>NW_020664454.1:57024-244262 GCF_002925995.2 Terrapene triunguis | reverse complement strand
GGAAGGGGGAAGAGAAGGGTAAATACCCAGGGGGAAGGGAAGAGAGGGGCAAATACCCAGGGGAGGGGAGGAAGAAGAAGGTGCAGGAGCTCAGGTTTGTTGCTGATTCCCCCCGCCACACACACAGCTCCAGCTCACCCTCTGATGTTCATCCCCAGATGTTCAAATCTAGCCCCCTCCCTTCAGAATAGGTCTCCTCCCAATTCACCAGCCCAGTGTTTCCCCTACCTCTGCCACATCTTGCTAACTGCAGGGTAGAAGTGCTGTGCAATTGAAACAGTGGCTGTGGAGCACACAGTTCAGTTCGCCTTTCTGCTCCACTTGGAGCTGTTTGAATCCTAAATCAGAGTCACTATGGCTGGAGTTGAAAGCGTCAAAGACTTGGAAGTAGATTAGGCTTTTGACAGGTTTAGGAACTGGTCTGGTCTAAGTCATTTCCTACTGATGTAGTTAGAATAGTGCGAACTTCTAAAGTAGGCATTGTAAGGTGCCAACCACAAGGGGGACCTGCTTCTACTGCAATATGAATAGTACTGCAACAATATAAAGCAGAGCTTATATCAATGCAGTTTATTCCACTAGTTGTCTACATTAGTGTCTACATCAATATTGTTACAGTGGTGCAAATTATTCCAATGTAGGCAAGACCCTGGTCTTCCTTTCACTATCCAACAGTGCACAAAAGGGGGTTGGAAATCTGAATCCACTGCTTCTCAGTCATATGCTTCCCAGAACTAAGGGACAGGTACCCAGAGAGCACTCTAACTGAAACAGTTTAGGACAGTGCTAATGTGGATATGAGGCAAAGGTTCTGATTGTAGTGTAGATTGCTGGCTAGTGTAGATTGCTGAATTGTTTGTGCTTTAACTGGTTCAATAATGAATGATGCAAGTCAGTAGTGTATATACAGCATAAGTGAATGATCATGGGCATAGAGGACATTAGAAACAGAATTGGAGGTCAGGAATTCCTGTCCAAAGCGAGTCTTGCTAACATAGCTACTCCCAAGCATGACCTTACTGTAGTAAGCCATACCAGTGCGCGTAACTTTTTACATCAGTGCAGCACATCTACAGTAAGGGTTTCCATCTGTGCAGCTATATCAATGTATCCTGCAAAAAAAAAAAAAAAAAAAAAAACATCTGGACAGGTGCACTTTCTAGCCTTTTTATAAATTTAACCTAAATAAATAAATGAAATAGAGAATACTTGGTTAAAATGTGCTCCATTCCATTAGGTTCATCTTTCGATTTGTGAAGGCATCAGCTTGTAATACAATGGGAGTTCCTGACCAGTGAAGGGACATTTAGCATTGTCTTCTCTGAATTGAAAATGAAAAACCACTCCAGCTGTCTGCCCTCATTGTAGAGATTGCCAGTGAGCCCAGCCAAGAGGGGAATGTGGGCTGGCTTGGCTAGAGTGAATTACTACATCCCAAGAAGAGTGATCTCTAAGAAGTCTTATGCTCTAGGATGATCAAAGACTCCACTCACCCTGGGCTGAGACTATGAACCTTGGCTATGAAATGCTCCTGTTGTCTTGGAATAAAACTCTGGCACAAGGAGTCCTTTCACTTTCATTGGAAGTGAGGCTGTGAGAAGCTTTTTGTTTTAATTTAGGGAGCTCTGGCTGCATGAAGCCTCTTTCCTCTGGTTATTTGAGTTTCAAACCCTGGATGAATTGTTTTTTTCAGATGGCCTTGGCTTTCCAGATCTGTTTTTCAGTTCCATAAGAGACCTTTTACCCTTTGCGCTAAATTAGATCAACAGTGATAATGATGGGGATGGCAAAATACAGCAAGGGTAAGGATCATTATCAGGTAAAACATGACTTCAGATTTGGTTCTATTAGAAAGCTTTTACACATTACCAACCAATAAAAATATGTCCAATTTAAAGAAAAATCCACAGGAAATACTAAAATTAACGAACACTTCACTGCAGTATATGCAGTCTAAACATTGCAGCTTTGTGCTAAAACATGTGAGTTTGAAAGAAACTCATTACAAACAACTGTGAAACTGACTAGTGTGTTTTCATTGTCCATGCTGAGAAAAGCAAAAAGTAAACAAACCGCACAGATCGGGGTAGGCAACCTATGGCACGCGTGCCAAAGGCGGTACGTGAGCTGATTTTCAGTGGCACTCACGCTGGCCGGGTCCTGGCCACCGGTCCAGGGGGGCTCTGCATTTTAATTTAATTTTAAATGAAGCTTCTTAAACATTTTAAAAACCTTATTTACTTTACATACAATAATAGTTTAGTTATATATTATAGACTTATAGAAAGAGACCTTCTGAAAATGTTAAAATGTATTACCGGCACGCGAAACCTTAAATCAGAGTGAATAAATGAAGACTCGGCACACCACTTCTGAAAAGTTGCCGACCCCTGGCATAGATAGTGACATGTAAAATGAAAATGTATTTTTATAATCTTAGTTGCTGTTTGTAACATAGGAAAGGAAATTTGTGTAACAAACATGATTTTAACCAAACACTAACATTTTAATTAAACTTAAATATACTGGTTAATATTGTATTTGAATATTTAGCACTTTTTGACTAACCTCAACCATTACTGGCCAACCGCAACCATTCAAAAATCTTGAGTCAGGCCCCAGAAAATCTTGATAGATCATCTTAAAAGTACTGATTTTAAAAAATAATAAATCTAGGATTCTTATTTTCATTCTGATTTTTGAGCCTGTCATGTTCACTTTTTCAAGCTTTACTTTTCAACAGCAAGGGCTAGAAATGTAACTTATTTTTTAACATAAAAGATGAGATTTGTTCATGCTCATTTGACTCTTAAAGCTGGGTCTCTAAGAAAGACACCAAATATCATGAGATTCATAATAAAATCAAGAGAGTTGGCAACACATAGTAGATCAACAATGGGCTTTATATCTTTATGTGTATATATATTTACCACCTCTGATCATTAGCTTCTTTTTACTAGTCCCAGCTTCATTCTTAGTTATCCTTATATCGATCAACCGTGCCCATGTACATATGATTTTAACGTCTGAACTAAATCCTATATATCCAGATTGTGTGAAATTATAATCTTGCACTTAAACATTTTTAATGTATTCCTCATCACAAATTCATCTTCTTAACATTTTCTTTTTCAAAAGTGTTACAATCTGAGCTTGGTTGTCACTTGTGCTAAATTCTGCTACTTGCAGCGGAGTCTTTTTGAGGCTATTAGTGGCTTGTAAGTTTGCTTTCTCTCCCTGAGACCAGCTGACAAGTGAGTTTACGGAGTTAAAATGACCAGCCTTGCAAGCACAATGCAATGGGGTATCCTTGTTGTTGTCTAAAGCATTAATGGCTGATCCATTGCTCAACAACAAATTTATCAAGTCACCATGTCCATGTTCTGCTGCAAGATGCAGTGGAGTCTTTCTCCAGATATTTTTATCATCAATATTTTTATTCTTCCCTGCTGTCAAAAGGATCTGTACTATCTCTGCATTGCCTTTGATGGTCGCATAGTGCATTGGTGTGCAGCCATCCATGTCCTTAATTCCAAATCTGGCCTTCTGGGCTAACAGAACTTTAACTGTATTGAGATGGCCTCCCATAGCTGCAGTGTGAAGTGGGGTCTTTTTCTCCTTGTCCATTGCATTGGGATCAGCATTAAAACTAAGAAGCAGTTCCACCATTGCATGATCTCCCTTTTCAGCAGCAAGATGTAAGGGTGTCTTTGACTGCTTATCCTTTACATTAACGTTGGCTTTGTGATTCAGCAGCTGTTGAGCAACATCAACATTACCTCTTTGGCTTGCGACATGCAAGGGAGTGACTAATTCCTTAGTGACAGCATTAATTTTGGCCCCAGCATTGATTAAAATGTCAACTATTGATCCCTTATTATGAAATGCAGCAACATGGAGCGGGGTTTGCTCTCCCTGGCTTGTGATGTTAGCATTCATCCCTTTGCGGAGAAGCAGATTTGTGATGGAGACTGCCCCGGCTTGAACTGCCAAGTGTAAAACCGTGTTTGAGTTGGGCATCTTCTCCTCCAAACTAGCCCCCTTTGCGATGAGAACTTCTGCAGTCTCTGTTTTACCCATTTCACATGCCATGAGTAAAGGTGTGTACTGCATTTCATTGTGGGCATTGATATCTGTGCCTCTGTCAACTAAAGCTGCTACAATGCCATGCAGGTTCTTCTGGACAGCTTTAAAAAGAGCTGACACCATCATGTCAGGGGACAATCCTTTAGAATATTCCAGCAGTATTCTGAATATGGATTGTTTGTTATTATTGAAGGCTACATCAATGATGTTAGAGTCAATGCTGGCTCCAGCTTCTAGCAACACCTTTGCAGTTTTCTCAAATCCCTGGGAAATGGCATAATCCAAAGCAGTCTGTCCCTTCTCATCCTTTGCATCAACTGGGGCACCATTCTTTAAAAGCTTTTGTGCCAAGTTGCTCTCATCTTTGAGAGCTGCCATGTGTAAGAAGTTTTGCTGGTTCTTGTAGCATCTTGCTTCTTCTTTCAGGATCCTCTTCAGTATGTGAGTGTGGTGGTTCTGAGCAGCCAAATGAAGTGGGGTCTTGGCTTCTTTATCCAAACTGTATATGTAGGCACCAGCTTGGAGAAGCACTTTCACTGCATCATCCTGGCCTTTTTCAGCGGCCCTGTGCAGTGGTGTTCTTCCTTTTTTATCCTTTACATCTAGTTTAGCACCTTTGTTAATTAAATATTCAATTATTGCGACATGTCCATTAGCAGCTGCAATATGCAGAAGTGTTTCATTTGAGGCGTTTACTGCATTAATATCATTCTCCTTCAATACTTTCGCTAGATCGGAAAGATCACCTTTAGCAGCTGCATCAAAGATACTCACAGCATTAGAATGGTCTTTCTTAGGTTTTGCTGCAGGTAAATTTTGTGTTTGTTTAACTTTCTCTTTAGTTGCTCTTTCTTGCTTTGATAAAATCTGTCTAGGAATATCTTTCTTCTCTTGGTTTTGTTCACTGGTCGTTTCAATCCATTCCTTGTCCTTTTCAAGTAGGTATCCTACCAGTTGTCTTCTAGCATCTCCAATACTTTCATTCACATCACTGACATATTTTTTTACTCTATTATATAGATTTGGCTCCACTTGTTTTAGACATGGATAAAAAAACAGCCTGCAAGCTCGCTCACCTTGAGAAACCAGGATATCCAAAACCCGGGAGTTCTTTGCTCTTCGTGTTCTGTAGTAGGACATAACCATTTTTTTCTCTGGTGTAAAAATACCATTGTCTATCAGCCAATTAAGAAGATGGTCTGGGTTGTTTAAGCCTTCTACCAGTTCTTCCTTTTTTGTCTTTAGGACTTCTATGGCATATGGATTTGTAAACAAGCTGTTTAAATACATGATGATATGAGTAACTTCTCAAAAATGGATTAAATTATCATTTGAAATTGAGCTTGACAGTGGAACAGCAGAGCAGGATCACATTATTTCACAAATTCTTTCATAAAGAACTGCTGTACCAACAACTGTAGTTCAATTAGAAATCACTGAAGAATACTGGGAAAGAAATCCAAAACTCCTCACCTTTAGTTTTCCATCGTTGTTAGAAGTTCTGTGATCCTCTTTGCTATTCCTTAGCAACAAGTAGAGTTGAGTAACATAACAAAACAAAACACAAATCAAAATAATAAATGTATTCTGTCCAATATGGCTATTTTGCAAAAGATGGCTAATAAAATTAAAGAGGAAAAACTGCTTTTCTGAAGCTGGTAGTTAAGCTGCAGATCTTTGTTTACCAGGTTCCTCTTGAGGTATAAACTTTTTTGTTTGCTTCTTGTAGGCGGCAATGTGACCAATTGTCAAATGTGACAAAACAAAATCAACAGCGTAGTTACTGTTGCTATAATTACATAAGCCTTTGTGTAACGTTAGATGAAATTGTACACACTGATAGCTATGTAGGGGAAAACCCCAAAACATACAAGAATTCAAATAATAACAAAACACTAAACAAAGAAGTGCGCGATTAAAAAAATAGAGCCATTGTTTAATAATTTCAAGATCATAAAACATTTAACATATTTTACATTTATCACATAATGATGCACATTTAATATAACCTTATGTTTAACTCCTGACTAAACTTCAAGTCTTCCCAACTTATTTCTTAGGACTTTATTCATCAGTAAATTTGGGTCCATATGTAGTGCTGACTTCATCAGTTCCTTAGACTTCTGCACCTTGGCATTCTGAAAGGACACTAAATTTGTGTGTCAGATTTTTCAGGGAAGGAGATTACCTTCTGCCTCCCATCCTGATATAGACCTTTTAGCTCTACCTTCTTTGAAGCATCAATTAATGACCCTGCAGTACTCAACATTTAATTTTCTAGCAATGTATTTGACAAACAGTGGTGGATCAAGGTGTGATTCATTGTGTTATGTCTAGAATAAAAGTAAATAAGGCCCCAAACCTGAAAACACTTAAGGTGCTTAATTTAAGGAGTAGTCCCGTTGATTTTAGCTCTTATTTAATACTTTTTATCCATAGATTTCAAAGTACTTTACAGAGGAAGGTGGGTATCATGATCCCAATTTGAAGGTTGGGAAACTGAGGCTGAGAGATGACATGCCCAAAGTCACACACCATGTCAAAAGCAGAGCTGGAAACAGAATCTGAGGATGAAATCCTGACTCTGTTAAAGCCAATGAAAGTTTTGTTATTGACTTCAGTGACAGCAGGATTTCACTCCATGTCTCCTGTCTTTCAGTCCACTGCCCTATCCTCTGGATTATGCTGCCTGTAAAAGAAATGTTTTGAGTATGTGTTCAGAAAGTGACCGTGACCTGTTACTAATTTTTAACTCTATGTCTTTTAATTTTCATAATTGAGTTTGTAAAGGTTATTTTAGTAGGAAAATGGTTTATGGAAGAAATATTCATTAAAAGGTAAACGTTTTTTTAATATATATATATATATATATATTTTGACAACAAGCCAGGCAGCTATTCAGCAGATATAGCAGCCAGTTTCAGAACTCAATAATTACCCTGAATTACAAAAAATGCTGATACACCACAGATAGTAAAAGCTGTACCATTTACAGTAGTTAAGCGTTGTATTACCACATAATAGGAATAGCTCTGGTTTAGTGAATGAATCACAGGCTTAGGATTCCGGCGACCTGAATTCTGCTCCTAAATCAACCAATGACTCCCTTTGTAATCTGCAAATTACTTAACCTCTGGCTCCGATTTAGCAAGGTGCAGCTTTTTAAGCATGTGACTAGTCCCACTGATTTCCACCTTGTTTAATTGGGATCTCTGTGCCTTAGTTATCCCATCTGTCAAATAGGGTAATAATACTTACACACATTTGTAACGCCCTGTGAGAGTCAGAGATGGGAAAAGTGTGGTGCAAATGCCAAGTATTATCGTTATAAAATACTCTACAAAATTACTTGGAAGGAACCCATGAAAAAAATCCAAAGAGAGAAATTACAAAAATCTTTAGTAGTTTGATCAATGTGGTGATACTTTTCAAATCTGCTATAAGTACAGTAATTAAACCTCCAACTGTGAATATTAAGTGAATCTATAGTGAAATACACCTAGCTGGCCTCTGGGTGGAACATTTGAACAATTTATGCCCTGCTTCCGTTGGGAGAACGGCTATTAAACGTCATTTGGAAAAAAATAATATGCAACAATGTACTGGATGCAAATCATAATCTGTTACATATTACCGAATACCTTTCAATTACTTCTGTATCATGCATGTGAATCTGTGGCCATACTAGCTACCATCATATTAGCATTCACCATCAGGACAAGAACCACAGATTTGCTAAGAAAAGTAAGAAAATAACTGGAAATGCCCATATTATTTTATGGATTACATTTTAGGGTTGCATTTTTTTAAAAATAATCCTGTATTATAATCAGTTGTCTTCCCAGTTATCTCTGGCTGGGGTTGGATATATTGTTTTCTACTCATCAGATATCAGGAAGGTTAATCCCTTTAAAAGTTTACTTGTACCCTTTGTTGTTGTTGTTTTCTTAGTGATGTATGAAAAGGACTTGAAATATTTCCCCTCATTATTTTTTCCTGTTTGCTTTTTCTACTGGAAATTAAGTCTTTGTTTGTCCTGAAAGCCTCAGTGAAATGACGACATCACAAAAGATCATAAAAACTGAGATATTGAGAAACTGAGAGGGACAGGGATTCCTAGACTATTTAAATGGATATTAATAAAAAAGAATTTTAACTTATAGAGCTATATCTATTTAACTTATTGATATTTGGAGAATGGAGATCTATGTTAAAAATTCAGTATCCTTGTCCTTTCAGTTAAACATGAAACTACGTGCTTAAAGACATCCGTGAGGCTCTTCAGGAAAATCAGGCTTGATATTCCTGATATAACTAAGAAAGAAGCTGGTAGGAGGGGGAGAGAATTTTTCTGACCTTCCTTATATAACAAATAAATATAAAATAAAAGACATAAGCCCAATTTTTTTAAAAGTCCTTTCAAGGTAAGCTTTAACTATACAGGCTTCTGTAGTTCCATGCCTGTGAGGATAATTCCTCATTCACATAACTTTAAAAAAGAAAAGTAAATGACTGACTTTGTCCCTTACTACTCCTCATTGTTATATATCATGTCAGGACCTTTGTGTGTGGCATCATGGGGCTTTAACAGCATAGCTTATTTACATTAGGAAAATGTAGCAGAAATTTCCTACAGTTGCTAATACCAATTCAGTTTCATTAGCGATAGCAGTCCTATGAGCCCTAGTGAAGATGGGCTGCTGGCAGTATGTTAAGCAACATGTCAATTACATATAGGCTGAGGGTTAGATAACATAATGCTTAAAATGTGAGCAGCCCACATGTGCTACGAGTAGCTCTCAGTGGATCTAACACCACTGGTATTAGCTACAGTGTGAAATTTTTGCAAAATTTTCCTAGTGGAGACATGGCTATGAAGTATCTGTAACATCTGAATGTAGGATGTGGGCACTCTGTGTGGGCAGTCGGTGGGGGTCAACCTTGTAGAACTTAATGAGCAGGCCCTAAAAAGGGGAGGAGACTCCATGAACGGCAAAGGTCTATAGTTGTAGCCTGAGCTAAATTAATTTCCCTTTTTAGAGCTTCTGATCACCACGTTTTTTTCATAGATTCTAGGACTGGAAGGGACCTCGAGAGGTCATCGAGTCCAGTCCCCTGCCCGCATGGCAGGACCAAATACTGTCTAGACCATCCCTGATAGACATTTATCTAACCTACTCTTAAATATCTCCAGAGATGGAGATTCCACAACCTCCCTAGGCAATTTATTCCAGTGTTTAACCACCCTGACAGTTAGGAACTTTTTCCTAATGTCCAACCTAGACCTCCCTTGCTGCAGTTTAAGCCCATTGCTTCTTGTTCTATCCTTAGAGGCTAAGGTGAACAAGTTTTCTCCCTCCTCCTTATGACACCCTTTTAGATACCTGAAAACTGCTATCATGTCCCCTCTCAGTCTTCTCTTTTCCAAACTAAACAAACCCAATGCTTTCAGCCTTCCTTCATAGGTCATGTTCTCAAGACCTTTAATCATTCTTGTTGCTCTTGTCTGGACCCTTTCCAATTTCTCTACATCTTTCTTGAAACGTTAACCATCTTGTCTGTTTAACCAAGTATATCTGGTCCTAGAGCAAGCAACTTCTGAATTCTAATCTCAGCTCTGCTATTAACTTGTAACAATTTGGGTAAATTACTTAATCTCTGTGCCTTATTTACCTCTTCTGTTATAAGAGAAAAATATTTATCTACCTCACAAGCATGGTTATAAGTAATTATTTAATATTTACACTGTGCTTGGAAGTTGTGCTTTGAAGTATTATTGTTTTCTGAATTTTTAAAAGATGAAGTTTTATTTCTTCAGAGAATACTAGGGCCCACTGTCCAGGCAGAATATACCATGTCATCATAAAACATTTAATGTTATTCTTAATGTTTTTAATGAAAGCAAATAAATCTACACCTTGCAATGTGTTAAATCAACATTGTGGCAAATGCTGTTTCACTTGGAAGTGACCAGCAGAGGACACTGTGTCTCTATTGATCATGTTTAGTGGGCAGAACCTGGCAGGGTGCTCTACAATTAATCATCCAAGGCCCAGAACCTCCAGCTGTGGTTACTGTCTTCTGTTAAAACTAAATGTAATGTAACCAAATGACTTCCAAAAACATCTTACGTTCTCTAGGGCATTTTCCAGATAAAACTGATGGAAACACCAAACATAAAAATATCAACAGTGAGTGAAATTGTGTTATTAATGTTTCCCAATGTGCATTTTAATTTCAGTTAAGCAAAACAAATGCCAACTGTTTATTAAAAACATATCTTTTGTAGAATAACCAGTGTATAATAGATACAGCACCCACACCATTATCTCAACATCACAAGGGACATGGAATACAGTTAGATAATCAAGGGGATTAATTCATAGACATAAATCAGGGATATAACATTGTTTTGAATAACTAGGGGTTTAACCAAGGCTTGGCTAGTTGAGGTTGGTATAAGTCTAGATATAGAAAATGCACAGCCTCAGTGTTAGAAGTGTTAATTAGGATTAGAATTTATTTGGCTCCATCACTGTAGTATCCGAAGAGGACTTATTCGCTACTCACTAAGAGAGGCCATGCTCCCCTTTTGCATACTGATTTATGACTCAAGTAGGAAATCAGAATTTAATCAGTTGGAAAAGTCAGGGCAAAGAGGCATGTTTTCCAGTGTCCGGTGTTGTGCTTAGTCATATCTCCACAAAGAAAGAATTCCAGAGGTGGGGGCCTGTAACAGGGTGCTGGCCAAAAGGCACTGACTCAGCCCCTGTTAGCTCAGAGCCTGCTAGCTCAGCTCCCAGTAAGGGGAAGAGATTGGAGCTGACAGGCTGTGGCTGATTAAAGCCCTAAAGGAGAGACACCTGTGCGCTTGATGGGGGAAGGCCTATAAAGCTAGCAGGAAGGAAGCAGAAGGGGAGGAACAGGAAAGTGAGGACCTGTTGCTCCCAGCTAGCTGTAAGAGCAAGCTGTTCCCCAAGGGGCGACCTGCCTGATAGCGAATTGTATAAAGCTGTATATACGTGGTGGTGGGAAAATACAAGGAAATAAAAGGGCACTGGTGTTTGAAAGAGTGGTCTCCCACGAATTTGTGCTATGAGCAACGAAGGGCACGTCTACAGGGCCTATTACTGAGAAAGCTGCACCACCAGTTGGTATTTGAATAAGCAGTGTACGTTACTACAGTGCCACATCAACTGGTACTCTAAGTGCTGTAGTGGCATCACGAACATACACAGTACCGGGGTCAGCCCCAAAGCCCACTGAAGTCACTGGAAGGTCTGTACTGGCATGGCTATTGCTGTAATTCTTTTCTTTCTTCACCCAACCCCATTTTCTACTATCGGTCACCCTTTCTGTGTCATGTCTTAATTTAGGTCCTGTTCCTGCAATGGGATCCGATATCCCAGACCTGCAATGTAGATTGCTGTGTTGCAAGGGTATGGACTAGCAAATCCTGGCACAGGAGTGGGGCTGTATATTGCAAGCTCATTGCAGCAGGGACGGTTTGTGTTTATTCTATAAAATGCATACACACTCTTGAGTATTAATGATAAAAAATAATGTTACAACTGGTATACTTTTATTCTATCTGTTCTGATTGAAATAGCTAATGATAATATCCAAATACAGTAAAAGCTGTGTTATCCGGCCCTTTACCAACCAGAAAGCCCTAGAACAGGGGTCGGCAACGTATGGCACGCGTGCCAAAGACGGCATGCGAGCCGATTTTTAATGGCACGCTGCTGCCTGCTGGAGTCCCGGCAGGCAGCAGCGTGCCATTAAAAATCCTGCCCAGCCTGGCCCGCTCTTCTCCGCCTTCCGCTCCCTCCCCGCCCCACCCCGCAGGGGCAGGGGGCTGAAGCATAGGCGTGCACACGGGGTGTGCCCAGGCACAACCCTGATGCAGGGGTGGGCAAATGGCCCCACTCTCTCGGCGCGGCAAGCCGCGGGGTCCGCGCTCCTGAGCCGGAGCGCCAGGCCGAGCGCAGCAAGCTGTCGTCCCCCCTGCCTTCCCCCTTCCCCTGGAGCCATGCCGCCGTGTGCGCAGCGCTCTGCTCCCGCGGGGCATTGTTTGGCTCCGCGGGGAAGCAGACACGCTCCCCGCTCATCCGGAGCGATGCCGCCGCGCGTGCAGCATTCTGAGGGGCGGGGCTGCCTGCTCCCGTGGGGCAGCATGTCTGGCTCTGCGCGGAGCAGAACATGCTGCTAGGAGCCTCATGGTAAGGGGTCCTGGGCCGGGGGGGTTGGATAAGGGGTGGGGGCAGTCAGGGGACAGGAAGCAGGGTGGGTTGGATAGGAGGTGGGATCCGGGGCGGGGGGTCTCTGGAGGGGGCAGTCAGGGAGCAGGGGGGGTTGGATGGGGCATGGGAGTCCTGGGGTCTGTCAGGGGGCGGGGGGTGGATAGGGGTCAGGGCAGTCAGGGGACAGGGAGCAAGGAGGGTCCTGGGGGAGGCAGTTAGGGTGGGGGGTCTCTGGAGGGGGTGGTCAGGGGACAAGGAACTGGGGGGGGTTGGATGAGTCGGGAGTTCTGGGGTGGGGGCCTGTCAGGAGGCAGGGGTGTGGAGAGGGGTTGGGGCAGGCAAGGAGCAGGGGGGGTTGTATGGGTTGGGAGTTCTGGGGGTCCTGTCGGGGTGGGGAGCGGTTGGATAGGCATGGGAGTCCCGGGGGTCTGTCTGGGGGCGGGGGTGTGGATAAGGGTCAGGGCAGTCAGGGGACAGGTAGGGGGTAGAGTCCTAGGGGGGCAGTCAGGGGACAAGGAGCAGGGAGGCTTAGATAGGGGGTGGCGTCCTGGGGGGCAGTTAGGGGCAGGGGTCCCAGGAGGCGGTAGTCAGGGGACAAGGAGCGGGGGGTTGGGAGTTCTGAGGGGGCAGTCGGGGCAGGAAGTAGGAGGGAGTGGATGGGGGCAGGGCTAGGGCATGGCGGGGGCAGGGCTAAGGCAGGGCTCCCTGGGTGCACACCCTAATGAAATGTGCTGCGCATGCCTATGGGCAGAAGCTTGGTCCTGCCAGCTCCCCCACCTCTTCCCATAGTGTGCTGGGTTCCTGCTCCTCCTCCGCCTCTCCGTACCTCCCTCTCTCCCGGCCGATCAGCTGATGGCCCTTGCGAGGGAGGGGGTCGGGAAGGAGCAGAGTCAGCGTGCTCGCTGCTCCCGGCAGAGGCAGAGAAGAAGCGGGGGCAGGGCCTTGGGGAAGGGGAGGTGGGTAGAATATGGGCATATCCCCTCCAGCCCCCTGCCCTGACCCCCCCTCACATACACCCAGCCTTCTGCCCTGACCCCCCCACCCACCCACACACCTAGCCCTCTGCCCTGAGCCCCGCAGCCCCGCACACACACCCAGGCCCGTGCCCTGTGCCCCACACACACCCCAGACCCCTGCCCTGAGCCCTGTACCCCCCTCATACACACCCAACCCTCTGCTTGACTCCTTCACCCCCCCCCATGACCCCAGCCCTGATTCTGGCACCCCCACACATACCCAGCCCCCCCTGCCCTGACACCTGCACCCCCTCACATACCCATGCACCCCCCATATCCTGACTCTTGCACCCCCTACATCCCCATCCCCACCCTGAGCACCAAACGGGAGATCCTGCATACACACACCCCCACACACATTCCCACCTGCACCCCTCACACCAAATGGGAGCTGCCCAGGTAAGTGCCCCACACCCAAACCTCCTGCCCCAACCCTGAGCCCCCTCCCTCATTCTAGCTCCTGGCCAGACCCTTCACCCCCAGCCCTGAGCTCAGTGCACTCCCACCCTCAGCTCAGAGAGAGGAAGAGAATAGGCCAGAACCAGGGAGAAGGTAGGCACCCACTGTATGTGGGCAGGGCCAGGACCCCAGACTGGCAGCGGGCTGAGCGGGTCTGGCAGCCGGGATCCTGGCTGGCAGGAGCCGGCGGATGGAACCCCTGAGCGGCAGTGGGCTGAGCGGCTCAGCCCACTGCCAATCTGGGGTCCCGGCTGCTGGCCCCGCACAGCCCGCTGCCGGTCTGGGGTTCTGGCTGCCGGACCCTTGCCAGCCGGGGTCCCGACTGCAGGCCCCGCTCAGCCTGCTGCCGGCCTCGGTGAACAGAACCCCAGACTAGCAGCGGGCTGAGCAGGCCGGCGGTGTAAGATCAACATTTTAATTTAATTTTAAATGAAGCTTCTTAAACATTTTGAAAACCTTGTTTATTTTACAATACAACACTAGTTTAGTTATATAATATAGAGATTTATAGAGAGAGACCTTCTAAAAAACATTAAAATGTATTACCGGCACACGCAACCTTAAATTAAAGTGAATAAATGAAGACTCGGCACACCACTTCTGAAAGGTTGCCGACCCCTGCACTAGAAACTAGCATTTCTGATATCTCCCAGTGCAAATCTTCAATCTAGTAACCGGGACCGATGCCGAAGCTATTTGGGACCAGAGTATTTCCAAGAGCAGTCGGACTACGCGCCAGTTAGCTGAGAAGAGCCAAACGCTGTTCTTTCTGTTTGTATCCGCCATTGTGATCAGTTGGTTTATTACTTGGGGTATTGTCCTGTGTTTATCATAAAATATCAATGCCTCCCTACCACTATGGCATCCAAAATACCAGCAAAAAGCAAAGGAGACAGTAGCGTAGCTAGGGGTGGAGCGGCCGCTCCTCACTGAGTACATTCCCCAAAAGTGGCACCTTTTTAATTTTTACACTCACCCCAGCAGTCTGGGTCTTCGGCGGCAATTCAGCGGCGGGTCCTTCAGCCGCTCCGGGTCTTCGGCGGCAAGTCCTTCAGCCGCTCCAGGTCTTCGGAGGCAAGTCCTTCAGTCTTCGGCGGTTTTTCTTTTTTTCTTCTTTTTTTTTCTTTGCTGCTTCAGTGCCTTTTTTTAAGGTGTTTTCTCCCCCTGCTGGTAGAACCTGGCTACGCCACTGAAAGGAGAGAAGTGTAAGAGAGTTGTGTTGACATTAAAACAGAAAATAGATAGTAGTACACATCTTGAAAAGGGCAAGAATAGGAACGTTTATTCATTTTATTGTAATCTAATTCTTTGAAAATTTGTAATCCATTGGTAAGTATAACTCTTAGTTAACTGGAATTTTTGACTAACCGGCACCCCCCATTCTGCCAACATGCCAGATAACAAAGCTTTTACTTTACTATCCAATTTATTTAATTATAAATAAATGGAGATCAGGGCCCCACCGTACGAGGCACTGCACATAAATATAGTGAAAAAATGGTTCCCATCCTAAATTAACTCTTGAAGGTTCTGATCCTGCACAGTGTTCCTCACAGACAGACTGCAGTTTCCATGCAGAGTCCCACTGAAGACTGTTATGGGGCTCTGTGCAGTTACAACAGTCTGTCTGCACAGACGATAATGCAGGACCAAGGTTAAATATCAACAGAATACTCAATAAATGTGTATTTGAAAAACAATATATTATCATTTGAATTTCCAGTTGAACTGATTAAGAAAATGTATCAAACTACTATGAAACCATTTTTCACAGTTCTGTTTCTTAAAAAGTGAGGACTATGCATAAAAGATTTTACTATTTTTGAAATTCTCTTTTCAAGTTTTCTGTGAGATTGTGTCACCAAATGTTTTGCTGAGAAGCTAAATAATAAATGTTTAAAAAAAAATGGTATCTAGTTGAGTTTTGCAGCCTTGAGTTAAGAAGGCAACATTTTTTATATTGGAAAAATTTTAACTGGAATGGAAACTTGTACTAAAATGCTTTTAAAAAGCATTATTTATAACTGTCAAAAATTAAATTGATTAATAATTTGCATACTACAAACAATTCAGAAAAAATAATCACCCAAAACGGGTAATTCATTATGATTTTCAATTACTTTATGCATATATGTTGCTTACAATTTGTTTTTCATATTTATTTACTAGCTAAGGACTTGTATACACCCAGAAGCTGCATGGTTTAACATAAATTGGTTTAAAAAATGATTTAGTTAAACTAGTACAAACCTATATGTGGACACTAATATTGATTTAAAACTGGTTCAATTGGTTCAGCTTGCACCTGTAAATTTATGAATAAAAGCTAAACAGATACAAATCAGGATTAAATTGATGATTAAAACTCTACTCGTAGAGTTTAAGCTTGTTTTAAAATCACAACTTTAATTAAACCAATGCAACTTTGTGATTATATCAGGCCTAAGCTTGTAAATTACAATTGCCTTCTTCAGTCTAAATGTGTCCTTTTAGGCAAATCTTAATACAAAGCAGTTAGAGCAAAATGTTTTCACTGAGCTATTAACATAAAATTTAAATGATGCAAAAGTATTAGTTTACTAAATGCTGAGGCAGCTTCAAGGATCAGCAGAACCAAATGGAGAGAGCACCAATTTTTTCAAAAGGGGCAGATTTTTTTTCTCTTTAAAACCAAATAAACTCTTGTGATTTTGTGTAAGAAATATACACTTTGTTAGTGAAATTTTACAGAAGGAAATATTTTATAAGAGTTCCCTGTTTTAACCCTGTAAGACCAGGTTCCTTCTGCGATTTCTTAAGGATGACTTTTCTATAAGTATTCATTCCCAGAAGAGGAGCAAAATGAAGCAAGACAACTTGCATAAAAGGTTTTTGGTCACATTTTGCTCTGTAAACCAGAGCAATTTCATCAAAACGAATGGAGTTGTTCTGGGTTTACCCCAGTTTGCAAGCAGAATTTGATCCTTTGTTCTTATAAAATGCCCATAGCTATTTTACAGACCTAAGCCAATCTAATGTAACTTTAAAAGGAAATAATGTTTTGTCACACTGTAAACCAGTTTTAATTAATATTATTTATTAAATTATTACAGTTAGATGTCAGACATTGGACACAGTGCAGGCATTCACCTAAACAAAGCCCTGCCAATACAGTAGAACTACCTCAAGTTCCCCCGCACCCCCCTTGCTGATTTTGCCTCTCTCTGGAGGAAATCCATTTACAGTAAATTGTATGAGAGTTTTATTTATTCTGTCAGAAGAATTTGAAAGCATTTTTATAGTTCCACAGCTGGGTTTTCTTTTCAGAAGCTGAAGAAATACAGTTGCAAGACTTTCTGAACTAAATGTAGACAACCACAACATCATTATTCATTCTGGTAAGAAATATGGTTTCATAATTAGTCTAAAAAAAAGTCACTGACTCTTCAATTATAATGGTAGCATTAGGTTCCAGTAACACCACCAAGGCAGAAAGATGCTTCAGTTACATAATTGGGTGAATAGACATTAAAGACAGAATCAACTGTTTCTTACTAGCTAACAGCCTATTAGTGGGGTGGAAGGAGCAACTGGAACTGACTGACTTCTGTAATTGTTTTCCTCTAGCTCTCAAAATGGTGACTACACCTCTACCTCGATCTAACGCTGTCCTCAGGAGCCAAAAAATCTTACCGCGTTATAGGTGAAATCGCATTATATCGAACTTGCTTTGATCCACCGGAGTGCGCAGCCCCGCCCCCCTGGAGCACTGCTTTACCGCGTTATATCCGAATTCGTGTTATATCGGGTCGCATTATATCGGGGTAGAGGTGTATATGCCCTTAGGCCTCGTAAAAAGACAATTAATTTTTTCTTGCCATTTCTGTTAATCCCTCCCCTGTTCAGGCCCCTACAAGTTTTATGAATAGTTTCTAATATTCCAGCTTCATGTCATGCCTCTATTTGTTTACCTTATAAAGTCCAAAGTTCTTTCCCTCCCTCTGAGCCCTGACTGATTGCTAATACATATTGTAGATTCTTAATTTGTTACTCATTGCCTTCATTTGACAGGTGCTTTTCGGAGAGTAGTTATTATAAAAAAGAACTCTCTGCAAGAATATTTGTAGTCCTCTGATCAGGATAATTCAGGCATTAGTTTTTTAACCCAATTTATAATATCAGTGGGTACTCAATTTTACTCCAATATGGAGAAACAAGGAAATTCAATAATGAGAGACTGCTCAACAGTGGCAACTGTAGTTGTAGCTTGACTTATATTTTTGTCTAAACTCCCATTCTTAGAGAAGTCTGTATATTTGCTCCATCCTTTCAAGTTAAATGGATATAATAATATTTAAAGGTGTCCCACTTATCTTCAATTAATAGCTTCTTTATATTCAAATATCCATCAACATAAAATCTCCAAAACCATTCTATGTAAGTCTCCTTATCTGTAACACATTCTGGTTGCATACATAATTCAGATTCCCCTGGGAGCTAGTTTAATAATTTATTTCTATAATTCTGGGTCATTTAAAATCATAATATTTTCCCTTCCTTTTTCTGGAGAAAAACAATTGTAAAATGTTTCATTTCCCTGTTCTCTCATCCATTTAGGCTAGTTGTCTCCCCACCCTGGCCTATGTCCATTTTTGGTCTAATGGTTATCACTTTTTACTTTTAAATTGCATTCAGCTTATGATTGTTATACAACAAAATTGAATATGTTTCTACTGTAGCAATGTTAGAAAACTCAGCTCTGCAAAATGGTTTGTCTGATTGTTATTTAGTCCATTAACACTGTGTATAACCTGAATATACAGTGAGTAGATTTCATTCCATTTCAAAAAATTGCTTCAACATGAGAGCACTTACTCATGCCACAGAGAATTGGTTCTTTCACATGTTGGTCCCTCTTTCTTACTCCAGGCTCTCTTTAAGTTGCTTCCTCTATCTTTCTGGTTAAATCCTCTGACTCTGACTAACTTTATTATTTCTATGCTGATCCCCCCCGGATGTGAATGCATCTCCCCTGATGAGACCGTCTGGCTCCTTGAACCACAGAAAGGCACTAATTCAGCAAAGCACCTAAGTTTATGCTTGACTTTAAGAAGATCCTTTAATTCCATGGAAGTCAATACACATTTTATTTCCAGTGACTTCAGCACATGCTTAACTTTAAGCACATGCTTACACTTTTTTGCTGATGGACTTAAACATGTGTTTGAGAACTTACTGAATCATGGCCTCAGCCATTCCCCTAGCTATCAGTTTGACTCAGTGAAAAATACTTTGGATTGGATGACCTCCCTGAAGCACTAAATCTTGACAGCTCCTCCAAAATCATGGTGTTTACTGTCATTGGCACATCCCAAAACATTCTTCTCTGTTCATCTGCACCTGTGACACTGCAGCAGCTCTGTTTGTTCCCAAGCCACTCTGGCTTCCTATTCCAATTGCCATTCAAACTGTGATTCACACAGCAAGAGAAAGGCAAGACCCAGCTGCCCGCTCTGTTTCCATCCCTTTGTAATCCACATGCGCACTCATCTAACGATATAACTTTCATTTCAGACTCCTCCATTCCACCCCCACCCTTCTCAGAGCCCACTCTTACAGGCATTTAACCAACTTTTCAGTGGAGTTGATTGAAGCTCAAAGGGCGGTGAGAGAATGCACTTGCATTATTGTAGAAAAGACAGTTTTGGGGAGTGGGTGGGACTGATGAGAAGTGGTAGTAATCTGATTGGGGAGAAATGTGTCTGTAATTAAGGAGGGAGGGGCACATTGCGTAGCTGGGAACATAAAAATGTTTGAAAACCCTCTGGCCATGATCCGTGGTTGCTATCATCTTGAATCCTCTCACTTCTGGAAGCATCAGCCATGACAGTGATATTTGTGGGAACTAAATCACCGTGTGGGACGATTCTATGATATATATTGCACAAAGTACTGGCTGTCGGCAGTGGTACTCCTGGGAATGATGTAATAAAAAAGAACACAGTCTCTGTCATTTCAGAACATGTTTGAGGAATTGGAGATTTGCAGGACTCCCCCCGTGCCCATGTAGATTGAGAATTCCCATTTCATCTCGCTATATGTTAGTATGTGGTGCAGATCATTGTTCTGAAAACCAGACCTATGTAAAAATAGAGATTAAAATCCCTCACTAGTTACACTACACATTTGAGATGCACTGTACATTATATTGACAAAC
The DNA here is from genome assembly GCF_002925995.2 of Terrapene triunguis. Classification (NCBI taxonomy): domain Eukaryota; kingdom Metazoa; phylum Chordata; order Testudines; family Emydidae; genus Terrapene; species Terrapene triunguis. Next base: position 224,262 of record NW_020664454.1, on the reverse strand, counting down.
CTTCAGCTATTTATAGATATTATGCCACGCTTTAAATCTTATAAGCATCATATTTCAAAACAAAAGATCTCTTATGAGCAAAACTGTGGGTGACCATTTTAGTCATAAGTGAAACGTAGACATTTTACTTTCAAGTTATCTACTTCTGTGGTTTTCATAAATTCATTTCCCTACCAATAAATAATTATGTGAAATGAGTTGGAGGGCCACATCGTAAAACATAACAAAGGGGATAGTTGTGATGGTATCAGTCTCATCTGAGGACTATGGCTCTGATTCTGCAAAGTACTTAAGCACGTGTATAACTCAGCATGCAAGAAGTCCTGTGGAAGTCAGTGGAACTGAGACTATATGTATGATAACAGTTACATATGTGCTTAAGTGCTTTGTTGGATCTGGAACCTAAATGGGCAGGAAGTCTGAACTAATTTCCTACCCTGTAGAAGTGGCTCTTCCCAGAGCAAACCTCTGCACTACTGCTGCCTGTGCTGTATCTGCTCTGTGGACAAAGGAGGGACTTCAGTTTCCAGGCTGTTAATCTGGCACATTTCACTAGCAATAAATTCTCTTTACATTTAAAAAATAAGAGTTTTCTTGCTCTGAATCCTTTGGCTCTGATCCCCAGCTGGCCTAAATTGGCATTTTTCCATGAACTTCCACAGAGCTATGCTCATCTACCCCAGCTGAGGATTCAGCCCTTTGTTTGTCAGTGTACCCATGAACTTTTCACTCTGTCACTGGATTCTGAAGACACCTTCAAACCTGGAATCACACACTCAATCTTTCTGCCATTCCTGAGGGTCCTATAGCCACAAGTAACCGTCCTGGCAGTAACAGGCTTTGCAAGGGCTCCATAGTCTCCCCAGCACTCTTCAGTCTTCCTTTTCTAATGCTCCCAATATCCTCAATCCTCTTTGTACCAGTTCCCTCTGTTCCCCTTGAACATTACAGTCTCACATCCTTTTGAGCAGGGCTGGCTCTACCATTTTTGCCGCCCCAAGCAAAAAAAAAAAAAACCCCCCCCGGCCCGCCCAAGCAAAAAAAAAAAAAAGCCGCGTGGACTCTGCCGCCCCAAGAATGGACAGAATGCCGCCCCTTAGCATGTCCCGCCCCAGGCACATGCTTCCTCTGCTGGTGCCTGGAGCCGGCCCTGCTTTTGAGTCTTCTCTTCAACCTCTCCAAGGTTTTCTCACTTTTCCTCCCAAAACCCAGCCGCTCCCAACCCAGGTCTGCTTAACAGTTCTGATATCCCATTGCCCTATTCAGGAAGTTTTGTTTCTCTTCCTCATGTAGCCACTCCAATCTTCTATATAACACACACATGACACACACAGGTTCAAATTCTGTTCTTTGTTATTTTGGGGGCTTCAAGCAGATGGTTATTGGTAGCCTCCATCTAGGTGGATTTCTTCCTGCTCGGGTCCCTGTGCCCTTGGATGAATAATGCCCTTTGTCTCCAAGTCTATAGCATATCAGTATAGCCTATGCTAATATCTCCATCAGGGACTTTTAGGAGTTCCAAATTAAGTAAAAAGGAGTTAAATTGTAATATGCTTTTCTTATAGCCGGCAGGGCTGTCCTTAGGATTTATGGGGCCTTATGCAGTATTATTAAACTGGTGCCCCTATGCTCCACTGAAGTTAATCCCCAACAGGTACCGCTGACCCCAATGTGTTGAGGGGGCACAGCCACCACCCCTGCCTGCAGACCCCCAGACACCCCCCCACCCATTGCTGACACACACCGTGTTTCGTCCACAGCAGATTCTGTGGCAGTGGCTCAAAGCCGGCTTTGCGCTGTCACATGGGGGCTGCATCTTGCCAGAGCCCACAGCCCTCCTGCAGCCCCTCGCCACTCCTGGCTCACCACAAGCATTTTGACAGGAAGTACCAAGCACCTGCACGTCCACCAATGTTATATATGCCATCATGTGCCAGCAATGCCCCTCTGCTATGTACATTGGCCAAACTGGACAGTCACTATGCAAGAGGATAAATGGACACAAGTCAGATATCAGGAATGGCAATCTACAAAAACCTGTAGGAGAACACTTCAACCTCCCTGGCCACACAATAGCAGATGTAAAGGTAGCCATCTTACAGCAAAAAAACTTCAGGACCAGACTCCAAAGAGAAACTGCTGAGCTCCAGTTCATTTGCAAATTTGACACCATCAGATCACGATTAAACAAAGACTGTGAATGGCTATCCAACTACAGAAGCAGTTTCTCCTCCCTTGGTGTTCACACCTCAACTGCTAGCAGAGCACCTCACCCTCCCTGATTGAACTAACCTCGTTATCTCCATACTGATTTATACCTGCCTCTGGAAATTTCCATTACTTGCATCTGATGAAGTGGGCATTCACCCACGAAAGCTTATGCTCCAACACTTCTGTTAGTCTTAAAGGTGCCACAGGACCCTCTGTTGAATAATACAAGAGTGTGTGTGTGTGTGTGTGTGTGTGACAGAGAGAACCAGTGTATGTTGGGGGACTGTGTGTGTGACACAATCTGTATTGGGGGGCTGTGACTTGTGAGAGGCAGTGTGTATGTGGGTGAGAGAGACTGTGTGTGTGTGTTAGGGAAGTGTGAGAGACAGCGCACTGTCACTTTAAGTCCCCCCTCCCTCCCTCCCTCCCTCCCTCCCTCCCCAGCCTGGCTCCCCCCCCCGCTGACTCACATGAAAGTTTCCCTCCTCCTGTCCTGGCCCCGGCCTAGCCCCCACCAGAGACTGAGCGGCACAGGCAGGCAGGGTCCAGGGAGGGACTCCGCTCCGGGCGGCGGTGAACCAGTCCGCCAGTGACCGGCCACGCTGCTCTGGGCTCCAGGGGCTGGGGCGGCAGAGCCGGATGTTGGAGCCGGCTGAGGAGTGAGTGAGTGAGGAGAAGCCCGCCCCCCAGCGCAGGGAAGGGGCCGGAGAAGAGAGGATTCCAGCGAGGGGAATGGTGCCCCAAATCTTTGGGTGCCCTATGCAGCCACATATGCCTCAGGACAGCCCTGAGAGTGGGATTCAGCTGCCAGAACTAAAGGGATTAGGGGCACAAGAAAGCGAGTTCCTTCTTGAACTACTAGGGCTTCCACCTTCATAGGCCCCCCTCTCTGTGTTTCTTCAGTTAACTATCAGGGTTACTTTCACCCTCCTAGGCTTAATATAACATTAAGTAATGGGAGGTGATATCCTAGTGACTGTATTATTCACTTTTATGATTAACTCAATAAGACCTCAATATTTTAATTTGAAGCTGCCAAAGAATGCACAGATCTTGCAGCAGAAGTTAGATTAAACTCACTACAGGGTACATATATCTTTAGCAGGGTCAGAGATGGGCAACAGAAATATTTGAATCTTATCAGATTAGATCTTAGAGACTTGCACTTGTCAGACCTACTGCTTTATCAGTGAGTTTTTACCTGGTTTTTGTGTTTTAAATCTTTCTAATCCTAAATTATAAAGTGTTCTTTATCACATGCATCATCTTAGATTTGTATCCTGTTGCATTCTGTTTTGCTAACTACTAAATTGGAGTTTACCATTTGAATACAGAAGTCCAGGTATATTTTTTCACAACAGACTCAGTCAACATTATATGCATTCTGCACATATTCCCAGTGCCAGTAGTAGAGTGTTGTCCCTTCCTCTTCTCCTCCCCCGCCCCATACTGGCATAATTTCCATCCAACAAAACCTTCATAATTAAGAAAGGAAAAGGCTTTCCTGTACAAGCTTCCTGTGAATCCCATCCAAATATGGAAGAGTTGTGTAAAGAATCTGGCAGGTATTACCAACATACGCCACTTAGTTAATCTATTACTTGTTTTAAGATGTCATACCATGGATAGCAAATGAATTTGTAAATCAGAATGGTTTGTACTCATTTTCAAATAAGAAATCTTAAATGGTAAAGTTCCTATCTATCAATAACACCCACAGTTTAAATTAAAAGTTTTGAATATTACTACCATTAGTCATAGGAAATCCTGAATGAATGGCCAGTGCTTAAGTTTAGACCTTCCCCACGATCATGCCATGCCATACAAGGCATTTTCAGGAAAATGTTTAATCACAATTAAATACTCTACTTACTTGTTAACCCTTCACATGCATTTGTATGCAAGTACAATTTTTTTTTTTTCTGCACAGCACTCCCCATTTTCTTGTGGTCAAAATTAAATGGAAAATTTATGTATACTGATTTTTAAGGCTCTCTGTATTTACATAACATAAGAATGCACATAGATGCCGCACACCATTAACTCTACCACAGCTAGAAGAAAATCAAGTTCAGTGAGGAAGTGCCCCCTGCTGAAGGCCCTCTGGTCCTACCACACCCCACCCTCAGGAAAAGGAGCAGGGAAGGCCTGCCGAGAAAGACTCTAGGGAAACAGCCAATCAGAACTGAGCAGGCTCAGTTAAAAGGCGTGACAGGGTCTGATTAGGGCAATTATTGGGTGGGACTAGAAGAGTGAAGGAGGTGTGGAAAGCTGTGAGAGGCCATAGGTAATGAGATTGGAAGACAGACCCTTCTCAAGCAAGGATAGAACTGTGAAGCTTTCCAGATGAAGAGGCCTAGGAGAGATAACCCTGACAAAAAAGGGGCAGAGACTGTTTCAGGCCTCTTTGCCTAGAGAGCTTGTGAGAAGATCCTGAGAAATCAGGCTACGGACTGAGAAACTCCCCAGGTAAGGAGGCCTGAGAGAGAGACTCTGCTTAAAGAGAGAACAGACAGAGAACCCAAGAAGGTGGTGGGACAGAGCAGGAAGCAGCCCAGGAAATGCAGCAATAGCAACTGGTAAAGAAAATGGTATGTGGCTGCTACTTGTAGGCTCCCTGGGTTGGGACCCAGAATAGTGGGTTGGCCTCGGTGAAGGGGCCAAAGCCTTGAGAAGGGGACAAGGTTTGTTTTGGAGCCTGAGAAAGGTACTAGAGGTTAAATAGGCCTGGAGGCGGGGCTGAAGTTAGCTAAAAAGGACCAACCATTTGTTGGACTGTGTTACCCTGGAAGGGGTTCCTTCATGTGTCTTTAGACTGTGTGACTTAGCTGTAGGGCTGAGCCACTGAAGAAACACTTGATGAAGGCAACTGCCAAAAAGGGGGTGCTAGGAACAGAAAAAAGGAGAAAGTGCAGGATTGCACCCAGCTGACAGGAGGTGCTCACAAGAGGTGCGTGAGCCTCATCACAAGGATTATCTTAGCTGACTTCTGCTGTTTTACACTAGAAACTGTTGACTCACACTATTCTAGGGTTGTTTTAAATACATTTATCTGACTAAGTGGGTATTCAACCACGAAAGCTTATGCTCCAATATGTCTATTAGTCTTTAAGGTCTTTGTTGCTCCTTAAATACTAGGACATTCATAGAATCTCCATTATAAACAGTTATTCACATCTTAATTTATTTTCTAATACTGCTCAGCACAAAATGGCTTACTGTTTGCTGTAAAAAGAGCAGTCACTACCACTAATACCACATTGATACTTGTGAGGGGATCCCCAGGGTCCAGACTGGGACTGTCCAGTCTGGGCTCTCTCACAATGCTTTGCTAGTGACAAGCAGCAAACCCCTCCAGGTGCTGTTACCACTCAGTACAACCATATGTGGAGCCCCACACCCAGTTAGATTCATGAGTGGCTCTGGGAGTATTCAAGCAATCTCCGAGAAAGGCACCAGCCAAATCTCCCAGCCTTGCACCCTAGGAATATACCATCTTTCTTGAGCAATGCAAGTTTATTAATTTGGTTCACTACTCCATCAATGGAAAGTGGATGTACACCAGCCTTTATAAACCTGAGCAGATTTACCAAGTACTTCAGGCAAACTCACTAATAAAGATAAACAGTAAAACAAGTTTGATTACACAAGATAGTTACCAATCACTTAAACTTAAAAACCATCTCTGACTTTTTGCTTAAGGAAAAAAAAAAGCACAGTCTAAACTCTCAACCCTATTAGACTGAGCAACATCTAGATTAAGCATTTTTTCTCTCACCCCACTGGATATTGCAGTTCATAGTACACAGGTTTCACCCTTGAAACCTGTGCCAGTCTCCTCTGTTGGAATCTTCAGTCTTCTGAGTGTCCTTGTTGCTTGCAGCATAGGTGGTGGGGAGAAGAAAAGGCCAAGCAGTGGGCCCTTGTGTTCTGACTTATACCTTTAGTCCATGTGCTTGGAGAACATAAGTCCAGGCATGTCTAGCAGGCATTGCTGAGTCCCCAGCAATTCCCCTGCTGTGGCCTTGTACAAGTGAGTCATTGCATTGTAGCTCCCTTGCTGGACAATGACTGTTGATGATTGTTTGATCTCTGCCTGGGTTTTGGTTACTTTCTTTGCTGTTGTCTCTGGGGAAGCTAATATCTGGCTGATTCCCTAACTTACAGCATGTTTTAGTGACAACCATACAACACAGTTTCATAACTTCATATGCACTAATGATATACATATTTAGCTAGAACAATGACTTTCAGCAGATTATCTTCCCCGATAGCTCACATGGCATGCTTTATGTGCAATATCACAATTGTATATAAATAAGGAATAATGGGGATTATAGGGAGCTCCCACAAGGTATAGAATGTCACAGCACCCCAGTGGACAGTCTCAGCAGAGAGCCCCAAAGAAAGAATGGCCCATGGACAAGGACCTGCTCTCTCACTCCTAGAGATACCTCTTGCTTCAAAGAACTAAGGCACAACAGCTGGGGGCAGAGAGGAGCTAGCTAGCACTGCCACTTTTGTACTTATCTATAGAAGAAGTATCTGTTTTCAAGGCTGCTCACTTGACACCTCCCATGAGCACCAAATACACATGGGGAGAAAACAATGCCACTCTGAAACCAGCATAAAAAGACTTATTCTATGATCCCAACATCAAGATAGCCCAGGGAGCAGATGAGACTGGTACAGGAGCAAGCACAGACTCGAGTAGTCTGTCAGAACTACCAGGTAGCTGGGAATTCTCCTAACAAGCTAATACCAATGAGCAGCTTGGAGTAGCTGCTGCCATGAGGAGCCTATATATCTGTCTTAGCATCACCTGGTTAGGCCCTTGCTTGTTGATTGGCTGGGCCCTGTTTGATTGGCATGGACCTAACATGTGACTTTCAGGTAATTATCTTCGATGGCTCAACAGCTCAGGGAGGACTCATCAAAGCAATTAAGCACATGCTTAACTTTAAGTATGTGAGTTGTCCCATGGACTTCTTTGGGATTTTTCATGTGCCTAAAGTAAAATTTGTGCTTAATTGGTTTGCTAAATCAGGGCCACATTGCTAATGGTGTGTTGTTACTCAAATAAATCCTTTCCAAGAAGTTGAGGGCTAAGCTCTTAATAAGAGGTTTGAGTTATTTATCATATATAATTCAGTGAGACAATATTATTTTCAAAGTGGAAAGGTAAAAAAGGCAAAATAACTTTATTTAGAGATGTAGCTACAGCTATTGCAAGGGAATGATTTGAAAGAAAGAGATACTGGCTTTGTTGCTCAGACATTGTCATATTATGTGGGTAAAACAGCCTTGGGAGTGTCTGTTTCACTAGTTGAAAAGAAGCACCCAACAGCTGAAATCAATTTCTAGTTTTCATCTTCATTGGGGGGGGGGGGGGAGAACCCACACAGGTTGAATTCATATGTTACAAATTGCTCGAATTAAGGTCTGAGTATAAGTGAAGGAAACCCAGCGCATGAAGTGCCAATTAATATTTAGGTTCAAGATTACTATTAAATCTTTGGCCCTGAGCAGTAGACCTACAACAGACACATTATATGAATAATCTTTCAGAATTTTACTTTTAATTAATGCAGTGAATTCTTTCACATTGATCCAGTCTTAGATCAAAATGTGGTTTAATATTAGCACCTTTCATATGAAAGGTATCTCAGGGTATGTAAAGATTGATGTATGACAATGAATAGAATTGTGAGATGAAGTTAAATACTTTCATCACTTGAGAACTGTAGTTATAGCCTAACTCTTCTCATATGTTTATACAGCACCTAGCACATTTAGGGAATTAATGCAGTACAAATAATAAATACTCCTCATCAGTTGTACATGCTACAGTGTGTTTTTTCCAGTGGAAACACTGAATTTTTTTGTTTAGTTTGAAGCTTATTTTGAACTATTAAACACTTCATGGAGAGTAGCTGATGGAATAATTTAGGTTAGCCTGTAGATTGAAGGGAGGCCAGACATAGCTTTGGAAATTCAAACCTGCCTTAACAAGGGAGAGGATTTTGTCCAGAATATTATTCCCTGAACAGTGCTATGGAATTTTGAAGCACCACCTGGACAGGAATCAGTGATGAGCAGAAGGGAATTCAGTCTCTCATCTGAATGCTGTCCATGGGCTGTTCCCTCAATCTTGCCCTGCTCTATCAGCAATTTATAGGATCTGAAGTCCTGGCATAGAGGTGAAACATGAACCCATTACTTTCTGGCGAGAGGCAAGAGAAGTGCCAGTTGGACCCTACAATTCTACTTTTAGGAATTGAAATATGTTTTAGGACATTAAAACTTTGGGCTCAATTGTGCCTGGTTCTGCACAGGTGTGCAAGGCAAGGAGAGGATGCAAGGATAGGGTTGCCAGGCATCTGTTTTTTGACCGGAATGCGCGATCGAAAAGGGATCCTAGCAGTTCCAGTCAGCACTACTGACCAGGCCGTGAAAAGTCCGGTCAGTGGTGCAGCGGGTCTAAGGCAGGCTCCCTGCCTGCCCTGGCTCTGCACAGCTCCTGCAAGTGGCCGTCATGTCCCTGTGGCCCCTAGGTGGAGGGGCGATCAGGGAAGCTCCTTGCGTGCCTCTGCCCCCAGCACTGTCTCCACAGCTCCCTTTGTCTGGGAACTGAGGCCAAGGGGAGCTGCGGGGGCCACGCTTGTGGGCATCGCGCAGAATCCCCGGCCCCTCCACCTAGGGGCCGCAAGGACATGCCGGCCACTTGCAGGAGCTGTGCAGAGCCAGGGCAGGCAGGGAGCCTGCCTTAGCCCTGCTGCGCTGCTGACCGGGAGCTGCCTAAGGTAAGTGCTGCCTGGCTGGAGCCAATGCCCTGATCCTCCTCCCACACTCCAACCCCCTGCCCCAGCCCTGCACCCTCTCCCACACCCTAACTCCCTCCCAGAGCCTGCACCCCTGCCCCAGCCCTGAGCTCCCTCCTAGAGCCTGCACCCCACACCCTCTCCTGTACCCCAACTCCCTGCCTCAGCCTGGAGCCCCCTCCTGCACCCTGAACCCCTTGTTTCTGGCCCCACCCCAGAGCCTGCACCCCCAGATGGAGCTCTCACCTACTTCTGCATCCCAACCCCCTGTCCCAGCCCAATGCAAGTGAGTGAGGGTGAGGGAGAGCAAGTGATGGCAGGAGGGGGGATAGAGTGAGTGGGGGTGGGGCCTCTGAGAAGGGGCGGGGCAGGGCCTCAAGGAAGGGAGTGGGGCACAGGTGTTCGATTTTGTGCAATTAGAAAGTTGGCAACCCTATGCAAGGAGCCCTCTTCCTCCTCATGCCCTTGTGTGACAAGTGCCAGTATACGTGCTAGTCCCCTCCCTGAAAGATGGAGAGAAGATGAGATTGTCAGTACAACGCTTTCCACACAGACCATAGGGCTGGCCCCACTTGGTGGGAGGGCATACTGCACACTCTGAAATGGTGGTACAGTGGCTCTGCTCCCCTGTTCCTGAAGGCATTAACTTCTGCAGCTCCTCCTGTGGTATTTTACTCCCCCTACTCCCCAGGCCAGACTGTGACCTAAGAACTGATAATTTAGCCCTTGAGATGTAGTATATGATGAAACTGCCAAAACACACAATCCTCAGTCTCGGGAGACAGGAATACCATAGTAGATAGAAATCAGGTAATGCCTTTCTCCAGCTTAAGTGTTGGTGTTGCTAGTGTGTGATGGGATTGTAAGTGCAACTGTGTATAACACAGAAAGGGTAGCTTCAAATGATCTTACCTTCCTTGAGCTATAAAGTCCCCTTATAATACACCTCAATTTGATCTGAAAAATAACCAGTCTGTAAATAGTAAATAATTGGTATTTATGTGAACACTTTATCCAACCAAAATAATAGCTAATAGCCATAGCAGAAATAAAAAGTAACAAACATTAAAACAGTCCCTTATGACACTGTCACTTTGGTAACTCAAAAAAATTACACTATTTTGTTTCAAGAACTTAGCAAGGAGGAGGTTGATGGCTAAAGAGGATCAAAATGAATCCAAGCAAGTAGCACTGTGAAAACAGCTTTTAAACTGGATTTCTGATATGATTACTCTAATGGACCCTACCTGTTCATTCACCTATTAATGAGAATTACAGCACAATATACTGATAAATATCTGGTTGAGCTAGGCTGGTTGCTTTGGTTCCTGATTGATTATCAGTTCAGTGTTGGTGCTGGGAAATGAAACACAAGGAGAAACAGGATTCTGTTACTAGGCTTTCCTCCCTTAAAGGAGGTCAGTGCCTGTTTCAGGTTCGTTAGAGAGAGCTCTGAATCAACGTCCTTTGGTTGAGAAATTCTATTGAAGTTAGCTGGAGTATTATCATCTACCATTTGTATGCATTAAGGGCCTGATCCTGTTTGCAGATTTGGGCCCTAAGCCATCTAGAGCCTGATTCAAAGCCCACTGAAATCAATAAGCTTTGGATCAGACCTCAATTCACTATGGTATTTTTAGGGTTAACATGGTGATATTTGAGTTCCTGTGAGTTCAACATTCTAACAGACTCTTGATTTACAAAATCTAGACAAAGTAGTCGCCTCTTTTGTATTGTATTCTTTTGTATGAACATTTAAGAAATCATTTATAAATTGTATTTTGTGCTTCTTGTGCCAAAGAGGCTGTTTCTATTGCACCTTTTTAAAAACACATCCCAGACATAGATGCATGTGACGTGCAGCGGCCTTCTGATCTTTTGCACACATTTTATCAGATAGGCACACACGCAGGAAGTGCTTCAGAACCAGGGAGTGGAATGGCTGGATGAAACACATCTCTGCAGTTCTGCACGTAGGAATGAAAGCATGCTTAACAGAAAACACCAAGGAAAGTTCTTGAAGATAATGTTCTGTTTGCTGGTATATTTTGGAAGTAAATTCAAAACAGCCATAAATCAGGAGTATGCACAGGGATTTCCATGTGGCAGATTTTGAATAATAAAACCCTCTCTTCCACACTGGTGCTGGAAGTGGGGGTGCTGCTGCAACCCCTGTCTTGAAGTAGTAGTAACAAACACCAAATACGTGGTTTCCATTGACCCGGTTGGTGCCTGGGGCAGTCCTCACTGAAAATGCCACAGTCAGGGCAGGCTGCAAAAGGGAAAGCAGATACTCCCCAAACTGGTGGTTAACACAGAAATTAAACTCACCAATCAATTACAAACTGTGCTTCTGATCCCCCACATTGGTTATTAAGAAGCTGAAAAAAGAAATCACACAGCCCCCTTTATTGCATTCCAGTTCTCTGGCTCCCAGTCAGCACATAGGTCCAGTCCAGTAAGAAGTTATTTAATATCTCTGCTCACTATACAAAATGTTCTTCTGACCCCAAAAGGTCAGCCATGTTACCAAGTCAATATTGGTTTGGATCTTACCCAAAATCCCATGCTGCCAGCCAATTCTTTAGTGTCTAAAACTAAAGGTGTATTATAAAGAAAAAAGAACAAGAAGAGAGTTGTTAAATGGTAAAGCAATCAGATACATACAGAGACTTCAAAGTCCAGATATCAGGTTCTTAGTAGTATTGGTGAGTTTGCTGGCTTGAAAGTCCTTCTGGAACACATCCACAGCTTGGATAGGTCATTCAATCCTTTGTTCAGAGCTTCAGTTTGTAGAAAAGGTGCTCCAGAAGTAAGAAGCAGGCAGGAAGACACAATGGAGAAAATGCAGCCCCTTTTATATTCTTTTGCCATGTGGCTTGTACTTCCTTTGTCCCAGACACAAGCTTCACAGCACCTGGCATGGAAAAGCCTCAGTTTTGTCCATAGGCATGCCCCTACATGTCTTGCTGACTCAGAAGGTGTATCCCCTGGCTCCTTTCCATGGCTTCATTGTACCACTGATGACCCTTGATGGACCATTGAACAGGCTAGGCAATGCTGATGCCAATCTGTCTGTGGGGTATCACCCAGAAACACAGCACAAGTTTGGAAATACAAATATACCCTACATATCTATAACTCATAGTTAGGGTGACCAGATGTCCCGATTTTGGGGTCTCTTTCTTATGTAGGCTCCTATTACTCCCCATCCCCTGTCCTGATTTTTCACACTTGCTGTCTGGTCACCCTACTCATAATACAAAGGTTATGCAAACATATAAACAAGATTATCATACTTGGCAAATCATAACATGTTTACTGACCCCTTACATGGCATATCTGGCACGATTCGTTGTAATTTTATAATTGTGGTATTAATAATAATATAAAATGTCTCACAATTCTACACAGTTTCACATCCATCATCAGCACCTCACTATAAAAATTGTTCCAGCATCCCTGCTCTTGCAAGAAATACTTTCAAAGTTAGGTGCCAAAAGTTGTCACCCAAATAAAACAGCCTCTTTAACATAGACTGAGCGCCATAATTCCACTGAAGTTAATGGGAGTTGAGGGTGCTCAGTATCTGAACAATCAGACCATGGTTTTGTAGACCTCTACTTGGGAAAGTTTCACAGGTTTAACCTACGGCCTGAATTTAAACGGATTTATTTAAACTGATACACACCAATGTGTGGACACTCACTCCATTTTCAGAGTGACTTTTGTTCGGTTTAGCTGAAGTCAATTGGGATCAGGTTTAAGTTAAATTGAAATAAGCCATTCTAAAAGCAAAATAGTAGTGCCCACCCAGCAGCTTTAACCAGTTTAAATAAATCAGTTTAAAAAAATCACTTTAAATGGTTAAACTGGTATAACTTTCTTGTGGGGAAAAAAAGACCTTCATTTGAGGCTATCCAAATTCCTGTTAAGAAACAAAAATACACTCGGCAAAATATTTTGTTCTTGTTTGCATCCTTCTCCCTGCTCTTAAAATGATGTGCTCTCTGCTCCTTGACACAATCAGATGAAAGTATTTTTAAACATGTTTTCTTTCTAATACTTATCACTAGCCTGATTTCCAAAGTGCCCATTCATTTTCATAGGAACTGGAGTTGCTCAGCACCTCATGTTACCTTTATTTAGGGGCCTAATTTTAGGCACCAAGCCTTGAAAATTTGGACCTCATTTAAGTGTGTTGACATTTTAAAAAATAATTAGCATAAAAGTAAAAGGATTCATTGCATGCCAAGTTGGGAGGATGCGGAAGAGTAGTTATGGCTTGAAATCAATGTGCTTTCCTAAATGTAGTTAACTTCAGGTATGCATTCTGTTGGTTGGGGATCATGTTATTAGAGAAACCCCAAAGTCTCTAGTGTAGCAGAGAGAATCAAACAGTTAGAAGTTGTCTCATCAACTCCCAGAGATCTCCATATCGAGGAAGGGCTCAGTTTTTAACAGGTCACAGCCCTAAAAAGCTGATGTAGTGAGAAGCTGGCTATAGATTTTCTACCTCCTTCTCCTCTGATTTAGGGCAGGAAGGTGTAGTATGGAGGGAAATATAATCGACAGAAGCCTTCTCCAATCTCTGGTTCGGGGAGGAGGGAACTGTCAAAGTCCACCAAACTCAGCCATTTTCTTTCCTCTGGGAAATATGTATTGATTGGAAATCTAATGCTCAGTTTAATGGCTATCAATTGTTACTGACTTTGCTATTACAGACTAGCTGTGAATTCTTGTATCGCAGTCATTCTTAATAATCTACCCTCTTACAGTGATAGTTTTGCACAGCTTTTAAGCAATCTTATATGAAGAATACACTTCGATAAATATTATTTCTAAATATGTTTTCTTTCTACTTTCATCTGCTTGTGTCAGGAAGCAGAGAGGACAGACAATCGGCAGGACCAGGTGAAGGACGCAAACTAGAAAAAACAAAATATTTTGTCTTAGTTTCCTCTCCTCTCCTCATCAGCAATTTCAGTTAATTCAGGCTCTTGTTGATTAACTTGAAGGGATAGGGACTGAATCTTGATTGGCTCCCATAAGCACTATTGGAGTATTAATAATAATTAATAAAATGAGTTTTTAATGCTTTTTTACAAGGAGATTTAAGCAGGTAGCTTGTGGTTTTTACTTCATATTTTTATACACCAGTGGAAGCCATGCTTTCTGTTCATGATTCATCAGAGTAAAATGTTGGATGAACAAATTGGCCCATAAGTAAAATTTACAACATGGCAGACTTTTGCAGGAAGCATCTCTTTTGTCGAGTTAGCTAGTCACTAGGTCAACCTCTGGAAAGTATTAAGGCTTCATTTACATAGGAGCTATTAGTAGCTTTTGCTTTCTCAAACTAAATATCATGGCTAGATTTTCAAATTGAGTGTCTAAAGTTAGGTTCCTAAAGCCACAGTTAGACACCTAAATTGAAGTGGCATGATTTTCACAGCTGTTGGGATTTGTGAGTGCTCAGCATCTCTTAAAATCAGGCCACTTTGAGATGGATGAATAACATTAGGCACCGACGTTGACAATACTGGGACATATTTAAAAAAAAAATCTCAGTAACTTCGGAGATAGTTGAAACTTTTTTGAATCTCCCCAGTTTCTTCTTTGAGTATGTGTCTTGTGGATCCCACTTCAGGTGTGCATGTGCTTCATGCACATGAGATTGAAGTCTTTTGAATGATCGTGTCCATTGTGTTCTCATGTCCCCCTTCCTGAGGCCATAAAGTGCAGAGTGGCCGCAACTGTCCCTCAATTCCCTGGACATTCAGAATTCTAGATAAGGGAGACTCCGAAAAAGCAGGATAGGAGGACAGGTGGTAGGATCCACATGAATTACAACATCTCATAGAACGTCGGTTACTATAAGATAAGTAACCAGTCTTTCTTCTTTAAGCATTCTGTTCTATTCATTTTTTTTTTTAGTTGTTCTGAAAAATGGAATTTCTGTCCCAGATGAAATTCTGGTATTTTAACATTTGGTCTCATCCAAAAATAGGACAAAAACTCAACATATTGAAGATTTTTGCTGAACAAAATTTTGAAAATATTCAGCTCATAACCTTTTGACATGAAAACTTTGCCATTTTCAATCAAAACAATGTTTCATTTTGAATTTTCCTGTTAAAAACATCAGAAAATATAGTCAAACATTTTTAAAAAATAAAACAACATATTTTTCTGGGAAAAATTTTCAGCCAAACCATTTTGACCAGCTCTACTTACTTCACAGTATTTATGTGGCTTGTTTACTTTTTTGAGTTTTAGTTTGTCCAGTGAAAGCAGACTGGTTACTTCCACCTTCTGGTTCTCACAGCTTAGCAGGATATTGTGGCAACTGGACTTTCAACACTGCAGAGAACTACAGAAATAAAAATACTTGTCATGGGGTGGGAAGAACAAATTCACAACAAATTCAGATTTGAATTTTTTAACTCTCCCTTTCCCCCACTTAATTTTGTTGTTGTTTGTGCATCTACACCGCGGGGCCTGTCCTGGGGGAGGAAGCTTGAAATTCCAGTCCAAATTTTACATCTATTTCCCACCTCTAGTTTAAGGCATGAGTATATGAGGATAATTGGGAACGATGGCCCCGATCCTGCAACTAGGGTGACCAGATGTCCCATTTTTAAAGGGACAGTCCCGGTTTTGGGGACTTTTTCTTATATAGGTGCCTATTTCCTCACACCCCCTCCCCTCCGGTCCCGTTTTTTCACAGTTGCTGTCTGGTTACCCTACCTGCAACTGGGTCTGTCTAGGTGAACCCTGGTGCCTGTGTGAAGACCTCTTCCAGTGAGACTCTGTGGGCATAAAGATCCAACCACACAGATCTGATTAGAGGAATGGGTCTTACATATGTAAAATTAGGGACTTAAATGGGCAGAATGAAGAACTAGTTGAGAGTTTTACAAATACATCAGGGACAAAAGAAATGTCAAAGGCAGTGCAGGGCTTCCGGTAAAGAGGAGATAATGCAAATAACAGAGGAGGACATGAAGAAGGCTAAAATGCTCAATAGGTATATTGCTGTCTTTGTTACAGAAGATGAAGAAAGTAGGAGGCTCAGGAAGATGTATGATAATTCTGATTCCTGATATTTCTAGATTCCAACTAAGAAGGGTCAGGACAAAATACTTAGTTCCTGTCAAAACTGACAGGCCCCACTTGTGAATTTGCTTCACAAGGGCAGCCAGATCAGTCCTTTTAAACATAATAGTTTTAAAGTGTCAAGTTAAGACACAATTGAAACCAGATCCACTCAGGAACCTTTCAGGTACATAAAATCCTCCCCAGTTTTCCCATGCTTCAGACAGGGCTCGGTGAATAGCTTGTTGAAGTTGTCCCATATAGGACTCCTGCTACTGTTCAGAATATTATTAATCTCTTAATATGGCCTAAATTTGTGTTTGTTCTTTGAATTAGTCACCCAGCTCTTTTGAAGGCATGGAAATGTGATGCCCTTTGAAATCTCTGCAGGAACTTCCTGTCCGCTGCTGTGGTTGGTTTCAGAATCACAGGGCAGCTTTTGCTTTTTTTAAAAATCTGTATATTTGTACCAGCCACATGCATTTTCTGGAAAGAATGCTCCCAGGCTCCTGATATGTGGTCCCTCCTGTAGATTGACCCTGTTCTTTCCTGACTAACACATGACCTGAGCAAAATCTGTTTTCAAAGGCATTTATTTTCTTTTAAAACTTGCATCCTTCAATGACAGTAGCTGCTTTTTAGCGCCATCTGCTGGAATTTTCTCTAATCTCACTAGCTACTCATATCTTCACTGCTGTCTGAGCGTTTCAAAACCCAGGTCTAACAGTATACCAGATTAAAGGGAGTAGCATGGTGGGTGTTCCCAGTTTGGAGAAATTTCTGGTAGGAGCAGTTACTGTGTTGTGTCACTTAGCTATGCTAAGTATTGTCTGATGAATACAAGGCTCAAAATACAATTTTTACAGGAAGTTTAAGAAATTTTCTCACTCCACTTCAATTTTCTCCATGAAATTAATTTCCAGGTTCTTCATGTATGTATGGACTACATCAATACAGGAACTTGCCAGATCCCAACCTACTAGGCTTTGCCTCAAGACCCCAGAGAAGGTTGTAACATCCCCCTTTCTGAATTAGGTTTTTCCCTTCTTTCCTAACTAGCCACTGTTGGTGTGTCACAGCTAAGGCAGAAAAAAATATGAACATCTAATGTGACCTTCTGAACTGAGACTGTAGTGTATTTCAGTGAAGAAACAATAAACAATGATATGCAAAATCACAAGAGAGGATCTGCTGTGCAAAACCACTTTAAAACTGCTCATGTCTTTGTAGGCGTTTAACCATAAGTACACGATTACGCGCTGCTAATTTTCTTTGTCATAAGCACAAGTTTTGTACATAGGAGTATTGTATAATGTTCGTTTCAGCAACAGGACATGGAAAGAGGCATGAGTAGAGCTGGGATATCACCAAGTCTTTGGTGGGTTGTTGAGCACAAGGTCACGTGTTGCAAAGGGCTGCTCTGCGAACCTGCAACCATCATCATGTGTTCGACTCAACCATTAAGTGTCCATCCAAGTACAGGAGATGGAATTTGTGGTCAAATATCTTTTGCTACCCCATATTGTAGGGATCTGTGGGACTAGAACATGGGCTTGTAGTACCTGGGACAGCTGATGGTTCCACATCACCACTAGGAAGTCATGCAGAGTTAAATCCAAAGATCACTGGGAGACTGGCACCGTAGGAAGTACCACCCAAAAGATCCAGAGTGCCAGCACCCAGCAGCCTTGTAATTAGACCCTCGCCAATATTTAACCCTGGAGGGTGGACGTCAGGAGGTGTTGTGTGTCCACGGCCAGCAGTACTAGTGGCAAGAGTCCAGGGTTCCCTTTCCTAGCAGTTACAGGCTGAGGTGGGGGGCAGGGGAACAGGAACCCAGGCCAACCCTGCTCTACAGGGGTTCCAACCCACGACCTTTCAAAGCAATAGTCCATACACGTGACTTAGGGACTGGCACCCTCCAGTTCCCTGGGTCACTTCCTAGCCCCCAGCTTCTGTTCCTCCATCAGCACCATGGGTCTGCCTTGGGATCCTGCTTGACATCCTTGCAGGTCCATCTCTGGAGCACCATCCACTTCTGGCAGCCACTCATCCCCCTGGCTCCCTGCAGTTGAAGGGTCTGCAGCAGCTTGGCTGTAAGACCAGGTCCTGGCTGCTTGGAGCCCTGGCAGCTTCTCTGCAGGATACTCCTGCACCCAGCTGCTCTCCTGCTCCATCCACCGAGATTCAGCTGAGCTGTTCCTTTTTGAATGCTCCCTTCACTGGGAGTATGCCCAGCAGAGGTGAGGGGGCCTGGGTTCCTGTGTCCATGGTAGCTCCTTAACCCTTGTGTCATCAGTGCAGGGTTGGTACACCCCGTCACAGTGGACCAGGATGTTCGGGCAATCACACAGACATCTGGCCTGTGGTGATTCTAGCATTGGCCTTGCCTTGCCTGCTGATGGCCAGTCTCTGACCCCAACCTGACTCTTGCCTATCAATCCTGGCTCTAGTGATTGCTCTGATCCCGGCTTGCTGATTATGGCCTTGTGGCTGTCCTTAACTTTGGAACCCCAACCCAGCTGTGACTGCTAAACCAGACTGCCCATGCCCTGGTCCCTTAGACAATTGCCTAAATTTGGAAAGGCTTTTCCTATGCAGGGTGATTAGTGTCCTTCTCCCCTCCCTGTAATGTTTCTGTGATAGACTTTGAGGTAGATTCTACATTGTAATATGTTGGTGTGTATGTTTAAAAAAATCTCCTTGTTACACTGGATTTTTGTTTACTCCTTATGTTTGTAACCATTTTATTTGTGATTTAACAACTTTGGACACACTGCTGCAACTGTTCTAGTTTTGTCAGGTGTGGGGAAATCTATCATATTATCTAGCTTTTGGGGGGGGGGGGGGGAATTGTAGCCAAGGCACTGAACTAGAACTTACGGATTTGGGTTGTCCTCCAAGCTTTGCCACAAACTTCCTGTGTAAGCTAGGACAAGCTCACTAATCCCTCTGTGCCTTCTCTGCCCAGCAGTAAGAGAGATAATAAGGATTCCCTACCTTGCAGAGCTGTTGGGAGGATAAATTCATTAATGCATGTGAAGTGCTCAGATACTACAGTGATGAGCATCATAGAAAACCCTATTGGTTTTTCTCAAAGGTAATTATAAAAGATTCTTCCCCTTTGCCCACAGGGTAGGATAGATCCTACCCTTGCCCATAGGGCATAATAGATCACAGAGTTGGAGATGGCTTGTTTTTATTTTCATGATTGCTTTCCCTACCAAATGGAGAAGGTGACTTGAGGCCATTGTACCTCAGTGG
This sequence comes from Terrapene triunguis, assembly GCF_002925995.2. Taxonomy (NCBI): domain Eukaryota; kingdom Metazoa; phylum Chordata; order Testudines; family Emydidae; genus Terrapene; species Terrapene triunguis. The sequence goes on along the minus strand of NW_020664454.1, from coordinate 204,868 downwards.
TGGGTAGGTGTATGCTACCTACTGAGGTATGGTGACTTAATGGTGCTGTGATTTGAGATCAGCATTTTCCAAACCTACTCACACATAAAGAGCAGAGATTCAAGGATGGAGGAATCTGTTAGTTACTATTGCTGCTGTCGGAGAATAAAAATGACAGGCAGAATTTCCTTTACAAAGCAGAATAAAATAGATATTGACTGGTTTTCCTTTTTATAGTGGCAAGCAGTTATCCTTTGGGCTGAAAATTATTCAGTGAATAATCATGATCAAAGACCTGTTGTGGCTCACTTTTTCTACCCATATGGGAAATAGTGGTGTGTGTGTTAAACTATAGACTCAAATGCTAATATTTCTGTAACACAAACACAAACGTTGTTCTGATTAGAATGCTCACTGCCTGGGCACTTCTATGTAGCCTGCTCTCTTTGAAACCCTGCCTTTTTTTCTGACTTCACTTCCTGAATCTGCTGACAACGCTCACTGCCAAGCAAAATACATGTCCACAATGCTGTTGTTTGAAAAATATTCCCTTGTGAGTACAGCTGGGGCAACAAAAAGTTTCTCTCTAAACCTCAGAGAACTGACTATCTCTTATATGAGCAAGAAATAGTATGCATTAGACAATATGTAATCTCAACATTTAAGCAAATATTGAATTGCTGCATTTTTCCTTCAAGTCTTCCCTTATACTTGTGCCTAGGGATCACTGAGAGACCTAAAAAGCGTGATTAGATTAAAATTCAGCAGAAGTGAATCAATGTAGTGACAGACTGGCAATATTAGAGACTCTTCTCAAAACGGACACTCCCTCTGCATACCCTGTAAGCTTGTCCTACCTGTAGTGGCCTGGTGTCTCAAAACTGACCTCAAGACACCAGCGGGAAACTTTAATATACTGTCCATCCCCTATTCTTCCCTTGGTCCCCTGTGAGAATGCCTACTAGGACGGCAGGTAGGCCCAGGATTTGTGGAAATCAGTGGAAATCAATGGAAACTAGGAGTCTAAATACCTTTGAGGATCTTGGCCTCTTGTGATAATGGATTTTGTGATGTGCACACCTCTGTGTCGCAAACTGGACTGAGACAAGCAACTCATTTCACAGGAGCTAGTGAACAACTATCCAACCCTGGACATATTCCTGGTTTTGCTACTACTAATCAAGCTTTTTCCTATGTTATCAAATGTCATTTATGAGATAGAACACACCATAACTGTAACGTTAAGTGTGTGTATTATGATGAATGGGTGGGGCAGTATGTCATGCAGCTGTGTCTAATTAAAATAGAATTTTGGAAATATTTGTTCAGGGGGGAAAAAACCTTACATGGTTAAGTAAAAGCCTCGTTAGTAGGATCTCTTCCATAGCACAACACTGTCAAGAGTTAAACCTATACCTTTGCAGGTAATTAATCTTCTTACCCTGCTTATTTTGCTAGTTGGCACTTGTTAAGTCCCTGCAAAGTCACACCCAGCAATGCTGTGTATTATCCTTCTTTCTATTCCTACATATGGTCAAAATCAACTTACCTTCCGGGATGCTGACATCAGCAAAATGTACTCTTGGCAAACTACAGCATCCTCCCAGTAACCCTTTGTTTGGTAAGTGTTTGTTACAATTTTATGTCTCTGGTAGCTTGAGTTTCTATTTGCTACTAATAACTCCAGCTACCAACACATGTATAATGAGGGAAACATTTACTATAGTCGTATAACTTATAACAATCCATCATGCATATGATTTGATACCCAAGGATCTATAACATGGGCAAAGGATCCCCTTTCAAAGGAAATATATATGTATGCTATACAGGGGAACATATCTTGAGCTCAAGGAGTAGCAAAAAGTTTGTGTGTGTGTGTCAGTTTCACTACCACTTAATACCAGTATGTATTATGTAGTTTTATTCTGAGATGATGTTAAGCAAGACTGTCACCTTATTTCGTGTTGTACTCACTTATTTGTATTTTAACTAATTAGACAAAACTTTCAGGCAGACTACTATAAAAATATTAATCATTTATCAGAACTATAATGTCTATAATTAGTGAATTAAACTTTCTGCCTATCTTTTCATAGCATCTGTTATCTCTTAGATATACGGTTTTAAAATCACTCTAAATACATTTATATAAACCAGACCATTTAATTGGATACAGAGCCAGTAAGCTGAAAATCCTGAAATCATAAATTATATTATTTACCACAAAACTGGGTTTATTTCAGGAGATGAGTTAAGTGACTTCTCAGCTACTGCTTATGTTCTCATTCTATTATCAAAAGTATTCTCATACTTTCATTTTTTAAATGTAAATTGAAAATGACAGGTAAATTGTCAATTTCTTTTTTTGTCCTTTCCGAATGTTTTGCTTTTCATTTACATCCTAATTTTCAATTTATAGCTACCTCTGTTCCCCCATTATGTTAAATTTCCCTAACTTTCATATTGGTCAATACATTTTAGTCAGCAAAAGTGTCTAAAAGGGAAAGGAATTCAAGATATGAAAAGGGGTTATAGAATGATTTTATTGTGACAACATAAATATTAACGAACAAAGACCACCTCTTATCTAGGAATAATTAGACAGTAATGAAGGCACCCATATGAAGGATACATTTTTTGTGAAGTCACCTACCTTAAAGATATTGTTGGGGATATTATTTTAATAAGTATTTAATATTAAATAGACAGTTACAGTTCAAACTATTCTAGCACAGGGCAATTTGATACAATGGCAAACTCCTCCAAACTGCTTAATTTTTAAAAGTTATTGTCTACATTGTGCTTTTGGGTTATGGTAGGCAATCCAATCCAAATTAAATCCATAACACTTAAAATGCATAAACTACTTCTGTTTATGTTACAGGGTGTGGTTTTATCTTTCCACTTCTGACACATTCTCCAGGACATCTTCTTGTTACAGTGTAAGTTTAACACTCTCTACCATTTAAAGTTCAGTGTATGTGATAGAGTCCTGATTTAGGTACTGGCAAAAGTGGGGGAGGAAATGCATTTTTAAATACTTTTATATATAATAGAAGCTTTCTGGACTTTTTTCAAAAACAAACATAAAAAAATTATATACTTTATTACAAATGGTAAATTCAGAGTGCTCAAAAAACCCTCATTTACAAACATTACTGGACAGAACACAAACATAAAAATAATTTACAAAGTCATGAAGTAGTTTATTGACATTAATCAGCTTTCATAAAATAAAAAATGTACATACACAATTTACTTGAAGGCAGGCAGTATAGTTCAGTTTATCAGCCTCCCACAAACCTCCCTCCCAGTTGTGTTTTCTTTAAGAGTATTACAGAAAGCAACCTACAGTCTCTATTGCAGTTTAACCTTTAATACTGAATGATCATCGAATGTTAGGTCCATGCAGGTCTTGGTCAATATTAAACAAAGATCTGATGTATCATCTGAGCAGGAACAGCACTTCTCAGAGTGGTGCTGCTTTGCCAATAGCTCAATTGAATGCTCGCCAGTCTTTCCACACATGTGCTTTGTGGGGTGCAAGCAGGACTCAATGCCTCTCAGCCTTAACCATTAGCTTTATGTATCTGCCACTTGTTATGGGTTTGTTTTTTCTGTTGCTCTACCGCAACATCATAGTTCTTTTTTTCCCAAGTCAGTCTCTTCAAAATGTTTGCAACTGTTGTGTTAGCATTAGCTGGCATCCACTGTTGACATGGTTCATGACCTTCTGCTTAAGCTGTGCAACCTGTTCTCTGAGCATGTTGGCAGTGGATGCCAGTTCTGAGTTCTGGGCTTTCAAAGTTTTCACTTTTTCTTCCAATCTGGCAATCCTTTCCAACTTCCTTTTCCGGCATTTGGAGGCTGCAATTCTGTTTCTCATGCGCTTCCTCTCAGCCTTGATCCTCTCCTGTGACTCCATATCAATGGGGGACAGTGGAGGAGTCTCCCCTGGCATTTCAGGTACAGTCTGGGGCTCCTCTTTCAAAGCTTGCAGCCTGGGATGCTGCACTGGCATCGGAGGATTAATATGATGCTGAGGTGGATAGCCCATGTTATTTGCATTGTAGTTAGGTGCTGTGCTGAGTGCACTTGGGTTAAAGTTGCTGAGATTGGCATACACTGGAGGCTCGCTGTGCAAAGTGGTGTTGAAACCATTGTTGCCAGCCATAGAAGAAACAGGTGTCATACCACTGTTAACGGGCTGGGCAGCAGATGTAACACTGGGCATCGTATTCTGGTTGTGTAGCTCTGCCAGTGCCCTCACAAAGCCTTCAGCAAACCCTTCTTGCTCATCAGTAACATTTTTGGGACAGAGAAACTGTGTTGGGGTGGGAGTGGTGGTGATCAAGCCATTGCTGGACTGGATGATGAGCCTTTCCAGTTCAGGAGATGCCAGCTTGAGGAGACCAACATCTGGGGAGGTAAGAATATCAGCATTCTTGTTCCTCAGGTGGGGCTTGAGGTTGCTTGAAGGATCAGCCAGATTTAGAGTCATATTCTGCTTCAGGACTTTAGGATTATTATATCCATAACCACCACTTTCTGGCTGTACAAAGGTAGCATTTAGGGCATCATCATAGAATGTAGGTTCCATCTTTGCAGTCATAGAACACAGTCCACAAAAAACTGGCTTTAAAGCAATAACAATTAAGCAGCGCCCAACGCGTTTGTTTTTTTAAGTCCCGTTCAAAGAAAGTTCACCTTCACTTTAAACTACTACTAGTGTAACTCTTTCAACAATGAAAAAGCCTTTTAAAACAATCAGTAAGGATGAACTAAAGTCTTACTTTTGTGGCCACCGGACAAGTGGCTCGAGTGTCTTTCCCCTGTTTCTTCAGCGCATCAGGGCTGAACTTTTTCAAACCACAAGAAGAGTCCGTCTGAGAATTGGGTCGCTGAAGTCCTGGGGTCGGGTTCTGGGATCTCGCTCTCGGCTGAGACTCGGGCACGGAGGAGAAATCCAGTCTCTTGCTTTACAGTTTCACTCCGGAGTAAGTGTCCGAGGGGCAGGTTCGCCTCCTTCTCGCTCGCGGGGAGGGTCAGAAATCCGGTCACTTTTCTGTCCCCTTCTGCTGTGGGGCTAGCTGGGGAGCGCGCTGCAGCGCCCGGCCACTTGTCTGAGCGCTTCCCCGCCGCCTCCCTCTCCGGCGGGCAGTCCCGGGGCTCGCAGCGCCGGACCCCGCGGCGCAGAAGTTGTCCCAAGTCCTTTCCCCTCCGCTCTCTGTCCGCGGCAGGCGCCGTCTGGGCTCCCGGGTGCGGACAAGTTCCCGGGTCTCAGCCGGGGTCCGAGCTGGCCTGGTCGCTGCCGGGAGCCGCAGCAACGCGAGACGCCTGGCCGCTGTCTGTGCCTTGCCCGCCTCTCGGGAGCTGCTCTCTGCGCTGCCGGAGCGGGCCCGCCGCCGCTGCTGCCTGGAGCCTGCCGCACACTCTGAGCCCTTTCCCGGCGTGCAGCCCAACACTTATCAGCGAGCAGTAACCCACCAAAAATAGCCCATGATGTCACCCCGCGGCCTTCCCATTGGCTGCGGCAGCCTCTCCGGGGGGTGGCGGGCCGCTGGCCCGGCCTGCTGCAAATGCGCCGGTCTCCATGGTCACCCCACCCCTAGAAGCTTCTCAGCATCGCGCAGGGCACTGTGGGATGAGGTAATGCTCGTTCTCAGCGCGGGGCATTGTGGGCTGACGTATTGTTTTTGAATATCTGGTTACCCGCTGAAGCGCTCCGGTGGGGTTGGAGGATCTGGGCTGGAAGGGGGAGCCTCCTTAATAGGCAGGCACCAAGTGGTGGACGGAAGGGGGGTGGGGGCAGGCCCACAGAGGGAGACGCTGCCTTGGACACTGGGTGGCTAATGGGGTTTTAGTCAGTCCTGCGGCTTGAGCCTTCACGGTCAAATCTGTTAGCAGGGGCTTTGGTTAATCCGGGGCTGCTTGCTCGGACTCTCTTTAGGCCGCTTTCTGAGCTCCCCCCTTCTGGGATGGTACGGTCCTTAAGGTGGCACTATCGTCAGTGCGTGCAGCCGACGGAAGGCAGAAGACAGCTACGGGGAAGGGCGGGGGAGGAACCTGAGCCGCACGTGATTCCTCCCCCCGCCCCCGCCGGGCGGGCTACCGGGGGCAGCCGGGGAGCGCGGCGCTTGCGCACGTGCTGCGTGACCCCTGCGCGCTCAGGGGCTGGGCGCCGCGCTCCGTGACCGGGGTGGCGGGGAAGCCGCCGCTGTCCCGGGCGCTCTCGGGGCGGGGCGGCGACCCCCGGCTTGGGGGCTTAGCGGGAAGGCAGCAGCCGAAGCTCCCGCCAGCGCGTGGGTTTCCCTGCGGCCCCGGTTCGGGGCGATGCTCGCCGGTCTCACGCCTCTGACTTTCTCCCGCGTTCAAATCCTGGCCGGGGCTGAATCCACGTGATTCCCTCTCCCTGTGCAAGCGAGAGACGTGCCTCGCTGGCAGGCGGCAGCCCCCGGTGCGTGGGGGGGACGTGCCAGTGCCTCTCCCCATCTTCCCGCCCCCGCTGTCCGCGGGGCCCTGCCCTCTGCAAGGTGCGCCCTGTCTGGCCTCCCTGGCGCATCCGCTCTCCGAGAAACAGGAGAAAGCGTCGCGTTCACACTGAGCCTTCCCAGCCCCAAAGATCTGCCGCTCTATGCGGGTGCCGACATTGCCATTAAAACAGGGCTATATCCGCTCTGCCAAGCTCACCAGTTAGTGGGGAGGGTTCATTGGTTAATATGTATCAAGCTCTTCGGAAATAAAAGTGCGAAGTATTATAGAGGCATCACTTCATCACTGGCATGCCACCACCTCCGAGGTGGAACGGAACAGCTGCTTAACAACACACAGCGCCCTAGTCTAGGACAGGAAGTGAAGAAGACTAGTTTATCATATTGTGCATAACAGATCCATATTGCTTAGGCGCCTAACAAGTAAAACAGTTATAAAAGTTACGTGGCCAAATTATCTGTTGGTGTAAATTGCAACGGCTCTATGGAACTTTGCTAATGTACTCCCCAAGAGAATTTGGACTACCAGGTTGAATCACCTCTTATTATATGTAATACTGCAAGTTATTCATGGATTTGAACAAGTACTAAGTGAAGCATTCCAGTAATATTTTTTGTTCTAGACATAAAAACTCCTTCCATTTCCAAATGGGATTTAAAAGAAAAAATACAAATCCGAAGCAGATGTAAACGTCATATCCCACTATTTTTCTAAATGATCTCCCAGTTTCTTTTTTCAGTTTGAAAATTCTTTTTTCTAGCACCCTCCACTTGAATTTGAGCAGTATATTAACTTGCAAAAGAGCCAGTACTGCTGTTTTTGGAAAGTAACTGGTATACAAATAACATGTGCAGTCTTTGTAGCATCTGGAGTAATAGTTTATAGTGTGAAATTCTAAATCACTCCTGAACATATTGCCTACTATGTGAAGATTCTCTACGTATTGCCACAGTACATGTAACCAAGATATGCCTATGTTCCAGAAAATTTAAATTCTGTGTAGCACATAACTAGAACTCCAACTATTAATTAGTTTAAAAAATCAGTAATATCATTGCATATAAATTAGTCTCTAAATCCATGATCAGCCTGTTCAATGCTAGATACATTCATTTTTAACTTATTTTTTAGCCTTTCCCTGCCTCATCAAAACTACACACAAGATGTTACAAATAAAATTGTATTCTATAAAGATACATTTCAGTTTCTCATTTGTCTGTTCAACAATGGGAAATTTTAATTTTACTTACTACCATCTCTTGTGCCATCTTTATATTCTGTAGTGTCAATGTGCAATTATCAAGTTCTTTAAAGGTTTGTCTACTGTGGGAAATTATTCTGGAAAAAGGGAGAGTGAATTTAAAGCGCTGTAGCTATTCTGAAATCATTCCCCTTGTGGACACTCTTATTCCAGAATAAGAACACCTTTTCTGGGTTAGCTTAATCCATTATTAAACTAAACCAGAGAGAGGCCCAGATCCGTAAAGGTTTTTAGTTGCCTAATTCCCATTGAAATTAATGGGAGTTAGGCATCTAAATACTTCTAAGCATTTGGGCTAAAGGCACTTCTACTCTGGAATAAGAGTGTCTACATGGGGAACTATTGCACAATAGCTATTCCAGTCAATTTCCTCATGTAGATAAGCTCTAAGTCTTAATACAGTAGTGTTAAATACAATTGCAACAATCTTTAATTTGTCCAGGAGCACTATTTTTATCTACCTAACTCTATCTTTGCTGCTAACATTACAAAGCCAAGTTAAGATGTAATGCAAGAATATGGTTAGTGTACCGTTCAGGACTCTATTTGGACAACTTTATCTGTACGAACTGAAAAACAGGTTACTGCTCCATTGGGGTCTGATCCAACTGCCCTGTTATCAATATGAGTTTTCCATTGACTTCAGTGAGTGTTAGTATGGGTTGCTGGTATACTGTTGTGTAGGGTTTTTTCTTATTGTTTTTTCATCCACTTCACAGCCAGGCAGGCTTTGACTTCCTTCCATTCACAAAGGTGGAGTTTCAGAACCAGACAGGGTCAAAGTAGGTCATTCCAGTTTTGCTGGGAACAAGTTGCTACCATGGCCTATTGCGAGGGCGGACACCCATCAAACACTAATCATGTTAACTGATACTCATTTAGAGGCTATTTGGTCAGTTGAGCAACACACAGTTAAGCTGGTCATAAAATGCTGAGTATACTTGGACAGCTTTGAAACCAAAGAAAAATTGACATTATTTGTTTCTTTTTCCGTTTGTTTCTTCCTGCTTGTTGCCTGTATATCATTCATCTGAAATGAGTGGTGGCTATCTGCTCAGTGGAAGATTGGTAATCTTAGCTCAGGACCCAGCTGACCAACTGAGATTCATTCAGTACCATGGAACTCAGAGTCTGTCTGTGCTGCAGCTCCCTGCCCTGGTAGACAGATACATACTAGCTCTGTTCAAGCTAGTGTACTAAAAATAGCAGTGTGAATGGTGTGGCACAGATGGTAGCACAGATTAGCCACCCAAATAAAAGTCCATCCATTCTTGTGGGTCCATACTTGAGTGGCTAGCCCAACCCTCTGCCTGCGCCACAACATTCACACTTATTTTTAGGGCACTAGATTGAGCAGAGCTTGCACATGTCTGTTTACCTGGGCTGGGAGGCAATCTCCCTGTTGCAGGGTAGACATACCCTCAGAAAACCTGAATCAGAATTAGGCCCCATTGGTGCAGAGATTTTGAGTCTTCATGGCCAGCAGCCACAGAGCTGGGAATTTTGGGTGAATAGATCCCTGAATCAGCTTATTACTTTAGGCCTCCTCCCCCCTTCCTGATCTCCTAAAGTAAATAGTGTAGTGAGATGAAAAAACACTTACTGAGCCATTTGTAGATGAAATCCATTTATATGCCCGAGTAAACTTACTTGTGGGTAGGAACTGGAAATTAACTATATATTCCCATTGATGTGACAGGCAGATGCTTTGACCAATGGTAATACAGATTTTGATTTATAGAGATTTCTAATCAATCAATACAGGGCTGCATGAAGCAATCAGATGATCTGAATAATTAAATGGCCTTTTCAGGAACAAATTAACATTTTCAGACACAGAATGGGTCAGTGACTGTGTTTTCACTTTTACAGTGAGCCTTTTTTTTTTTTTTTTTTTTTGGCAACACTCGCAGAAGGAGTCAGGCACTTTGAAAACTTAAATATAAAGCATAGGTTTAAACATTTAGAATTCAGTTGAAATACTGTGTGATTTCACCAATAATTGCCAGCCACCTCCTGAGCTTTGGGTTTATTTTGTTGACCATTTGAAAAGGCAGAAATAGTAGTCTGAACTCCAGTTGCAAGGGAAACAATACTTGTGGAAATAAAATACCTCCTTATAACATGTCTAAAATAAGAAACCTACATTCAAAGTGTCTCTTATTTTTCACCCACCTCTTTCCACATTACTATAGGAGCTTTGAGAATACTTTTTTGTTTTTTCTTGCCTCATCTCTTTAACCTTGAGGCTTTGTTCACCATTACCATCCTTCAGGAAGAGTAAGACTGGGAAACACTGGAGCTTCTCAAGCTGTACCTCAGCTTGAGGAGTGAGAGACTGGGGCTGATGGCTGAAGTCAGGTTTCCTATAAAGCAGGACAGAATGCTATTCCTGGTCTTTGCATTTGAAATGGGCCTATAAAACTGTGGTTTATCAGAATTACAAACACTTGTAGATTAGAGAGACAAGAGTGAGGTAATATCTTTTATTGGACCAACTTCTGTTGGTGAGAGAGACCATCTCTCTTGGTGAGACAGAAGAAGAGCTCAGTGTAAGCTCAAAAGCTTGTCTCTCTCACCAACAATTGGTTCAATAAAATATATTACTTCACCCACCTTGTCTCTCTAATATCCTGGGACCAACACATTTACAACACTGCAAACACTTGTAAATGGTTATCATGTCTTTCTCCTCCATCCCCTATTAGTCACCACTTAGCCAAGCTATACATATTTATCCCTTTTAATCTTGCTTCTTATCAATCCCTTTAGTCTGTCTCTCCACCCCATCATTTGAATGAATCACTGAATTTCCTCCAAATTATGTATTGATGGAATGGAGGGAAATGATGGGTGAGAGAGACAAGGCTGTGAATGGCAAAGTTGGGAGACTTTGCAAGACTTGTTGAGTTACCCCTTGGCCAGGACAGCAACACTGGGCACCAATCATGGTAAGGCAAGTGACATATATAGAGTGTACTGAGGGGAGGTGCAGAAGTTCGGGAAAAACCATTGAAAACAATGTTTATTTGCTCATTTGCACTTCAGATTTTTTTTCAAGTATTTTGTACAAGTAATTGGAACCTGTAGTATTTATATTTAACAATTAGAAGAAGAGGATTGCCATGGTCATCTCTAGAGTTGATCAAATAATAGTATTCACAAACAGCTGATGATTTTCCCCATCAGCTATTACATAACATTATTCACTAATATTTCCCCCCTTCCAATCTAGCTCTATAAATGATTGAATAATCACCAAATATATATTAGGGAATATTTTTGTCAATCAATTTATTATTATTATTTATTATTCAACCAGCTGTAGTTATTGCACAATATCCCTTCATTGATATACTGGCTTGGTGAAAGTTAACTGCTATTGTGAATTATTAGAGATGGGTATGAGCCAAAATCCTGGCTCTTAACTCCCCCAAACATGTAGGGTATTCCAGATCTGAATATCATGGCTTTAGTCTCTCTCTTGTTTATTATTTCTGTAGCACCAGAGGTGTGCACAGCAGTTTATGAAACACACAGCTGGACAAAGTCGCTGGCCTGTAGAGCTTACAGTGGGGGATAGATGTACTACAGAAAGGAAGGCTGGCAGAATAGCAGTTGATCAGCAATGGGAGTCCAGAGAAAGAAGCGGGTTTAAAGGTGAGATATAAAGGAAGAGTGGGAGGATATGTGACATATGGGAAACAGAAGGCTGTTTCCAGCCTGGCGGGCAGGCAGCATGAAAAAAAAAATCTATTATTTATAACATACAAATAGAAATATACAAATACAGTTGGGGTGGGGGGCAGATGAATACACAGCCTTGAAAGATATTTAACTGGCTTGAGGAAAAAGAGCAACTCTGGAAACTTCATTCAGGCTTGACTGAATTCCATTTCCATTGTGGAGCACCAAGCTTCATAAGTGCCATTGTGTTTCAAGGTCTGGCTTGTTAACATTTCCAAAAAATGTGTTTCAATGGCACATTTTCTCCATAAGTAATGACAACAAACACTATTGATTTGATTTATCTGATATGACTGAAAACTTCTGATTAACGAGGGTTAACAATTCAGAGCCCTTGATAAGATAGCCTTCCTTTTCAAAGCCATTTGATTATGACCCCAGAAAGGCTCTGGAATGCTTGTATTTTTAATTAATAAACAACCTGGCTTCCTATCAAAGCTGACGCCTCACACTATATCAGCAGCTGTTGGAGCAGCAGGGCTCCTGGCACAGAGGAAAGACAGCACAGGAAAGGAAATGACTCTGTGTGAGACCAGAAAGGCACAAGTGTAAAGGACTGTATAGGGAATTTGTAATGAGTTTTGGAGCCTTTCATCCGTAGGTTATGGGTTCAAATAAGGACCCAGGTTGTTACTGAAAATCATTATTCATTACCATCTGACAGCTGTAAAGTGTCCTGTATGAAATGGTTTGGTGGTATCAATCTAGCTTTTAAAGAATTGGTGTCCACACCACAGAACTTACTCACAGCTGGCACTGTTGTTGGCCATCAGTAGTAAGTAAGCCTTTTAGAATGGCCCTGGAGATGGAGCAAATTCACAAAGCTCTGTAGGAAGCCTTACATGGTGGCTGCCCATGCAGCACATATGGGAAATTTCAGTCTTCGTGGCAAAGTAATTTTTTTCTGAGGTCAGTTTGCAGGAGATATAGGAGTTACCGAATGGCTAAGAAAGAGGAGGACATGGAGTGGCTAGGCTGATATTTCAGAGAAGATGCAGGGACAGACAATACCATAGACTGAGAATTGGTATTGGCATCACCCTGGGAATCTTACGGATTGTACAGCAGGTACAAAATGGTGGGCAGGGAGAAGTGGGCAGTGCACTTAGATGCTAGAGGAAGTGCAGCACAAACAACTAGCAGTGCCTTTGGCCAATGCACTGGTTAGGTTGAGAGGACACTTTGTTTACCCAGTCCTTTGGGAATGCACAAAATATATTAAAAAATACATGTTTAGTACATCAGGAACATCAAGATGAGATCAAGTGTACTTTAGGATGAAAGAACAAAGCTAACAGTGCACAAGCCGAAGACTGTGATAGATGCTATTTGAGATTCAGCTGTTCTATATTTTAAGGAGGATAACTGGAAAGAAACATTCTGAACAAGGCTGCACAGTATGCAGAGATCTGGGTACCATCTGTAATGTGCACATATTTGGTGAGACTTCGATTCAGCCAGAAGTTGGCCATAGAGCCAGCTAAGCCATATGAGAGAGCGTAAACATGAATGTGGTAACAGCTAATGATGTGACCTAGCTTTGTTCCCTTTGGCACATGTTGGGCTAATGTTTTTCCCTTCTCCAAAACCATTGCAGCATAGGAAAAGGTGTGTAGCTGGCAAGTTAGCAAGCTCAGGCGTAAATGTTCAGGGTGTGGATGTTTACAACTTGTTGCCAGGTGCTTCAAGTAGCCATCTAGGTCAAAGATCCAGGGTCATTTCAATGGAAGCACCAAATTCAGCCACAGCCGATGATGATAATAATAATAATAAATCTTATCTTTTATTTATTGTATTTATTTATAGAGCATCTATCACTGTATCAGTTAGGGGGATGTGAAGATGTATATCTAAATCTAACCTTTCAAAACAGCCATAAAAATTCAGAAAGCCAGGCAAAAATCTGTTCACCTACCTACCTATTCCAAAGTGATGGTAATGAATAAAGTAATTTTATTTTACTTACCTGTCTAAAAATAAGTTCTTACCCCACTAAAGTGGGTGAGTGGAATTGAGGCTAGAGTAAGGGACAGGACTTAGAAGCTCTGGGTTCTATTCTCAGTTCTGTCAATGACTTGCTGGGTGACCTTGGTCAAGTCATTTCCTAACTCCATGCCTCAATTTCCCCATCTGTGAAATGGGGCTAGTGTTACTGACCTCATTTGTGAAGCGCTTTGAGATCTATGGATGAAAAGTGCTATATAGCAGCTAGGTATTAGTAGTAGTATAGAAATGCCTAAAGATTGACTCCAGTTGCCACACGGAAGGTGTGGAATTCAGACTGGAGGTAGGGGGGTTCACATTATTAAAAAGCTTGAGAACCACTGCTCTATACCACTATGGGAATGGCATACCTGGCTTCTCAGTGGTATAAAACCTTTGCTTCTAGCCCCATTGGATTGCAGGGTATCATAATGTGTTATTTATCCTTCAATCTTGCATTCCTTTTTCTTTTTTTGGCACTTATTCGGGACTGAATACAGCAAGTGCTGGATCTCAGACCAGTGTCATTTACAATTGTCGATCCTCCAGTGGAATCCTCATCATTGGAGATTTTTAAGAACAGGTTAGACAAAGACCTGTCAGGAATGGTCTAGGAATATGTGGTCCTGCCTCAGCACAGGGGGCTTGAGGTCCCGTCCCTTCCAGTCCTACATTTCTATGATTCTATGATGGTTCCTTGTGACAGAGTTCTGAGAACCAGAAGTTGGACCAGCACTCTGGTCACTGTACATCTAATTACCCTCCCCCCCAGGAGGAAAGGAATGACTAATTACTAGATCAGCCTGGACTGGAGAGAGCTAAGGGATTAATTAGCTTGTTAACTGCAAGAGTAGACGCAGAGAACAGGAAGGAAAGGCAAATCTCAATCTCTTTTCTTTCTCATGATTGTATGACACTAAATAAGAATTGCTGCATGGGACTTTGACACAGTGGAGAATGATGAAACACAAATAAAGTACATAGGCGTGATCACAGAGTGGAGGCCTCAGAGCCATTTAAAGGAGAAGACAGGAGTGGTGGGCTGTGCTGTCACTTCTGCAATGTAATTCCCAGAAATTTGCCTACTACCTTGGGCAGCTTTATTATTTTGAGCATTTCTATTTGTATTAATGTGTGTTGCAGAATAATAATCCTTTGCACTCATATAGCATCTTCCATGAGAGGATCGCAAGATGCCTTGCAGAGGTTAATGAATTTCTCCTGGCAAAAGAGGTAGGTAAGTATTATCTCAAGTTCACAGATGGGGAAACTGATGCATAGAGAGGCTGAATCCTGATCGAGGTCACACACAGACAGTCTCTTGGCAACTATTAAAAGAATTCAATAATCATAATGCCCACTCCCATGCCTTAACCACAAGATACCATGAGAAACACAGGGCTCACACTTGCGCTTACACTTGCTGCAAGCAAGTGTAAGCGCTGCAGGGCAGAGGCCAGGTTTCCCATCCAGAGGCCACTTGTTCCTCATGTCCGCCTCTGGATGCGCCCCAAACACCTAGACTAATAACGTTTTAACAAGCCCTGGGGCAGACCCGCAGCTGGTGTAAATCCGTGGCAGTCATTGAAGCGCCACTGAAATCAATGGCGCGACTCCAATTTCCCCCAACAGAGGATCTGGCCCCAAGAGACTTATTCAGCCACTGGACAGTGAATCTCAATACGTCTCATTCATCCGCGTTTTGAAGTTGCTTCTAACACACCTTGAGCGTCGGCAGCGGCCAATCGGTCCGCGTTTCAGCCGAACAAAGGCCCTGCTCAGGCCGGCGTGTTGTGTAAATAGAGCTGCAGCCCTTCCCTTTGCCCCAACAGGGTGCCACTGGGGTTCATGTGAAGCCGGGAAAGCGCCGGGCGTGGGAGCCGCCTGCCCGCGTTCACGTTCTGTCCTGCTGCGCAGCATTGCAACAGCCCAGCCTCGCTGCGCCCCTGCACGTACTGTAAACACGGCTCCGCGCTGGCAGAACAATGCCCGTCTCTGGGCAAGGGTAACCGAGGGTGTTATTTAACGTCCAGAGAGTCTGAAAAACAAGAGCCGTTCCCCTTAGAATGGTGCCACTTTCCAGGCTCCCGCCAAACAGCCCAACGCCAGAGGATATGTGTGTATCACCCGTCACCAGAGGGTTAAAGTTGTAGGGGGGAGACCAGAGAGGAAAAGCCCATGGAGCTCTATGTCAATGCAGCATCCATCAATATCTTCAGGGCAGCTCTGGTTACTGCCCCCTAACCCGGGGCTGTAGTGACCTGAGTGAACACACTTCGGTAAACATATAATAATCTTTGAAGTGAACAGTGTCCCATCTGAAAACGAGCCTTTTGGTGACCTGTGCATAGTGTTTTTTGTAGAGTTAGGTGGGGGAATCTAGCCAGGGGCAAGACACCTTTAAAAGTATTGATGATGCAAGTGAAAGTAAAGTGTATTTTGGTGAGTACCAAAATCCCCTGTGGCTTTTTGTTGAGTGTTGTCCCCACAACTGGTGGTATAAAAACAGCAGAAAAGTTGTCATCAAAGTTTAACTTTTCCCCCCTCAGGCTGAGCTGTTGTCACACTTATTTTAGCGTCCTGCAGATTAAAAACAATGTATTTAATTTGTTTGTTTTGTAATATTTTTTTATTTTCTCTGCTGTGCCCTCCCTGTATTGGCTGTATATATTTGCTCTTCCTCTAGTGTTGTTTTTATACACACTGAGCACTTTCTTAGGCGGGTGTCTTCCAAGCCAAATGAGGGTGTTTCCAATTCTTATGGGAGTTTCCCCTTCCTCCATGCACAGCAGCTGGGCAGTCCAGTGCTGGGAACAATAGAGAGGAACATCAACAGCCTTGGTAAAGCTTAATTGATAGATGTACATTAACTCTAGAACTGTGTGACACCAATAGCTGCCCAAATACAGGACAGCTGTTTGTGTTTTCTTGGTGTTCCAGTTACACAGGTTTAGACATAGTGTGCACTTAAAATTTAGGCATTTGGGCCCAGGTCCAACATAGTACTTAAGCTCCAACTTCCACTGCATTCAGTGTAGCCTAAATACTTTTGTGGATCTGGGCCTTTATTGACAGTGGACCTGAAAAAGACTAGAACTGTAGCCTACTAATTAATGTCTTATATAACATTTACAAAAATCACACATTTACAAAAAGTAACCTGCCTCTGTGTAAACAAGTATTTGAGTAACAGGGACACCTAGAGAATGGATATCTATATCTATCTATATCTATATCTATATATCCATTCTCTAGGTGTATATACCTTTGAAATGTATATACCTTTGAAATGTAAAGATGAATAATTGTTCCTAAAATGTTAAAATGAAAAATTGGGAATAAATTAGCAAGACAGAAGGTTTTAATTAATTATATACAGAACCTATATATATGATGCCTACCTACTAGTGGTGAAATAATATTGGCTCCATTGAAGTCAAGGGCAAAACTGCTATTCACTTCACTAGGTCCAGGATTTCATCCAGTTGAAAGCATATAGATACAGTCAATTTTTTGAAAGCATCCAAGATACCTAAATAAGTGGTCAGATTTTGAAAAGAGCTCAGCTGCAAGAAACACTTTCATTTTCAATATCTGCATTAGAATTTCTTTTCACAAGACTCAGGGTATTAACTCTTGTATCCTGGCCAAAATTCCAACCTAGAAAGAATGTATCATCTAAATTCCGCTTTTGGTTTCGTTTGTATCAGGTATCCTTTGGTGTAGCGTTGCTGTGTTCTATTAAAACAATCACTGTGTTAAAGACCTTGGGAATCACCTGGATGGAAGAGATTGTATACAACTTAGACAATCATACCATCTCAGGGAAAACCCAGAGTACAATAATCAGAAACAATTAGGAACAAGACATCAAAGGGTCTCACTGTGAGTCCCAAGAGGAAAATACAGCTTACGTTTGTTTTGATGTTGTCTTACATAAAGTTAAAGATGTGGGGTGTGTTCTAGGTCACCACCGCAAGAAGTGTGCACTTAAGACAACACAATCACAGACTCCAAGGCTTCCCTGTGGTTTATTTTGGTTGTAGGGCCGTGAAGATAAGACACATAACTGTACCACATACATGGTGGTGCTATCCATCTGATAAATTGCACTAACCATGCACCTTTGACCACCTTGCCTACACTCTGTCTGCTAATCTATTTCCACCAAGACTACTCCTAGCATTCCAAACCCTTGAGAAGCTTTAAAAAAACACCCACAAAAATGTTTTTCTTTCTCCAAACATGGAATTCTCCCTCCAAATCATTCTGGTCTGAGGCACAGGATGGGTAACTTTCATTCCTGAACCAGTGACAAGTTTGAGGCCCAATATCTTGTGACCCTTCAGGGCTAAGTATGGGGGATTTATCCCATTGGGAGTCTGAGAATCCCCTTCCTTTCCAATGAGAGGACACATTTATTTATAATTCTGATATCTCACAATCCATTGGTCCTTTAATTTGTAATATTGTTTTAGATAAGAGTAATTCTAGATAATTTTTAGAAGCTTTTACTGTGTTAGGCCTTGGCTATATTGGGAAAATCCAGCATGTTATAAAAGGATTTAAACTTGATTGTTTAAAAATGTATTAGCTGATTATGGCTAATCCACCTTTACCACCATGGCTAAATCATTGTTTAACATCACTTATTAAAATCTACACAAGCTGCTAAATCATGTTTAACAGGTTAACTTATATGTTTTAAACAATATGTTTGCTAATATAATACATTTTCCCAATACTGTAGAGAGTTTCAAGAAAGTGGAACCCATCCCTATACTCTACTAGGCATGGAGCATTAGCCAGGAATCTTGCTCTTGCAAGAGGCCTTTTAATTTTTCAGATATGATCTTAGCTTAGCAGCTACAGTGCTTTCCCCTCTGGAAGGCCTGCACAGCTGATCTCAAGATTCTAAAGAAGTATGAGTAAGAGAGTAGTACAGTGGTGGTGGAAGGATACAAGGTATAATACCAGCAGATTTTTAGAGTTTTGGTAGCAGATGGGAACAGATCCTCAAAGGTATTTAGGCTCCACCTAACTTCTAGTGATTTCAGTGGAAGTTAGGAGCCTAAATACCTTTGAGGATCTGGGCCATTGTATCTAAAATTGTTTTCTTGTAATAAGATTTCTTACACGGTGTTGACTCCATCATGGTGTAATATAAGGATGTTCTAGATACTTGTTTGGTATGGGCTACATAACTCTCTTGTGGCCTTGACCCTTATGAGTAATGTACTCATCCTAAGAAAATGCAAGCTAAAAAACCTTTACACTGCCCCATTAGGTTCCTACTTTCTCTTCTTTTCCAAGTTCTGATAGTGCTTGTGTACACAACAACAAAAATGAAACACACACCTTGCAGCTAATGGATCTAATTGAAAATGAAAGAAAAACAGCATGAAGACAGCGTGGCTTTTACTTTGCAGCTCCCCACCGGCCCCAGCTATGCTACTTTGGGCAATGTATAGACCAGGGGTAGGCAACCTATGGCACGTGTGCCGAAGGCGGCACACGAGCTGATTTTCAGTGGCACTCACACTGCCCGGGTCCTGGCCACCGGTCAGGGGGGCTCTGCATTTTAATTTAATTTAAACTGAAGCTTCTTAAACATTTTAAAAACCTTATTTACTTTACATACAACAACAGTTTAGTTATATATTATAGACTTATAGAACGAGACCTTCTAAAAACGTTAAAATGTATTACTGGCACGCGAAACCTTAAATTAGAGTGAATAAATGAAGACTCGGCACACCACTTCTGAAAGGTTGCTGACCCCTGGTAGAGGATGGGGACTGGAACATGGGTCTCCTACAGGGGTGCCCTAACAACCAGACTCCAGAGATATTTACACGCTGTCTGCCTCTCTGGCCCAAAGATTGCTCCACTATGGAGAAATACTTTGCGAGAAATAGTCATTGGGCCAGAGAGAGAGGGGGGGAAAAAAAAAAGAGAATCCCTCTGAAGTCTGCTGGTTAGGGCATCCACAGCGGACATCCAGGGTCCAGTTCCCCTCCTCCAGTCACTCTTTTGTTATTTATTCACAGGGGAACAGCTTCATCAGGAGAGACTGCCCCTCTTCAGCATATCCCATAACTCAGCAGTGAGAGCATCCTCCTGAGGGGTGGGGGACCCTGTGTTCAAATCTTTTCTCCCCTGCTAGCAGAGAGAAGGGAATTGAACTAGGGTTTGCCACATCTCAGGCAAGTGCTCTAACCACTGGGACAAAAACTATAAGGTCAGCAGTGCACCCCCCACCCCTCGGCTGCCAGATTTTGAACAGCACCCGATCTGGTAGGTGGTCTCTGAGCACGCCTGTCAGATTGGGCCCTACTTAGACAGCTGAGTGCCTGTCTTCTCTGTTTGTGACTTGCTGTGGGACTTGGGCAGGAGATAGGCATCTGGATGCCTAGAGTGAGGCAGCAGTGCCTCTGCCAGAGGCAGAAACTTACAGGGAGAAACTTACAGAGGCAGAAATCTATAGGGCTCAACAGAAGTCTTGTGACTCACCCTGGAGCTGAAAACTGGGACTCTAGGTGCCTATACCCAAGATTAGGTTGCCTGAGTCTAGGGTTTAGATACCTACGTACCTTGGTGGATTAGAGCTGAAGTGTTTTGAAAATGTGTCATAATACGTAATTTTGAAATATTTCATCAACAATTTCATGAAAAATGTGAACAAAGGGAAAACACCCCCCCCCCCAAAAAACTATAATTATTCTTAACCAGCTCTAATTTTAAGGCAGTTAGGACAAGATTTTCATATTTGCTAAAGCTAGATGCTGAAATAAATGTCCTGCTTTTCTGATTGGATGAGGATCTTGCAGCTCCTGTTAAAATCAATGGAAACTACAGTTGCTCAGTGCCTCTGGAAATCTGGGTGGCTAAATATAGATTAAGATGCCTGACATTCAGCACCCACTCTTGAAAATTTTGGCTTGACTGCCTTAAAATGTAGCATTAAAATGACATGCTGTTCTCCCACCAGTCATCTGCTTTCCCAAATTTGAAAATGAGCTTTTAATTAATTAAACTTCCCTGCTTCCTAAAGGTGGTGAGGGCCTAATTCAATAATATTGTAAAGTGCTTTGAGATTCTCAGATGGAAGGAGCCAGAGAGATGCAAAGTGCATAAGCATTGGTATTATGCAACAGTCTCCCCTTTGAAACCGTGGGATGCATGTGATCCTGACGCTGTTTCGGGAGGTGTTCCTTTACCTTGATAGTATGTTTTCCTGCAGTACCAAATATGGTCATGAGGAAATACCTGTCTTTCTCCTTATAAGGGTAGGGAGCCACTTCCTGGGCTCACTGTCAGTTTTATTGCTAGTAGTAGTTATACAGCTCTGCTTAGCCTCCTGCCTAAAAAGGCAGTTCCTGAGCTCTCTAATCTCCAGGAGTAGAATTCCACAGAGCGTACAACCCTCTAAGGTCAGTCATTTACTTACAAAGACAGCAATAATTCTGGATCTTGCCGTCACTTTCCAAGGAAGCCAGTCAGTTTACATGGACAGGTTTGGTGATCCTGTACTGTAGTGATTAAGCAATCAGTGAATAAAGTGAAGGTGTGGGGCCCCATCCTGCAAGCTGCTTCATGCTGCTATTTCTTCCACCAGCACAGATTCCCCATAGGACCCTGAACAGCCACAGGGGTGCACCCAGGTGGAGCAGCTGCCAGGCTCAGAGGCCTTAATTTGAAAAGCACCTTGGTGCTTCCCTGCTCAAAGGATCTCATATAAACGTAAGAAATATTTTAGCTATTAATGGTTTTTCAACATTTTTGAAGAAATCCCTGTTTCTGAATATTCACTTGCCTCTTTCCCAGCCACCCACATTCTTTTTTAGGGTCAGATTCTGACACCCTTACTCAAGATCAGCAGTGTCTTTCCATGGATTTCCCTAAGCCTAAACTTGACAATTCTGGGAGGGATTTTCAAAAGCACATCTGGTTTAGCCTACACACAGCTTTTATATCAGTATAACTGTGTTGGTTAGGGGTGTGGTACAACCCCTAGGGCTTGTCTTCACTACCCGCCTGGATCGGCGGGTAGAAATCGATCTCTCGGGGATCGAATTATCGCGTCTCGTCGGGACGCGACAATCAATCCCCGAATCGACGCGCATACTCCACCAGCGCAGGTAGGAGTAAGTGCTGTCGACGGGGGAGCCGCGGCGGTCGATTTGCCGCCGTCCTCACAGCAGGGTAAGTCGGCTCGGATACGTCGAATTCAGCTACGCTATGCGTGTTGCTGAATTTGCGTATCTTAAATCGATCCCCCCCCAGTGTAGACCTAGCCCTAGTGTAGACAATTATATCAGTATAAAATTGCTTATACTGGTATAGCTTATTCCCCTTCCCTTACCAGAATAATCTGTACTGGTATAATCATATTTTTACTGGTATAATTGCATCCACACTAAGGGATTTTACTGCTGTAATGCCAATATAGTTAAAGCAATACAACTTTTGCATGTAAACAAGGCTAATATGATTTAGGAGCACAAGTCCCACAAGAGAAGTTGTAGTCCTTAAGTCACTTAGGAGCTTTTGAAAATTCCACCCCCTAACACAAACCCTCGCTAGCTCCCCTCCCCCATATTAATTCTCTGTGTTTTCCTATCACCACCTCCATTTGATTTCAGTGGGATCAGTTGTGGAATAAGGTAAATAAAGGTATTGAAATCTGGCCCTTACTGTTTAAGGGGCAAACAGATTCAACTACCTTTTTTGTGATAACACACGATAAGGCAGGCTCGACAACAGATCAGTTTAACAGGCTAGTATTGTGAAAACAATGCATATGCACATAGTCTTTGAAGTATTTATTTGTAAATGGAACTTTTATGGAAAGTGTTACTATGAAAGGCTAGAAAGCTTTTACCGAATTCCTTGCCTGACTGGCTCTGGTGCATATCTGGTTTTGAGTTCTATGAAACTAAATTTTTTTGAAAGTGGAAAAAATAGTTTATTTATTTGGATTTAAATAAGTAACATAAAAGAGCCTTATCCTGGGCTTCAGGTGCCCAGGCCATTAATTAAACTATACAATGCAAAACTATTACAAAATCTGTATTTCTAGAACCTGAGATCAACAGTCACCAGTGGTATTTTTGTTTTGGGAGTTTTTTACATGGTAGGTGGGGTATTGGAACTGATAGAATTAATAATGGGGAAACGTTTATTATTGGTTAATTCTGGTAACCTATAGAGAATATTCACTGATATTTCCACAGGAGTTGTTTCATTAGGTCAAAGTCCCTCCTTTTGAATACATAAAACATCCCATCTAGCCCTGAAGAGAATTATCCTATAAGGAATATTAGCAGAAATGGATAATAAACATTAAGGCTAAGATTTACTTAAGCGACTAGTGATTATAATAATTATTATAATAATTATTAGTGCCTCAATTTTTGGGTGTCCAAATTTAGTCACCTTAAAAAGGTCTGATCTTTAGTAAGCAGGGGTCAGTCTTGTGTCCGTACATGGACACAAGTGTCTGTGGTCAAAATGTTGAGGTCCGTGGGGAGCGCTTACGGTCACCTCGGGTGGCTCCCTGCAAGCGGCTTCCCGTCCCTGCTGTTGCTGGCAGAAGTGCGGCCAGGCGGCTCTGCTGGAACAAGGGAGAAAGAGCCACCCTCAATTCCTTGTGCTACCACACAAGTCGGGCCATAATCTGTCCCAATGATAGTAAGAAGAAAAACAGAGCAGTAAAGCGGTTTGGAGATTCTTTTATTAAAGTGTCCGAAACCCCAATTCTGACACAACATGCTACAGGAGGCCAGGGTTCTCTTTTAAAGAGCAACCCTGTATGCTGTAGGTGGGAGATACGTGTAGAATTTAGTCACAAAGTGTTTATGCATCACAACAAGGGGATTCAGTGGTTACATTGTTGAGAACAATCCAGTTTCCTGCCCCCCCAATGGCTAATGTTCCCATTAGGCAGAAACCGGGAAGAGATTATGGAGTTGGCACTGCTTGTTCATAAGAACATGCTAGTTACATTGCAAAGAAAGTCTACCTGTATTATAATGCCCTATCTACACTAGGCAAATGATCTGTTGCTGACCACAGTTATCACCACTGGTTTCCCCTCAACACACATCATGTGATATAAAAAAAATGCAATTCAACCAGGCCTCTACAGTGCTTCTTGTAACAACATTAGAAATGGCATTGTCCCATCTACACTAGTAGCTTAATTATTGTAAACACCACTTGAGGGGAGGCCAAGGGACATGGGTGCCGCCAAAGTTGGGGTGAATGATGGAGACTTGTCCCCACTCCAGCATTTCTTCCTCTCTGTGCAATGGTGTTTTCCTCCATATTCTGGTGAAGGGGAGACAGAGATCTCTACTATGGCTCGCTGGCTGATGATTAGATTATTTTGCGGTCTCCTGACTAAACCATGACAGGGGGAATCCTGGTGTCTGAATCCCCAAGGTTTCTGATGACATTGTGGCTCACCAAGAATATCTTTCTTGTAAGCCCCTATTCCCCAGCTAGTAACCCAGCCTCTTGGTCATGGAGCAGGAGATTGGCAGTACAATCTAAGTCGGGGTGGGCAAACATTTTGGCCTGAGGGCCACATCGTGGTTCTTCCCTACCCAGGTGTAGTGTATTAAATTGCTCCCCATAGGAATGTGCTACTTACGGTGTGCTACTTACGGCTGCCAGTCCTGGTGCTCTGAGCAGCATGGTAAGGGGGCGGGGAGCAGGGGGGTTGGATAAGGGCAGGGAGTCCCGGGGGGCAGTCAGGGGACGGGAGTGTGGATAGGGGTCGGGAGGGGGGGGGGATGGGGGGGGGGGCGGGGGGGGGGGGGGGGGGGGGGGGGGGGGGGGTGGGGGGGGGCAGTCAGGGGACAAGGAGCAGGAGGGGTTGGATGGGTCAGGAGTTCTGAGGGGGGCAGTCAGGGGGCAGGAAGTGGGAGGGGGTGGATATGGGGCGGGAGCCAGGCTGCTTGGGAAGGCACAGCCTTCCCTCCCCAGGAATGTGCTACTTACAGTGTACTACTTACAGCTGCCAGTCCTGGTGCTCCGTAAGTAGCACATTCCCACGGGGAGCAATTTAATACATTACACCCCGGCTGCTCTCGCATGGCGAGCTGAGGCTGCAGGGGAGGGGGAACAGCAGGGGAGGGGCCGGGGGCTAGCCTCCCTGGCTGGATGTGGCCTGCGGGCCGTAGTTTGCCCACCTCTGATCTAAGTATTTGCCATCACCCGTCTTCTTCCAGACGGCAAGCGCCTAGAGACAGAGCTCACAGCTTTCTCCACCTCCACGGAACAACAGGAGGCCAATGTTACTTCAGATGATTCCCTCACCTGTCCACTCCAACTACTAAAAGACAAGTAAAGATTGGTAACGGGCAGGGGTACTTTAAGAAGGGAGTCGCATGTGGCATTGGGGAGGGTGGGAAGGAATGCTGATGGAGGAATGTTTTGTTTCCAGGTCCTGGGCCAGATGGAACTGGTTCCTTCAGAGCAGATGAGATTGATCTAGTATCACTTGCCTGGGCTGGTAAGCCTGTCCTTATATAAAGGCTTCTACTCAAGGTGAATCAAAGGGATAAAGCCAGGACATAATGAGAACCCCTCAGGAGGTGCCCTTCTCTTAGGGATCTAGGACATCTTGCATGTTTGTCCTCCATGAACATCTAATTGCCATAAGGCACACACACCTTTAATCCCTATATATTTAAACCAGATCTGCCATGATAAAATCAGGTTAGAATTGCACAATAGGGTGGCCTAAACTACCTGCCTAAACACAAAAATCCCTACAAAAGCTATTTTTAATTTTTATATTAATTATAAACTACAAATTATCTAGCTAGCAAATTCATAGGAAAAGGAGGAGTGGCATGCTTTTCCTGCCTGGTCAGTTTAATCCTTTCTAATATCCCCAGTAACTGCAAAGAGGAGTAAAGTGCTCAGATAGAAGAGCTGATCCACTGAAAGCCGTACCCTAGAAATGAACTCCACTAATCAACTGTTCATGACTCCAACAGATGTTTCTGGTTTTCAGACAATTAGAACCTCATGCTCCTTTCTGCTTTCTTGCTCTGTTTTTTTTCTTTTTCTTTTTCCTACCAGAAGCAAATGCCACTACACATCTGAAGCTTCAGAACTTGCCATGTGATATGGAAGACAAATGAAGCCAGTCAGCAATGTCAAGGTTTGAAGTGGTGGTCCATTGAAAGCACTGGGTCTTACAAGCCTGAGAAGTAGCACGTAAAGCGACTGTGCTGTGGTTTTGTTGCAGATGCCAGTACTCTTGTGTGAAGTTTTGAAGCGTCAGATGAACTTGGATTAAAACTTCTTCTTTTCAAAGGCTGAATCATTTTAGGATGTGGAGCTAAAGTTAAATGATATTTTTGAGGATATGAGTATTATACTATGCAAACCACAGACAGGATAAGAATTGTTTACACAATATTATTATACAGTTACATATCTATTGAGATAGGTCTCAGTCATGATTTTTCAGAGGCAGCAGAAATATAAAGGCAAAGGAAATGTTTTACTTTGACTTATTTAGTTCTTTAAATTTGAATTGTCCCTTTCAGTTTTTTCTTATTGATGAGTGACTGATGGATACCTGATCAACCAATATTGTAAGAGAATCTGGGCAGGAAGAATGAAATGTAACCTCCCCAAAAGGATGTGGTACAATCTCATGCCACCAAAATCAAAACCAGCCAGTGGAAACGAAACACCTGTTGTAGCAGTACAATGAAGCAATGTAAACCTCGTAGCCACTGGAGACACATTTCTCTGGGAATGTACCAGTCATTTGCAAACTATCTTTCTGTTAGCAATGAGCAATTCCCCAAATACTCTCCCCTGCCCACAACTGACACACAGTCACTTGAAGCAGGAGCCATAGTTTATCAGGGATGAATGGGCCAGACCAGGAAGTTTATCAGTATTCACAACTCAATAGGCAAACACCAGGGGAGGATCACCACCAAATGTGGGACTTCATAACTAGCGCTTGTTGTTTCATACATCCCAAACAGAGTACATTAACCCTATGGCTATGGCTGGACTTGTTCGCTGTGATAAAGGCAAGTACAAACAGCAGACTGAGTTGGAAACAGTTTCATTGGGTGCGTGGTGAGAAAAACGAACTGACTTCCTCTCCTGGCAGTCTTAGAATATTAGGTGATGTTACCAAAGGCTGAGCAATGCCAACAGCACCGTAGGAAGAGGGCATTCTAGGCCAATGAATGATTTTCTACAGTGCCCAGCTACACAGCTATCATTAAAGTGTGTCAGTATTTCTACTGTAAATGCACAGGGCCAGAACCTCAGCTGGTGTAAATTAGAGCAGGTGAAGATCTGGCCCAGAGTGTGCGCTGTACAGTTTCCCTACATAAGGCCTGTTCACAGCTGCAGCCAAGGTGCTGGAATGCCCTCTTCTTTGGACTTTGGACTCCTCACTCCTCTGGGGCCAAATTTTGCCCCTTTGGCGCTTCTTGCATGTATTTGAGAGCAGAATTTGCCCTTTGGTATTTTTAAAGAGAGAATGAAATTATTTCTTTTTCTAATTGTTTCTAATTAGATATTGTGTGTGGGGTTTATGTTGTGCACGGCCCTTAAACACTGGCTGGGTGCCATTTACAGTGGAGGGTTACCCACTAGGCCAACGGGGCCATGCCCAGGGGCCCTGGCCAATTGGGGGGTGCTGGAAAAATGGGCACCCTGCACCCCGACCCACTCCGCTTGCCTGCCTGGCGCTCCTGCCAGAGAGCCGGGGAAGACCGCATGCCCCGACCCCACTCCTCAGCAGGAACAGCAGGTGGGCGGAGGGGAGCAAGCCCCGGCGCTGCGACTCCATTTCCCTGGCAGTAGCGGCTTGGGGAGGGAAGGTGGATTGGGGCTGGTGGACTGGAGGCTGAAGGGGGGAGGGGCCCCCACTTGCTCTGGCCCAGGGCCCCACAAAACAGTAATCCGCCTCTGGACATATAGTGCAATCAATAACCCCTAACAATTCTTCTCTTGGGCAAATGGAACATCTTCAAGCCCAACCCAGTTTCCTCACCCTGCACTTACCAACTCAGCTGTCTAGTTTGTCCCCACTGCTTTTAAAGTT
This sequence comes from Terrapene triunguis, assembly GCF_002925995.2. Classification (NCBI taxonomy): domain Eukaryota; kingdom Metazoa; phylum Chordata; order Testudines; family Emydidae; genus Terrapene; species Terrapene triunguis. Next base: position 177,305 of record NW_020664454.1, on the reverse strand, counting down.
GGTGCCACCTTTAACCCTGAATTCCTTCTTCATCTGCCCACATCTGCAACTCTGCCTATTGCATTCCCCACAACACTGCCTGGGTGAATGCCATTGATTTCAAGGGAGCCAACGCCGCTTGCATGTCAGTGCTTCAGCATTGCCTCTGCTAAACCTGCCACCCTTGCTTTCATCTCCTCTCACGTTCATTATTATGATTCCTTTCTCCATAGCCTCCTAGCGATGCGTGCCAATCTTCCGAACACCACTGCCTTCATTCTAGCCATTCAGAGATGCAGGCCTGCATCAACATGATCATCAACCCCAGCATCTGATTCAAAACTGATTTTCCTTTGTCAAGGTCATTTTGAATTCTAATCCTGTCCTTCAAAGTGCTTCAACCCCTCTCAGCTTGGTGTCATCCACAAATTTTATAATGGAGTAGAGGGTATGCTTATAAAGGATGACACCAAGGTAGCAATCCTTTGAAGGACAGGATTAGAATTCAAAACAACTTTGATGAATTAGAGAATTGGTCTGAAACCAACAAGATGAAATTCAATAGAGACAAATGCATAGTCCTTACACTTTGGATGGAAAACAAAATAAAATGGACAACTACAAAATGGGGAATAGCTGGCTAGGTGGTAGTACGGCTGAAAAGGATCAGGGGGTTATAGTGGATCACAAACTGAATATGAGCCAACAATGTGATGCAGTTGCAAAAAAAGGCTAATATCATTCGGGGGGTTGTTAACAGAAATGTCATATGTAAGACCTGGGAGGTAATTGTCCCACTCTGCTTGGCACTGGTGAGGCCTCAGCAGGAGTACTGTGTCCTTTGAAAAGAGGTGGACAAATCAAAGAAAGTCCAGGGGAGAGTTACTAAAATGATAAAAGGTTTAGAAAACCTGACCTGGGAGGAAAGGTTAAATTTTTTTGGCATGTTTAGTCTTGAGAAAAGAAGAGTGAGAGGGAACCCGATAACAGTCTCCTTTATGTTTAAGGGCTTTTATAAACAGTGATCAGTTGTTCTCCATGTCCACTGAAGGTAGGACAAGAAGTAGTCAGTTTAATCTGCAGCAGTGGAGATTTCGGTCTGATATTAGGAAAGGCTTTCTAACGCTAAAGATAGTTTTGCTCTGGACTAGCTTCGCAGGGAAGATGTGGAATCCTCATTAGACGCTTTAAAGAAGAGATTAGACCATAGGTGCTGGAACTGGTGGTGCTGCCGCACCCACTGGCTTGAAGTGGTTTCCATCATGTACAGGACTTACAGTTTGGCTCTGAGAACCCCCACTATACAAATTGTTCCAGCCCCCCTGGGTTAGACAAATGTCTGCCAGGGATAGTCCCAGTATATGTGATCCTGCCTCAGAGCATGGGGCTGGAATAGGTGACTGCTCAAGATTCCTTCCAGCCCTACATTTCTATGATTCTTGTTTTTAAAACACTCCATGGACTTGCTGATGCAAACTTCACAGACGTTGTCCCTTCTGCTTCTGCTGCTCTAGGACCAGCCTCATTCTACTACCCCTGATACATAATCCTGCCAACCTTCCTGTGAGAAGCTCCTCTTCTGCAGCTCCTGTTGTTTGGAGCAGCCTGTCCTGATTACTATGGGTACGTCTACACTGCAGCTGGAGCCTGGGTAGACAGATTAGCACTAGCTCTGCTTGAGCTAGCAAGCTAAAAGTAGCAGTGTAGGGGGGTAGCACAGCTGGGGGTCCGGGCAGGTTTGTATTGATGCCTGTGCTACCCCTGGCTACGAGGCTATTTTTAGTGCACTAGCTTGAGCTAGTGGGTTTCTGGCAGGGGCGACTCTATGTATTTTGCCGCCCCAAGCATGGCAGTCAGGCGGCTTTCAGCGGCATGCCTGTGGGAGGTCTGCTGGTAATGCAGATTCGGCAGCCTGCCTGCGAGAGATCCACCGGTCCCGTGCCTTCCGTGTACCCGCCGCCGAAGCCGCAGGACTGGCGGACCTCCCACAGGCATGCCGCTGAAAGCCGCCTGCCTGCTGCCCTCACAGCGACCAGCAGGCTGCAGCTTGCCGCCCCAGGCACGCGCTTGGTGCGCTGGTGCCTGGAGCCACCCCTGGTTTCTGGCTACCCACTCTGGGGAGCACACTCCCAGTTGCAGGGTAGATGTACCATATGTATCTGATCCAAAGTGAGAAAGTCAATGGAAAGACTCCTATTGATTTCAATGGTATTGGATCAGATCCTATCTCATTATACATTTCTTGTCCCTTGGTTACACTTGTAATATCTTTCTCTTTACTATTGTAGCACTCCAAAGCAGTTTGGGAGAGAGCTGTTGTGAACAACACTGCACAACATGTGTTCCTTCCCTGGTGTACTATCTTAGGGGATGTGCTAAGACTCTCGGGAACAAGCGCAGGTTCAGGACTCTTTAGCTCAACTCAAGTGTGAGTGGCCATTTTGTCTCCACTCATCCCCATGCTGGTTCTGCTCTACATGGGAGGCGGTAAGCCAGGGTTTGGCTTTCAGAGTAATTACTGAAGTTGGTAATGTGCGGTCAGTTGAGCCTTTCCAATTAAAAACGGCTGGTCTGGAGAACTAGTCACTCTCTGAAGAAGGGTCAAGGTCTGAATAGGGAATGAAACTAAATCCTCCTCTTGCCCCCTATTCAGGTGGTCTCTCTAGGTCTGCATTTAAACACATGGGCCAGATGCAGTCCCGGGCGGCAATGCTAGGAGTTCCACTCTCCATTCGGGGACCAGTGGAGCCAGTGCTGCCCTAGCACAGACGAGGGCTGCCCTCACTTGCACCCCTAAAGTAGTGGCCCCTGTTGGACTTTGCAGGGATGTAAGAACACCAGGGCTATGCCTGGTCTCTGACTCCACCCCACCCTGCAACAGCCCCTGCATCTGGGCTTGCTGCAGGGGTGGCACATAGCTGGTTACGTGCCTGGGCATAGAGCCTCCATGTGCTGGCGATATACCCTAGGGGGATTTGAGCCTGCTCGGTGGCTCATTTGCATGAGTCTAGCCGGCACAAAGGCACTGGAGGGCAGTGATGAATCAGTCCCATAGGCAGGGCAACAGGGGGAAATTTGCTCTGCCACCAGTTGCTTTCAGGGGCTTTCAGTCTGACACCTCTCTCACTAACATTGTATTCGTGCCCTCCCTCACATATGCACCATGCAATCAATGGATAGTCATCTGCCTGTCGCCCGCCCACAAAACACACCAAGAAGGAAACTGCTGCTTTCTAAAAGTCGAGGATATTATAAAAAAAAAAAAAAAAAGACGTAGGCAGCCCCCGGTGTTGTACCAATTCCTCCGGGACTGAAGGAATCCTTTGCCCCTGTGATTCATACTGAGCTGTACAGTCCATCCGGCAGTGGCTGTGTCAGGCAGCCACTCACTGATATATGGGTGCTGGCTTCTGGCTGCTGCTGGCACAAGAGGCTGTAGTGTTTTCAGTCTCTTTGATTACTCAGGGCACTGATACTTCCTCTGGCATTTGTTTGTCTGCAGGAAGGGGTGTGTGTGTGTGTGTGTGTTTTCTTTTACACATGTGGAGCCTGAATGCTTGATTCAGACTTTCTCCCTTTTTTCCATTTCCTGTAGGTTTGTCGCTCTGTTTTCTGGTGATTAGCCAATACCAGCTGTTCTGGTGATGAAGATGTCTCAAATCAATTCTATCCTGTCTGGCTTTCCAGGAAGAGGGTCCCCCCGCATCTCAGATTGAAATTTATCAGAGTCACTGCAGGCAGGAAATTTGCTCCTTTACAAACTCGCACTCTCCCGCTTATTTTTATTGTTTTAACATTTTCCAGAAAAACAAGTCAGAAAACAAACCTACTTCCTCTTTAGAAAGTGCTGTTATTAACCTCTGAAATGCTGATTCCACTGGTTGGTCATTTTTATCGTAGATCACTTTAAAGTAACTGCAGGATCACCAATTTAAAAATCACAGTCAATGCTGAATCAGCATAAAGAACAAAACACTAAGAGCAACATTTTCAATCCTCAGTGCCTACAAAGAAGCTCTTGAATACTACCTCTAGGCTTCAATGATCTCCAGAAGGAAGGACCACAGGATTTGGGTCTTTAGCACCAAAAAAAGTACCTTTATTTTCAAAGGTGCTGAGCACCTACAGCTCCCATAGACTCCAGGGGGTGCTCAGCGCTCATGCCTAAAAAGTGAGCTCTTTATAAGGGAGTTCAGATGAGGAAACGTTTTTTTTTACTCAACTGTAAATTTGGGTGTGTTAGTGCTTTTCACATTTTTTTCAAAGATCAATATTAATGGAGGGTTTTTTTGAGACATACAAGCTGAAGATCCTCTCTTGATTAATTTCAGACATTTTTGGTGTCCTTCTTTGCCTTTGCCAGAATGAAATTTGGCAAATACATATTTCCTGCTGCAGGAAAACAATGTGTCTTTTCATAGCTGGGAATCAAGTTTTGGCAATTAAATTAGGACCAATGTCCATTGATCTCAGTGGAAAACCCTATTATAAGGGAGAGCTCTTAGACCACATCCTGCCATCATTCTGCACTGAGAACCCCCTCTGAGGTCAGCCGGAGTTTTATGCAAAAATATATAGCAGGATGTGGTCCACTTAAGGGCACTCTAAAGGTTGAAGCTCTAAACTGCACCTTTCCTTCTTCATTCTGTTGCTATTGGTCCTCTAAAATCAGGTCTTCAGATGAAACAAAATCCCAGCTTTTCAGTTGGGTGACCAAGCACAACTAACACGGGCATTAGGGTCATCTGTAAGTATGGACACAAGTATGAGGCAAGCTTGTGACACTGCCCAATGTCCCCACTTTGCTTTCTCCATCCTAGTAAGCATGGGATTGGCTGCATCCCTTTAACTTCTGAGGAGAATAGCAACAAGGAAAGAATTTCTGCCTTAGATTGACCATGACTTTGGCAGGTGAAAAGTGTTGCTAATTATTAATTCAAGGGCATAGCTGGAGGAGTGGCTCAGCCTTCATGACCAAATGCCTTTCACCTGTGACTAGCACAAATGATTTCCTGGGTCACAAATCAGCTTCTAGCTTGAGGGGTGATTGGAAGATCAAGTATCAAATCTGTAAAATCTCTAAACTTCTTAGAACCCCTGATTCAAAGAGTGAGAGAGAAAAGAAAATCGACTTCCCTTCAGTTTACTGTGTATATGCCTTTCAACAGAGATCTTAAAGATTGAGGTGTTACGGGGTAGCAGTAGCATAGTCTGCTAGCTAGAATTCTTGACTGGGAGTTGGATGGAAGAGGTTTGACACACAGCTCTGTCACTGAGTCACTACTTGATTTTGGGTAAGTCACATAACTTCTGTTTCCCTATTGGCATAAAAAGGACAATGATTCTCAGCTGCCTTTGTAAAGCCCTTGGTGATCTGTGAATTAGTGCCCTATACATACTTAGTAAAGGGCCTGTTGCATTTTTGTTGAATGTAAAAAAAGGGGTTTGCATTGGAGTCTTGGCAAAAGTGTTTTCCTACTCCTGCTTGGCTTCTGCCTTCTGCCCCAGAGGCAGTGTTAAAATGGTAAAAAGCAACAGAGGGTCCTGTGGCACCTTTGAGATTAACTCTTCTGTTAGTCTCAAAGGTGCCACAGGACCCTCTGTTGCTTTTTACAGATTCAGACTAACATGGCTACCCCTCTGATACTTGTTAAAATGGTGTATGCTGAATCATTATTCTATGCCAGTATTTACTGTTGTTCATGAATGGTCTACAAAAGTGAGTATTTTAGTAGAAGTAAATTTGTCTGGATGCTTATAAGAGCCGGCCTTAAGTTCCATGAACCCAATGCTGTAGAAACTGCCTGATAAAACAGTCACCTGGTTGTCAAGCTGTCTGGAGTGATTCATGAACATGGGTGCCAATCTCAGGGCAGATTGTTACAAACTCCAAACTGTCTGTGTGGTCTATAAATAAACTTCAACTAAATATCAAGGGTGAACATCTCAAATAGTATAACAGCCTTGGAGTCAGACAGTCCCCTTGTGTACCCTGGTCTATCTTGCCATGCAGGCTGGCCTGCCTTTGTGATAGATGGTCCCTTACACCAAAAATCACAACAATATTCAGGTTACTCCCAGTCCCACAGGACCAATCACTTACCAGTCAATTGTACCTTAGATGTCTCACCAAAGACAACACTTGTAGCTAATCCTGTCTTAAGCTAACTAAATGTTTATTAACTAGGGAAAAGAAATTAGTTTTTTTTTTTACAAGGTAAAAGCAGGTAAACATACATGCACAAATGAATTACAGTCTTAGGTTTCAAAAAATAATAGAAGCTACTGTAATATGTAAACTCTCTATATCCTTTAGGGCTGACCTAAGCTAAGCAGCTTGGGGATCCCTTGCTTATGCTTAGAAATATTGCCATCTCCAAATTCCAAGTAGCATGGTGATACAGATTTGTCTGGTCAGGGATTTTCATTCTCTTCCCCCTAGAGTTCAAATTATGATGGGATGAGGGTTTAAGCACATCCCCTCTTCATGGGTGTTTGCAGGGGGGATACAAATGATATAAGTGAGATTAATGCATAAAGCATTCATAAAGTCCAAACACTGAACACCTGTCTATAATGCTAATACCTAAATACTAACACACAGGTGAGCCAGACTGACTAATGCATAGCTGGAAACTAGTGTTCAGTGAGGCCTTAGGAGCTGCCACCTCGTCTGCCCATGTCACAGTGGTAACTTCAGAATTAATGGTAGGAGACCAATTAGACTGGTTTCCAGAGTCTTGGCGAACTGTGTTTTGTTTGGTTTGAGGGTATTACCTTGTGCTTCCAAAGCTAAAGTTTCCCTGAAAAAGTCTAGTTCTCCTAATTACAAAAATAATCTTCAAATTGTGAAGCAAGCCTAGCTGATGAAGTGATGTCTGCCTGGGTCTGGTGTGTGACATGCCCCATTCCTATCAATGATGTGTTAACTGTGAACCCAAACATCAACATGAATTACTTCACTGCTGATCAAAGCATGTAAGAAAAGAAGGGAGATAAGGATGCATAAGCCATTTCACCATAACAAGCCTGCAAGGCCTGTTCAAGCAAATGCTTGCTGAGTCTTGGGCCTTGCAGACACAGTGCGGGTCATTTTCCTGTAGCTCTGCTATGTGAACTACTCTTTCCTCTTGCTTCTAATGTTGGAAGGGATGTGTGTGGCTGTGGGCACTAGGTGGAATAACTAATGACCAAAATGGGGGAATTAAAGGTGAATGTTTCCTCTTAAACAGTAAGCATGTGACCTTGCCCTCCTACCCCAGCCAAAGGAGGAGACCTGTAGAGTTCTCAATGATCATGACGCAGCTTTTATTCAGTGCCACAAGGCAACTGGAGCGTGCAAAGCAAGAAAGCTAAGGGAGAGGGAGGAGAGCTTTGTGGTTAATGCACTGGACTGTGATTCAGAGCTCTGAGTTTGGTTCCTGGCTATGCCATAGACTTTCTGTTTAATCTTGCGCAAGTCACTTAATCTCTCTGTGCCTCAGTTCCCTATCCATAAGGGTTTGTCTGCATGAGAAAGTTGCACGGTTTTAACATAAAGTGTGATGTTAACCAGTGCAAATCTCTGTGTTCAAACCATGCTTATTTCAGTTTCACTTAAGTCAATTAGGAATCGGTTTACGTTCAACTGAAATAACCCACTTTTCACTCAAAGACAGTGTGTCTGCACAAGGATCTGCACTGGTTTAACTAAAACACGATTTTAATTAAACTAGTGCAACTTTCCCATGAAGACGAGAGAGTGTTACTCTTAGCCAGATCTTTTACTATGTGCGTGTACAGCACCTAGCACAATGATCTCAGTAGGGCCTCTACGCAGTGCAGGAGTGCTACTGCGGATAATAACTATAACAGGTGGGGCCCTCATGCTCTCGATCCCCTGGGGTTGCAAGTTTGGCAGCACAGTCTGAAGGGGCCCTGTGTGCACATGTACTTCCTGGAAGAAAATGCACTTCAGACCGACACAGATGTCCCTTCCAAGCTTTCATTGGGTTGCACTAGAGAAACCCTGAACAAAATGCGGTGAGAAATACCTTGCCGCTGGCCTCTTTAACAGTGGGGACTAAAACAAATAGAAGCTTGAATAATTTATGAGCTTCGTTGCCATCCTTGAGTTACATTCCCTTTGAATGAAAAATGTGCAAGTTTGGCCTGCCCCACGAAGCCGCATCACTGAGATGAAAGGGAATCTTTTAACGGCTTCCTGCTATTGTCTTCGCTTACTATCTGCTTTGCCACGAATGTTCTCGGTGGTAGGAATTCTTTAACACTATGTTCTTGTTTTGATTCCCAGGAACAATAAAAAAGAATACTGTTTGGAAAGGACATATGGAAATCTTCAGGGCTGAAAAATAGCTCTAAAGGGTAGTAGCGGGATAGTCACTACTGGCAATACAAATATTTGGTTTAGATATAAAAGAAACTTGTACTAAACATACTGATATTCTGTCTGGGTAGAAATGCATAGACTTAATGCCTGATCTGGTCAGACAGCAGTAGGATAAAGAAAAGCTTTATCACAGTCTTTGTAACGTTCTCTCCACCATAGACACTAAGTGATCTTTAATATAAGTCAAATACTCCAAATGAGGAAAGAAAGAGAAATTAGTCAGAACAGGAAGCTTCAAATACTGTGAGACTAATTGAGTTTGGATAATTAAGGGGTTTTAGAGAAGTAATTCAGAGGAGAATGGGAAGGGAGGACAACTTAATTGAGATTGCCTGTCGGTCTGTGATTTCTCTATGCAGCCTTCTGTGGCATGTCTTGGTTGCCCTTCATCCTGACCTAATGGAGTTGATGTCATTTTTATGAACTTTATTAATTAGCACATTGCAGACTTGCATTTACGTTTTAAAGATGTTTCTACACTATAAAAAGCACAGAGATGATCTTGTGTGTCTTCACTTAGTGAAGAAAACAGTACCCCATAATGCATCCCAACTCAGGGACCCGGCTGGTAGCACTTGTAGGGTTCAGGCCAGGGGCTGGGAGATGAGGAGCAATTGCTAGATGCTGTTCCCTGCTTCACTAGGGGTTGTGAATTATGCAGAGATGAGTCTAGTAGCCAAATCCTGATCTCTGTTGCATAAGGTAACCCAAGAGCAGAATCTAACCTCCTTTGAGGGGGGAAAAAATGTGGTAGCAGGGTGCTACCGACTGGACTGTTGAGGGGAGATAGCAGGCCAGTTCACTAGTTTAGAGTGGAAATGGATCCTTTACAGTTTGGCACTGATTATAAATAGTTAGGAGGCGCAGCTTAGGAAGGGTGTTATACATGTTGGCCCCATGACTCCGAAACAAAAGAAATAAACAAGCAAGCCACGTTTTAGGAATGTGCTGGTGTCTCGATGATGCTTGCACTTATTGTTGGTAGCCACGCCAGCTCAGGGTGCGATCTCTGCAGATCTCAGAAGGAAAACAGGGCTGGGCCTGGCCACTAGTCAAAGGGAGGCTGCTAAACGCAACCCAGGGTGCAGCAGGAGGTGGTGCTAGGGATTCAGTAGGTAGCCCTCTTCCCTCGAAGTCTGTACTGGGCAAATGCAGAAGCATCTTAGTGCTGCCGTGCTAGAGGGGCCCTCTTTTAGTTCTATCTAAAACAGGGCCTTGCCATGAGTGGTCACAGATTCATACATTTTAAGGCCAGAAGGAATCATTATGATCATCTGTTCATTAGATCATTAAAGAGATCCTGGCGCTTTTGGCAAGAATGAGGATATTAGCCCCAGAGCACTGCTAGATTACAATGTGGGTATTAAAGTCATCTTGCATGTTTGTAGTGTTAACTGGAAATGATACTCTTCCCTTCCCTCCCTACACTTTTTTGCATAATGTTACTGTAGGTTATTCATCAGCTACTAAGTTCCACCCCAGAGGTGGCTGCACTTCGGTGGCTGGTGAAGTGATTCTGGTGCATGTGTGTATACACCTCTACCCGGATATAACGCGACCCGATATAACACGAATTCGGATATAACGCGGTAAAGCAGTGGTCCGGGGGGGGGGGTTGCATGCTCCGGTAGATCAAAGCAAGTTCGATATAACGCGGTTTCACCTATAACGTGGTAAGATTTTTTTTGGCTCCCGAGGACAGCATTATATCGAGGTAGAGGTGTATATAGTTTGTATCACATACAGTAAATATAAATGATCATAGATACTGTTTTGAAATAATGTATTTAAGTAGTAAACATAGTACAAGTAACTTAGTATGCAAATATATAATGAAATATAACTAGTTTACAGCACTTAAGTATGGAGCATCAGTCACCATGAAACAAAAAGCATTGTAATTCTGGCCATACCTGGTATAAACGAAAAGTGCTTATAGATTGAAAACTTATTTTCAAGATCATAGGATTTCCTTTAGAATGCATTTTGAACGGAAGGTTTGCCTTCAAACTTACTGCATACTTCCACTTAGCACTCAGGTGTGTTCTGATCAAACAAGCAGTTTCAGTAAACTTTGGTAATGGAAATGTAAACACCAGAAGGTTTCAGAAAATATGTATTACAAAACTTTTATATAGTGCCATATATTTTCTTGTAGCTTTACCTGTTCCCAAGACTTTATAGTCTGAGGCCATGTTCCAAAGCCGAATGAAGTCAATCAGCAGAAACTCGTTGACCTCAATCAGTTTTGAATCCAACCCTGATGTAACTTACAGGGATGCCAATGTGGAGCAAGTCTGCTGAGACACCCATGAGGATGTGGGGACTCACTATCTAAAGCAAACTCCTCTTCTTTCTTCTCATTGCTTAGTGAGTCATATGACCATACCACCCTGAACAGTCTTAATCATATCTGATCTGTGAAGCTAAGCAGGGTCAGGCCAGGCCTATTCACCACTGGGTGGGAGACTTTGTAGGAATACTTGGTGTGGCAAGCTTAGTGAGGAGTCCAGTGTCTAGGCCACTAGCCTGGGATTTGGGGGAGACAACTTCCTGTGTGACCTTTTACAAGGCATTTAAGTCTCTCTGTGTCTCAGTTCCCCATCTGTAAAATGGAGGTAATAGCACTTACCTACCTCACGGGGGTGTTACAAAGATAAATACATGAAAGGCTGAGGTGCTCAGATATTAGGGCCATATAAGTAATTAAATTATATAACGTAAGTAATCTAGATAGGCTTGAAGGAAGAAGGCGGTGGGCGAAGGCACAGCATAAAGCATTGGCAATGCAGACAGTGTGAGCAGGAGTATGAGATGCACAAAGGGCAGGATAATATTGGGTCTTTGAGGATAAGAAGCTTGAATGTGGGGCAATAGGGAATAGGAAGCCAATGGATGGAATCAATGGGGGTGGTGGTGATGTGTCTGGCTTCAAACAAAAGTGGAGGAAGGTGAGAGGCAGTGAGGCTAGCCAGAAGAAAGATATAGTCCTTATGACACAATAAGATTCGCAGGGTGAAATGCTGGTTGCATTGAAGCCAATGGGAGTCTAACCACTGACTTCAGTAGAACCAAGATTTCACCCACAGGGTAAAATCCTGATCAGCTCCCATATGGCTTGACACGAGTATAGGATGGGCACTTAAAAATGTTGCTGTCTCCCTGTAACTAGCCACTGTCATAATTACGCTGTATCATACTTTTAAAAATAAAAGAATCTTAAATAGGTTTGAGCAGGCAAAAACCTTTGGCAATGTGTCCTGTGTCATAAATAACTATCAAGCTGGGACTATGCCTCAAAATCTCATTTGCTTCCACTTTACCTAAGAGTAAAATCTGTGATTATTTGCACACAATGTCTTGTTTCTATTAGTACTTTTAAAACTCATTATCTGGAGGCTATCTGTTTAATCTAAGCTAATTAGGGCAATAGCAGCCGAGTGTTATTTTTACACACTTGTCAGCAAGCAATCCGATTGACTGTATGCCAGTAATGTGTTGTGAACAGACTCTGATATGGGCTTGTGGCACACTTAGTGAAATTTCTCACTTAAAGGCAAAAGAATATGGCTCAGATTCTCCCTACACTTATACTGGTGTGCATTTTATTGATTTCACTGGGGTTACACCTGTGACACAGAATATAAGGTGACTCTCTCCGAAGCAAGCAGCCATGCACTCAGCGCACAGTGTGATGCCATTACCTTGGAGTAATGGGAGGTAAGGTATTGCACATTTAAGCCACAGTCCTGCTTTGTTTGTGAGACTGACTGATGCTTACTCATGTCACGCTTATATACCTATTAATATACAACTTTTCTATGTTGGCTCATCTTTTTAAAAGGATGGTTACAGTAACAAGAGTATACTAGTCAGCGTCTCACTTTCTTTAAAGCTTTCTTAGGGACTGTCCTTTTTGGTCCGTGTTTGTATAGCACCTAGCACAATGGGGCCCTGGTCTGTGACGGCGGCTACTAGATACAGCAAAAATACAAATAATACATTGTTGCTCATTCCAAAGTCCATGAGCATTTAAACTCATATACTATTCCTTTATGTTTATAACCATACTTTACATGTAAATCTTTAAGTACATCTGTGAACAATAGACCCCAAAGGTCTCCGTTCTAATCTGAGATACACAAACCAATTTATCTAGAAATGCCTCCGGGGAAGTTGTGCACCTTTGGGGAATATATCGATGTTTGAAGATACACGGGGTCCGATTCTGATCTTGCTTACATTGGTTGCTCCCAGAAGTGATGTTATTGACTTAAATGGAGCTGCCCCAAGTTACACTGTCGAACTCAGACTCCAGCCAGCATGATAGCAGAGCATTCGTCTCAAATCAGAAAGGCGCTTTTAATTTGAGGAGAGGGCTTGAAGTCTTCAAGAGCACCGAGCCTACAATTGGTAACAGGCCTCTTCTGCATTGTTGTATACCCTATTAACTTGACTCCAACAGTGACTCCTTCTGCTCCTCCTTCAAATGTTTCCACGCAGAAGTGGTGATTTAACACAAGAGGCTCTTTTCTAACAGAGACTTGCTTGTGCCCAGAATTTGTATATCAGAAAATGGGGGACAAACTCCTGGATGCTTTAAATCCGAGTAGAACAAATCCTGTATGGTAACCTGCTATCATCAGGTGTTTCCACAGTGATCGTCATCCTTACGGCTCCTCTGGGGCTACCTAGGCATGGGGAAGTGGAATAAATAATCAGAAGATGTCTCTAGCTGATATTTTCAACCAAATTGATATTGGTCCAAGATTTAACACTTCCTTTCTCTGCCAGCCACAAAGTAAGAATAACATGTTTTCAAGATATCAGAAACCACTAGAAATCTGTCATGCTTTGCACTTGAATAGCGCCTTTCATCTGCGGATCTCAAAGCAACCCATTATTGGAGTCTCACAGTATGCCATGGGGGGGAGGGAGATTATTATTAATTATTTAGCATTTATTTATTACTATAACTGTCTGACAAATGAGGGGACTGGAGCAGAGATCTTGCTGTGTGGATCTGAGGGCAGAACTTCCATGCAAGTGTGACATGTACGAAAAACTTCAAATGCACTTCTTTCCCTGGCAATCTGTTGGTGTGTTGTCCTCCCATGTATGCCGGGGCACCCCCAGAATTCTTTTCTGATGGTACATACCTTCAATCCCCGTGGAGCCATCCCTGCTGCTGGCTCCAGCTCCTCACCTGCTGAGTTTGTGCCTTGCTCTGCTCCCACCTTCCAGCCTGACCTGCTCACTCCCCATCCCTGAGAGAGGACACAGGCTGCTGGAAGTGGGGTGAGGCCAGGCAGGCCTCTGGGGTGAAGCCTTGGTGCAGGAGCTGGCCCTCAGCAGTAGCTAGGCGGAGCAGTGCTGGCCATGCCAGTCCCCACTCAGGCTTGGCCCCTGCAGCTCCTCCATCATGACGGAGGGGCCATGAAGCCAAAATTAAGTAAGTAGCGCTGTGACCACCACACCCTTCCCCGTTCATGGAAGTTGCAACATCCCTCACTCAATTTTGGCTCTGTGGCTCCTCTGTCATGACAGATGGTCAGCGGGGCCAAACCTGAGTGGGAAGTGGGGCAGACAGTGCTGCTCCTTCTCAATCCCGGCAATGATATGCACCATGCACACAGCTGCGGGCACCACTGCATGCGTGTCTTACTGCTTCGCAGTATTCTCGTCTCCCCTGAAGGGAAGAAAGGTTAATGACTTGCTGTGTGACCTGGACTAAGTCAGTGATGGAACATGACTCCTAACCATCTGCTCTGACCCCTAAGCCTATATATGAAGAAGCCTCTTTTGCAGGTCTCTTCCTTTCTAAACAAAACGATCTTTGTCATTGGGTGCCACTCCATTTGGTGTGTTTTGTCTTCATGGCTATAGATGTTCTACTTCTAGAAACTTCTAAAAGGTATGCTAAAATTCCGTATTTTCAGGGCTGTAACTTGAATCTGAATAATACAGCTCTGTTATTCCCAAAAACTATGGAGTAAGACTCGTCCTGGTCTAGAATACCATTACACGTTTGCCATGACTGTTAAAAATAAAGGTGCACTCGATAGATCTTGACTCCAATGTTCTACTCTAATTGCATGTATGAAGGTCAGGATAGTGGAATAGTGCCTTGTGGGTAAAACTTCCCCATGAATGTGAAATCCCTGAAAAATTGCAAAAGCCATTCTTACCCTGACAGTCAGAGGCACTTCCTCCTTTGTGTCATGCTGCTCTGCAGCGTTATTTACTCATGGGCTGCGTATATTAAATGTAATGAGAGTTGCACCCCTTAGTGAAGAGGGCAATTAACCCCACATATGTAAATATCTTGGATTTCATAAGCAGTAAATGGTGGGGAGGGGGCCTAACAGTGTTTTTTTGGAGGCAGATCTTTAATCTCAGGCTTTCAGTAAACAGACCTTAATTAAACTAAACTTGTGGCTTGAGAAATGCACTTTGGGAGTGGTTTTCCCCACATGTCTCTCTGTACCTTATCTTCCTCTTTGGTCGAATCATTGGTAACACAAGAGAAAAAAATTTGCTTCTACCAGACAAGTAGAGATTGCATTCTATTTACAGGTGTCTTGTAATGTCACTAAGGGTCCTGGCTGGAGAGTAGGCAGTGTCTGCTCACCAGGCTGCCTCTTCCCCATTGAATGCTCTGGTAGCAGAGCGTGCAGCTGAGCCAGAGAAGCTACTCCAAGAAATGACCTGGAGTACAAAGGGTTGTGCTGGGAGCTGCTGTGTCTCCCCATCCCTTGTTGGTGTCTGTGTGTGCCACTGCAGAAGTACACCCACCAGTCCTGTTTTCATGCTCTATTCCCCAGTCTCAGGTAGATAGTGGGAGGAGGCAGACACCTGCAGTACCCAGATGCTTTGCTTGGCAACCCCCATGCTGTGCCCAGACCCAGCCTCCCACTCCAAATACAGCCATCATTTCCGTGCTCTCAGTACCCCTACGGTGATGAGAACAATATATCGGACATCGCCCAGATACCCTGGCCTGACCATGTCTTTATAAAAACACCCAGTCACCGTGATAGGTTTGCCAGTGCAGACAGGAAGTCTCAGTGCCCAGAGTGCCAAATATCTGCCACACTTATGCCCATAGTGCCCTACTGTTCTTTGCATGGAAATTTTCTGATGAGCTGTCACCTGCACCTGCCTTTATTTGGCTGCCTCCAAATCACATGGCCCCAGTATGTGGTGTAGAAGTTTGGCCCATGCTACCAGAAAAAGCTGCCCCCGTCCTGACCCAGATAGCCCAAACCTCTCTCATGGCTGAGAGCTAACGACCAGCCCCTGGAGACAAGCGAAAGCTGTAGATGATGTGCTGGGTATTTATAGAGCACCGGACTACACAGTGAAATTTAATCCTAGGCTCCTGCACATGCACGGTATTGAGCTCTGTGGGCCTGACCCAACTCCCGTTGAAATTCATGGGAGTCTCTCCACTGACTGCAGTGGGAGCTGGATCAGGCCCTGCATCACCACACACAGTTAAGTATTTAAGTTCAAGAAATGTGGATTTCTTCCTGGGTTTTCTGCGTTTGGTGATAAGGTGCTGCACACATAACAAGGGAAAGGATCACACACGGATAATACAAAGTATGCAAGGGTCCATTAGTCAAGATTCAGTGTAAAGGACATACAAGGTCCTGGTTTAGTTAAAAATGCTCATGTTTCATGTCTGGTCACGTAGGCTTGAGGCAGAGATCACTGCACTCTTGCCAGAGAATTTGTGACTTACACAGCTGCCAGTAGAGAGGTTCTGTGGTGAGGGCCAAATTACCATTTTGATTAATCTGTGCTGGAGAGTAAGACGTTCCTGAGCAAGAGACAAAATTTGCCATCCTCCCTGATTGCAGAATGAGTCTCTAGTTCAGAAAGTGAAGGATTTCATTTAGAGTAAAATACTTTGTTTTGTTTTTCCTAAATAAGTAATTGCATTTATGAAACCTCCTGTCCTCCATCCATTAATTTACTGCTCTGTTCATTTCTCTTCATGGGTACTCCCCCAACCTCTCTGAGTTTTCTCTTTTCTCCAGCCCTTGACTCCCCTTTTCACCCAACCATGGGGAGTGGGGGATTTCCTGCTCCCATGTAGGATTCTTTCATTCCCTCCCTTCCTGTGTCTCCATCCTTGCCTGTGGGGATTCTCCCTGCAGATCCTGCTCTCTGGGGGAGGCAGAAATGGGAGGAGAACAGGGAGAATAGAGAAGTCACTTCCCTGAGCCTGGATGGAAACAAAAGGAGGCAGAGAGAAGCAGATGCTTACTGAGTCCAGGGCTCAGTGGCTTCCACAGGGACAAGAAGGAAGCAGGGGTTGCCTGGAGCCCTGAGTGAGTCATTGCTGGGAAGCTGAAGGGAAGACTAGGCACAGATTAAAGACCCATCAGGCATGAGCGTCCCTCTCAGTTCTGCCCACTCAAGCCTCCTGTAGCGTCTTTGCACTAGCTGCAAGTAGCCTCTTGCAGGATGGATGGCTTTGAATAGGACAGAAGGAGCTGTGGGCTGGTGAAAGGGTCCTGGGAGCCAGATCTGGCCCATGCGTCACGTGTTTGACACTCCTGGTCTAGACAGTGTCACAGTGGTTACATAAGCAAAATCTTATCAGTTGCTATTGCTTTTTCCAATGGTCTGGATTAGTATTGACTGGAGCTGAGAGTTGTCTTAGACCCTATTGGGTTTAGTCCTGGCACAATGGCTACTCTGGCCATGACTGACAAATTTTGCTTGTAGTAGTAGTAGTAATAATAGTCACATGTAGCAAAGACTTTCAGAAGGATAAAGGGAAGTTAGACAGTCAAATCCCATTGAAAGTCAATAGATACTGGGTGTTCTTTTTGCCTTTGAAAATCTCTCCAGGCACTTTCAGTGCAAGGGTCTCAAAAATATTTCCCAACTTTAATAAATTTAAGGGTCAAATTTTCAAAAGCATCTAAATCAAGACTTTCCAAAGAGAGGAGTATCATTTTTCCCATTTTTCTATAAGGGTAAACTAAGGCCTTGTCTATGCTAAGGGGAAAAGTCGATCTAAGCTACGCAATTTGAGTTACGTGAATAGCATAACTCAAATCGACGTAACTTAGATCTACTTGCTGCGGGGTCCACTCTACGTGACGTCAACGGGAGACACTCTCCCGTCGACTCCCCTTATTCTTCTCAATCAGGTGGAGTACAGGAGTCGACGGGAGAGCGAGATTGGCGGTCAGTTTAGCAGGTCTTCACTAGACCTGCTAAATCGACCGCTAATGCATTGATCGGCGCAGCGTCGATCCTCCGGTAAGTGTAGACAAGCCCTAAGGCACAAAGAGACAAAGTAACTTGCCTAAGGTATATGCTGAGTCATTGTTGCAACTAAAATTAGTACTTGGGCCTCCTGTGTTCCAACCTGTAGACTATGATGCCTTTCTACTTGATTACAATAATCTCTCCCTAATAAAAGAGAGAGGTTGTTGAGCAATTATAGATATTAAGAATGTGCTTTGGAACACTATTAGGTCTCTCAAATACCTTTAACATGTATTTAATTCACTGGTTAGTTGCTTCATACTACTTTTCAATGGGGCTTTCTGAGGCTATCGAAGTCTGGCTTTAATATTTTCTCTTCAGTACTTAAGACTTTAAACAGGATAACTTGGTGGTTGGGTTTCTACTCCACCCTTCTTGCACCCACCTCCAATGGAAAAATAAATCTTTAACTCGAACTTGAAATCACAGAGCTCTCTCAAACATTGAGTATCGATGTTGTTTCATTATTAAACCACTGTGCTGCTGTTACCATGGAAACAAAGCAACAAATATTTGGAGCTATGTAACACCTTCCACCAAAATTCCAGACAAGAATATTTTGGAAAGTGCTTCTGTCAATCAGGCCACTCCTGTTCATTGAATGAATGCTTTGTGTAGCTCGAGTGTACTCCTACTCCGACTTAAAAGGGTGGAACTCTCCTCTCAGCTTTATAAACAGTGCTTGTGTTTACATTTAAAAAAAAAAAAGAAATTAATTACTTCAGCACTATGTTTCCCCAGTCTAAATGACAAATATGGGACTTCAGGAATGTCCCAAATTTAAAGCATAAAGTGTCTTTAAAAAAAATAAATAAATCCCTATTTCCCCGTAGATTTACAATGGCAACTTGCCAAATGATTTCACCTTGAACCCAACACAATCAATCCAGAGATGAAAAGGAAACACTGAAAACTTGGCCAAAAGTTATTTTTATCTTACTACAATAACATGAGCCATCTATTTATTACCAGTGGGGAAGGATTTTTGAATTCTGCCAGGTAATTTTTACCTGAGGCTTCCCATCTGTTTATACATTTGTAGGTGAGGGGGAAAAGTGACTAAACACAACAGGAGCTGCTTTCTAAAATTTAAAATGGTGCTATTGTCTGTCTTGGTCTGCTCCCTTGCTTTTACCTGCAGACCAAAGTTACAACAGTTTAACTATTTAAATGCCAGAAAGCTACTGAAATAGTTCACTGAAAGATCTAACAGATGAGGAGACAGGAAATAGAACGGTGATTCTGGTCCTCAGAAATCTTCTGAGTCTCACCATAGTGTTACACTAAGTAGAACTAGGAGTAACTTCCCTGACTTACCCCATTTTTTACTTAGTTGAACACCATGGTGAATCAGACCTACTGTGCATCAAATCTTGTTGGTCTTCTGAGGTGGACTTCATAATAATGTATTACTCTAGGTAGCATCTTTCATACAAGGATCCTGAAGCAATGAAATGTTAGTTAATTAAGCACCTGGGAGATGGGGTAAAACCCATAGGGTTGTCTGAGTGTTATTTTATTTTTTTTAAATTCCAGTTGAGCTTTTCTTCATTATTTCCCCACAATGAACACCTCCTCACCCACCAGTGTTGTTGTTTTTTTAAACCAACTATCATATAGTCAAGAATTGTTCAAATTTTAAGTTTTTTAATTTCAACCAGCTCTAAAAGTCATTTTCAAATTACAGAAAAGTTGGG
The DNA here is from genome assembly GCF_002925995.2 of Terrapene triunguis. Taxonomy (NCBI): domain Eukaryota; kingdom Metazoa; phylum Chordata; order Testudines; family Emydidae; genus Terrapene; species Terrapene triunguis. Next base: position 157,949 of record NW_020664454.1, on the reverse strand, counting down.
ATATCCCTGAGTGGTGGAATAGTCCTGAAAGCTTTGCTATCCCGATCCTTGGCTTAGTTGTAAAGTTCTGTTTTAGGTAACTGAAAATTGGACATGGCAGAATGAAGTCTCTCTCCCAGCTAAAGGTTGTCTGTGGGTCAAATCCTAGCATGTGTTCTGTCCCAAAGGAGCATATACCCAAGCTACTGCCCCCTTTTATAGAAGGCGCCTCTTTTGTTCTCTCAAAACCCCGCCCTTCCATGATGGAGGCTGCATTTTACCTCACAGTCCCTAATCAGCTTGAGGCAGATTCCTCTCCACCTGTGGCTGGATTCACTACTATGTTACTCCATATGCTGTTGTAAAGCCACTCGTGGAGTTACGCTGGAATAACTCAGGTCTGGATGTTAAATGACATTCTCTCTAAGTACTTCTGCTATCCCACATGGTATTATTTTTCAGTGTAATGATACAGCAAACCTAATTAGGCACTGGTTTGGTTAGATTTGATTTATTGATTAAAATATGCTCCCTTTTATCTGTCTTTGTTTATAGAAAAACAAAAAAAAGGGGGGGGGGGGAGTGTGGCGGGATTCAGAAGCCAGGGTTTAATAGGAGCTCAAGCCTAATTAGGCCATTGTGTGGCACCTGACGGGGAGTTAGGAATAATTGGTGATCAAACCCAGGTAGCAAGGAGCTGGGCCTTCACCAAGGAGGGAGCACAGGGTAGTGGGAAAAGGCCAGGCAGGAGACCCCTGAGAACAGTCGTTGGCAGTTTCCTCTCTTTGGCTAAAGGCAGAGAGACGCCGGAGGTGGGTTGTCCTGAGCTAGGAGGAAGCTGGAGGCAGTGACAGTAAAGTCTAAGTGGTGTTTGGATGGGGGAGGGGGCTTCAGGGAGAGAGGGAAGAACTCTGCAGTTGCTCTCTTTGCACTAGAAAATGGAGATGCTTGATAAGATTGGAGGAAGCTCCTGTGGCTGACTGTGACACGAGCAGGACCTGGACCTCTGGGATGAAGCCCTGGGAGATTCTGACTGTTGCAAAGATTGCAGCAAGCGGCTGAGGAAAAGGCCTGAAGAAAGGCTAATCGTAGGATGGAGTCCAGGGGGGCAAGGGCAAGGTGTCTGATGGAGCAGACCACGGAAGCTCATCCTATGGTCACTGTATTCAAACCCGGTGGAGATGGAGGGCCTGGGTTCCTGTACCTGCCACTGGGAAAGTGGCACAAAGCCCTCCAAAGCAAGGGGAGAAGGAGGAATTAGGACCCAGACAGAAGGGCGTAAGGACTGCTGGGTCCAGAGTCAGGGGCCGGAGACCTCATACAGGGTCTTGGAATTATTTGTTGGACTTCCTCTTACTTTGGAAGGGGTAGCACTAAGCTGCAACCTGGCCAAAGGGCGGAGTCATGAAAAGAGACCGATCACCACAGGGCTGGAGTGGCCGTCGACAGAGGGCTCCAGACATGAGAGATGTACCAGGCCTGGCACCGAGCGGTGTGTGCCAGTGGTGATTCCACCCTTCTACAGGGTGCCTGTCTAAACCTAGGCATCCCGGACTGTTTAAAAATACATCGAGTGCGGCAGTACACTTTAAGATCCCCCTCCCGTGGTGAGCCAGCCACCTTAAAAACTCCAATCCCTCTCCAGTTTAAGATATTGGCTCATAACTTGCGCAGTAAACAGTCACACATGCCAAATTAAAACAATTCATTATTATTATTATTATTACTACAGCATAGCCTGCTTTTCTTGCTGCCTGCCTGTTTCGTTCTCCATTGGCTTCTCCAAGCCCTCTCTAGACTCACCTGACTGGCCAACTTGCTGCAACTTTTGTCTTTTTAAAAGAAGGAAGTGTGGCTGCCAAGCACTACCCCCCGCCCCTCCAATTCTCATAGCTCCACCATGAACTAAAATTAAGGACTCTGGAACCAGCATGACTGTATTCCAGCCAATGCGTTTGTATTTCAACCAGTGCCCCAATGATCAAATCCACATCTTCTAACTGCAGCCAGAACACTGGGTGGTAAACACCATGCAGATTGCTTTGTGACCCGCCCCTTTGCTTTCTAAAGAAGCTTTTTCAAAAAATTCACTAAAGTCACTTAACCAATATGTTTAAACCTCAGACTGATGCAACTAATGTGTGCGTATGTATTGAGTGGGCAGAATACTAGGATGCACCCCCTTTCCTTTTGTGTCTGAAGAGGGCTACAGAATCCCCCCCCCCACTCCCCCCCCCCCAGAACCTGCCCATGCAGCTTCTGGAAAAAGCCAGAGGGGATTGCTGCAGAGCAGTGAAAGCTGCAATTTTCCCTTGGGGCTGAGCCTACTCATTCAGCACTTTTCCTAATTTGTCTCCACTGGTCCTGGAGTGATGCCTATGCAGTTTTCATTGATGATGTTTACCTGTTGCTGCATGGCCACAAGCCTGAATCTCTGTCCATGCAAACGGATGGATGCTCTGTCATTTGACTTCAATGAGGGCGGGACTGGTCCCAACTGCCATTCCTACTAATATTGGCCCCCATCCACCCAAACACTTAAGCATATGCTTAACTGTAAGCATATGAACAGTCTCATTGACTTCAATTGACTACTCATGCGTAAGTGTGTGCTTAATGTTAAGTGTTTTGCTGGACTGGGACCATTAGGAGCCAGATTCTCTTCTTGGTTATACATCTAAAGGGTTTTCTGTAGGGATGGTCACAAACTTCCCCTTAAAACTTTTTTTCAATGGAAAACTGAGTTTCTGACTAAATGAAAATTTTTGCAAAAAGTGTCACAGGAGGGTGAAGTACTTGTCATGGGGCAGGAGACCTCGTTTTCAGACCAGCCCTAGGTCTTCCTTCATGTCACAGGAACAGAATATGACCCTAAAGGGACAGAGGAGTGAGAGAGAACACGAGCTGTGTTAACTGTAGGTGAATAGCCCCTATTAACTCGTAAGCTCTTTGGGGCATAGGTATCTCTTGCTCTGTGCTTGGGCAGCACCTCGAGCACTGGGGTCATGATCTATGACTGGGGCTCCTAGGTGCTACCGTAATACACATAATAAATAAACGGTGGAAGAACACTACCAATACTCTGCAGAATCAAAAATTATGCTCCTCTATACTAATGAAATGACAAGACATTGAGCTATGGTGCAACACTTGGGCATCAGAGAATGAATATGAGTGTCTGTCTTAACCACTGAACCCTGAAAGGTCCAATTAAAACCTCATGAAAAATTGTTCAGTGATGTTTGAATATGTTAAAAAAGCTTCATAGCTCAGCTTTATGAGCGTGTATGGCCTCTACGATTTCTGAAAACTTTAGTGTATTATTATGAATGTCATATATTCTAGATTATTTAGCACATTGTGTGCTTTTTTTTTCTCCCCTTCTCTAAGCTTTCACCATTGCTTATAACCCAAACCACAAATAAAGCATTAAAATTATTGATGTGAGCTAAGCAGGAGGGCAGTTGCCAAAAATAGCAGTATTCACTCAGGCTCATTCTATGTAGCTCTGGAAAAATTATTCCCAAAGCTGCAGCAAAGATCACATTTTTTCCTTTCTTCACTAATAGCAAAAATATTACCTTTCAAGTGCTCTGTTATTCCTGCAGCTGGGGGATAACCAGGTTGGATGACGCTTGAGGTAGCTACATCAGCAAGGCCTGCCAATCCAGCCTTCTGGTAATAAATTGAGAGATTTATTAAGCCCCTCTCTCTTGCTCTCCATTTTTTTTGTATGGCAGGAATAGATTTTCTTTCATGAGAAAGCAAACTATATAGATGAACGAATGAAATCCCTTATTTGACCTAACGGAGCTGTAGGAACTTTATTTCATGTTCTTTACACTTAATGAGGTACATGAGAGCAACTTTAGTACGTGTTGGGTCTCTGAGCGATGGTGTATTTTTTTTCAATAGAAGTTTGTAGTCCAGCTTTGCTATTTAATTTAACTGAACAAGAGATGGGCCCAAAGATTCAGAAACCTCTGAGGATGGAAGAGGACCTACTCCTTGTGATACCTTGTCCTTCTGTAGCACCTGTGAGGGTATGTCTACACTGATTGGGAGGTGTGATTCCCAGTGCTGGTAGATGGATGCGCGCTAGCTCATGGCAGTATGGACATTGCTGCATGGGTGGCAGCACAGCCTCGCCACCGAAGTGCAAGCCCAACTGACCCCTTGGGTCCAAGCTTGGGTGGCTAGCCTGAGCCACGCTGCCATGTCCACACTGCTCTTTTTAGCACGCTAGCTCTAGCAGAGCTCATGTGAGTCTATTTGTGCTGGGAATCACATTTCCCAGCTGCAGCGTAGACAAACCCTGAGTGTTACAAGAATGAAGGTCTTAGGAATGGTTCTCCAACTACTACCAGCAGAGGCACTTCCCCAACCACCACAGCTCACATGGTGGGAGCTGCAAGAGGCATTATGCCTATCTAAGGGGAAGAGGAAGCATGAGTAAGAATGGCCCATGCTACACACAATACAGCGCACACACCCCACTGTGCCAGGCTCACTCTTCTGGCTGGAGCAGAGGAGCAGTTCTAGCCTCCCCCTCTCCCCTCCTTCTGGACAGGTAGCACAATTGCTGACATTAGCCTTGGCCAGCTCTTGTATTGGGGAGCGAGGCCCAATCTAGCCCTAATAATAGCAAGCCTTTTAAGACTCCTGTGAGCTGGGCAGCTGATATTTAAACTGAGGTATGGGGAGCAGTAGTGACTTGTGCAAGGTTACACAGTGAGTCACGGGCAGGGCTGGAGACGGAACCCAGGAGTCCTTCTGTGGCAGGATGCAGTGGGACCGTAGGAGACCGTGAAAGAAAAGTGGTATTGATGAGAAAGCAACAATAAGGAAGGGGGGAAAAAAAGACCATGAGCTGTGGAAGGGCTGGAGGAAAGAAGAGCAGAAAATACATAGTGAAGTTTCCAAAAAGGCTTTCCTTAAAGGAAAAAGCAGCAAGGGGTGGACATGGCACTTACAATAGCCTCTCCTCAATATGCCCAGCTCTCATTGGCAAGGAGAGGCACGTTTTGCCTCCTGTGAATCAATGACAGGCTGTTGTGGTGCTGGATAGTGCTACTTACCTGCACTGTGCCAAGGCACAAAGGCTCAGAGGAATAACTGATGCTTCAAGTGAATTTAGGGAGGAAAAGCGGCCCAGGATTGGGAGCTGCAAGATCTGGATTCTAGCCCCAGCTCTCCCTCCAATATTCTGTGTATCTCTTTGGGCAAGCCACCAACCTTAGAATCATAGAATATCAGGGTTGGAAGGGACCTCAGGAGGTCACCTAGTCCAACCCCCTGCTCAAAGCAAGACCAATCCCCAACTACATCATCCCAGCCAGGGCTTTATCAAGCCTGACCTTAAAAACCTCTAAGGAAGGAGATTCCAGCACCTCCCTAGGTAACCCATTCCAGTGCTTCACCACCCTCCTAGTGAAAAAGTTTTTCCTAATAGCCAACCTAAACCTCCCTGTGACACTGTACCCCATAATGCTTTATGGGAATATGACATAACTGGAATATGTTTTGTGCTGCCCGTGCCATGTAACATATCTCTAAAAGTTATGGTCTACTATATTCATCCTATTTGTACACATATATCATTTTGTACTTGAGGTTAAGAATATTGGCTGTATACTTGCTTGATTTCTAAGTAAGCTTTGTGAGGCATTTGGTCAGCTTCTTTAGGAAGGAATTCGCAAGGTTAAGTACCCCATCAGGAAGCACTTGGGGAACAATGCATTTTGGAATGCTCCAATCCACATAAGAAGTCTTCCTGGAGACATACAAGATACCATGTGGACAATGGCTTCTGCCTGTAAAGACTGTGAGTCATGCATGGACATGTGACTTGCCCAGGTGACTCCAGAACTCCATCTTGGAGCTGGACTTTGCATAGGAGTGAGGAGGGGGTCTCCACCCACAAGAGAGAGTCTATTTAAACCCCTGGCAGCCCTCCATTTTGTCTTCAGCTGGCTACGGTAAAGAGGGAGCCTCAGGATACTTGGAAGAAACTGGAACAAAGGGGTGTGAGTGATTGCTGGACCCAGGCTAAAAGGAAATTAGTCTGTAAAAGGGAGCATTCTGGAACTGGTGAGGATCTTATCTGTATTTAGCTTGATTAGACATAGATTTACGCATTTTATTTTATTTTGCTTAGTGACTTACTTTGTTCTGTCTGTTACTACTTGGAACCACTTAAATCCTACTTTCTGTATTTAATAAAATCACTTTTTACTTATTAATTAACTCCGAGTATGTATTAATACCTGGGGGAGCAAACAACTGTGCATATCTCTCTATCAGTGTTATAGAGGGCGAACAATTTGACTTTACCCTGGATAAGCTTTATACAGGGTAAAACGGATTTATTTGGGTTTAGACCCCATTGGGAGTTGGGCATCTGAGTGCTAAAGACAAAGCACACTTCTGTGAGCTGTTTTCAGGTAAACTGCAGCTTTGGGGCAAGTAATTCAGACCCTGGGTCTTTGTTGGAGCAGATGGGAGTGTCTGGCTCAGCAAGACAGGGTGCTGGAGTTCTGAGCTGGCAGGAAAAACAGGAGCAGAGGTAGTCTTGGCACATCAGGTGGCAGCTCCCAGGGGGTTTCTGTGATCCAACCCGTGTCACTCCCCCACTGCAACTTGAGACCATTACTCCTTGTTCTGTCATCTGCTACCACTGAGAACAGTCTAGATCCATCCTCTTTAGAACCCCCTTTCAGGTAGTTGAAAGCAGCTATCAAATCCCCCCCAAATCATTCTTCTCTTCTGCAAACTAAACAATCCCAGTTCCCTCAGCCTCTCCTCATAAGTCATGTGCTCCAGCACCCTAATCATTTTTGTTGCCCTCCGCTGGACTCTTTCCAATTTTTCCACATCCTTCTTGTAGTGTGGGTCCCAAAACTGGACACAGTATTCCAGATGAGGCCTCACCAATGTCGAATAGAGGGGAATGATCACGTACCTCGATCTGCTGGCAATGCCCCTACTTATACAGCCCAAAATGCAATTAGCCTTCTTGGCAACAAGGGCACGCTGTCGACTCATATCCATACTTCTCTGTGTCTCTTGTCCCCCATCTGCACTATGGCAATTAAAATGCTCCTATATATCATAGGAAGGTTGGGATTTGCAGTACTTTGAGATCCTCAGACAGAAGGTGCAGTAGAAGTATAATTTAATCTTTGATTGCTTTGCAATTGAACTATCATCTGCACTTACATTGATTAGGACCTCAATTTTAAGGTCTATTCCTCAAGTCCTCATGCTTCAGAGTATAAGTTGATTACTAGCTAGGGTAATGAAGAAACCTCCTACACTGGCAAAATTAGATGCATCATGGGGGTGTTCCTCTTAAGCATCAGCTGCTGTCAGAGACAGGGTACCAGAATTGATGGACATTAGCCTGTTCTGTTTTGGCAAGACCTATGGACCTGATTCTTCTGCTGAAGTCAACTGGAGTTTTGCTACTGACTTCAAAGAACCCTTTGGCTCATTGCTTGAACACAACAATGTGTCACTTCCTTAGTCACTGCCACATCCTGGGCACCATGTTTTGGGTTCTATACACAAGGCCAGTGATCAATTCTACCCTAGGTCTGTGGGTGAGAATTTACCCTTGGAGAAAAGTAGCAGCCAACAGAAGGGAGGGGAAGAATATACTGGATGGGGACCACAAAAGTTGCCAAAATGAGCATGAAGGGAAATGGTGCAGCCTTGGAGCAAAGCCAAGCTTAAAAACCAAGAAACCCAGTTGCAATAAAAGGAGATGTCCGAACCAGGGAGAGAGACCTGCCTCCAGGCTCTGCTGCCAGACAGCAAGGAAAGAAACACATGCACATCATTGTTGTGGGAGTTTTTTCTCATTAGATCAAAAGGACAACAGCACTGCAATCTGTTGCTTGGGAAGCAAACGCAGCAGAGAGGAGGAGGAGGAGAATACATATGTGGGTAGAAAGACACCTCTTGGAAAAACAACCGAGGAAAGATCCTGGGAGAAATAGCTTGCCGAGTGGATCAGACAAGTCATCATGCAGTAAAAGAAAGGAGAGAGTACAGGAGTGGGCGACGGACAGGCACCTTACTGCATGTTGATTGTGGCACAGCCTCCATTAGTCCTTCCTTCATGCACCCACTCGAGTGCTAGGAGTCAGCTGTGACAAGCAAGATAGCGCTTATTTGGATTGGCTACTTAGAGTAACAAAACTGCTGCCTCAAAACACAGCCTGACTGCAGAATAGACACTAGATAGATGATGGACGAAGAAACAATAGTAAATTGGGGTTACAAGACTTAATTTGTCCTCCCTGCAGCTTTTCGCTGCGCAGAGCCGTAGCCGGTTTTTCTCTTGGGATTTAAAAACTCTTCTGCTTATTCCACCAGAGATTATAAACCCCATGCCTTATAGCTATTACTTTCTCAGGCTATATATATAAATCCTAGTAAATGTAACCCATAGCTATGGTCTCCTGGGACTTGGAGGCTCTGAATGCTCTCCGTGTTCCTCTTAATTGCCGTGAGACTTCACACCCAAGTTTAAAATACGTCCAAGAATTTAGCAATTTGACCCTTAACAGCCCAACAATGCCCCATTCGGTCTCCGTAATCCCAAACGTCTTAGGCAAAGGTTCTCATTGAGGGCTAGTGTCTAAAACACATCTGAAGTTTGTAAAGCGAGCAGTCTGTTAGGCATTGGCCTAAAGCTAGGAGAAATTTTGTAAAAAGTGTTTATTCCTGATCCATAACTCAAACAGGGCCGGCTCTGCTGTTTTTGCCGCCCCAAGCAGCGCGCCAAATTGCCACTGCAGAGGGCAGGGGCAGTCCGTGTGCCGTTAGGGCGGCACGCGCGTTTCCACGGCGGCGGCAATTCAGCGGCAGCTTCTGTCTTCACAGAAGCTGCCCAATTGCCGCTGCGGGCAGCCGAACATAGAAGCTGCCACCGAATTGCCACCGCTGCGGAAATGCGCGTGCCGCCCTAACGGCACACGGACTGCCCCCACCATCCGGGGCGGCAATTTGGCGCGCTGCTTGGGGCAGCAAAAACACACGGACTGCCGCCCCTTGCAGATTGCCGCCCCAAGCACCTGCTTGGAATGCTGGTGCCTGGAGCCGGCCCTGCTCAGAAATACCTTGTGTGCTTAACCTCAAATGTCTAAAAATAAATCTTCCTTTGCAAGAGACTACACATTAAGCATTTCGGGTGAGAAGGAGCAATTTTTCAGAAAGTTGGGGGCCAAATGGTTCAAATCCACTTCACTATGGAAACTCTTGCAACCTAAACTATGGAGTCAGTATTATGGCTTTGTAATACTGGTGAATATCAAAGGCAGAGAGACAATCCAGGCTGATTTCCAGATCCCATGTTTTCAGTTAGAAAAATCCTCTCTTGACTTGTAAACTCAACACTTTTCATACAAATGTCTAGATACTGGGAATGCCTATGGAATGCCAGATGTTTGTTTTCATTGTCACTTCTCAGAGAATAGCCAGGCTTTAAAGACTTGAGAAGCAGTTGAGCAAAAGCACCATGAAACATGAATGGGTAGGAAAATAGGACTATTTGCTAGATGCTGAACTTATTTAGGAAAAATTTAGCCATGAGGCTTTGAGTCACAAAATTCGAATTTGGCTCTGAACTACCCACCCCCAGTTCAGAGTGTTCTGATCCAGGTTTTTGATTCAGCTCCCAAGAGAGGTAGTAGAGGCCACCTACCCTGTTTGGAACTGGATCTGAACTCCCCCAGACTTAAGCATATGTGAACCTGTAGCTTTGTTTTCAGGCGTAGCTAGGGTAAGAGAGAAAAATTGGAAGAGGAAAAGGTATTAGCTAATTCCTTAATTACCTTTTGTTCCTTAAGAAGCTATTGCAGGCAGCCTGGCTGGGGTAATATTTCTTTACCTCTGTTCATGAGAGCTAGGAGAAGCAGGTCTATTTATTTCGGTTTCATTAATGGCAAACCAACCTCTCAAATGATCACAACATTTCTTTTTCCCCCAGCTCTAAACAGATAAAATTACTACTTAGAAAATTCCACCTAACCTTTAAGGGTTTCAGTCACAGCAGTAAACACTACTGTGCTTCAGCAGAGCTCTTGCTTTTGCTAAATTGTATTATAAGCACCTTTTAATTACAGGGAATGCAGTCTGATGAGCATAGGAAAGGTTGACTCCCAGAGAACACATGATAACCAGGGCCGGAAGAGGCTGGTGAGGTTTGCTGGGTATTTTTTTGGTCGAGAAAGAAAGGGCTTTGCAGAGACGATTAATAGTAAACAATGTTAATCTAAATAGATCTCTGACAGAAGACATCACATTCCTTTAGCCCACTCTCCTCAAGTTATTTGGACATTAACCATTTCAGTTATGAATGTAGCTAAACAAAGGATAAGAAATGCCCTTCCTAGATGACGATGATGGAAAGTTGATATACTATTTTGATCGCAATTGTTTCACTGTTGCATTTTGAAGGAACACAAGTTAATACACGGTGAGCTTCGTTTGCCTCTGGCCTGCACTGGTTTTATCCTAGTGTAATTCTATTGACTTCAATTAAGGTATTCCCAACTTGGGCTCGATCCAAAGCCACTGGAAATACTCATATTGATTTCATTAGGTTTTGGATTATTCCCTTTCTCAGCTGTAAGAGAGGAGAATTGGACCTTCGTCTTGCAAATGGATTAGCCTTTCATTATGGCCAATTGAAAAGCGAAGCTGGGATGCCTTCCTTTGAATCCCTAAATCTGTGTTTTGTTTTCTAACTCCCCTGAAGTGTGCGTGTGTTTGTTTTTAAATAGGTCAGATCAAATATAGATTGGAGGGAGCTCTTTTTAAAGTCCCCGTCCGACTAACTATAGCAACAGTCTGGCATGACAATTCCATCTCTGACTCCCACTGTTAATGGTAAGGCTTTGGGACGTTGGGTAGGCAGGGTATCCTTATCACCTTGGCAGACTTCCAGCTCCAAATAATAATCCATTAACGTCTGCCCTGTTGGCATTCTTGCCAAATACGAGGGATATCTTTTAAATAAACACCGGCAGTTCCCAGTCAGAGACAAGAGAGAGGGAGTAGAGGAAAAACAATCCTTGACATTTCAGTGACTTTGCAGGGCTAGCTGACACCTGGTACCACCCTTATCTTGTGGTGTTTATGTGGAGCTGCAAAGCACGCCTTCTCCCGTTGGCTCCTTTGCCATCTTTAAATAGAACTGGAAAGGCTTATAATGATAGGACTAACTTTTTTGGACAGCCACTATATTTCTCCCCCCACCCTCCAAGCTGGGGAGCTCTTATGTTAATATTAACATCTGTACTCCTGTTTTCCTCTGAAGTTCAGCAAACACAGCTTAGCAGGGCTTCATGCCTCTTGTGCTTTGCCAACAATATTTTTTTCCCACAGTTTGTTGGGCTGACAAGTTTTACAACACAGCTCAGCTTTTGTGAGGCCTCTTTCCCACCACCTGATTCCTTATCTGTTCATCCACCAAACCAAACAGCCACATATTGATCTGAATCATTAAGGTCTGCACGTCCAATTTTCAGGAGATTCTAAACCTTGCTGTTTCAGTTTGTTTTCCTCCATTTCATTTAAGGGCTGTAACCTGACTCTCAAGGACAACTTGAGGTTTATTTTTCCAGCTGTTGTATTTTGTTTGTGGGATATCCAAACAAGACATTTTATTATTACCAATGTCAATAAATGAACTGTCTAGTTTTTGTTTTTGCCAGGCAGTTGGAAATCCCATTTCAGTTCCTATTAATTTGGTTAGTGAACATTAAAACATTAGTATTAGAAGAGTAACATAAGGCCAAATCCTGAGGACCTTATCTGAGGTTTGAATCTGATTTCACTTATGCTTGTCTTACGCTAGTTCACTGAATTTTTTTTCTTTTTCTTCAGTGGAGATACTCTGGTGTATATTGACTGTAGATCAAACATTGAGAAGCCCAACAGCATTTCCTCAGCTTTGCACTCAGTTTTCATCAGCCTGATGTAAGTAATAAATGAGTAAGGACTTGAAGTTTTGACCCACAGATATTAAATTTGCTATTGAATTCTATCCTATTCTTTGGGTCCGATTCTGTAGCTACTCCATGCATAAAATACCCCTTCAATTATGCCCTTTGTTTGCAACTTTGTATTTTATTTATATGCTTTCATCTGGGGTTTTAGTTTTTTTTTAATTTGATTAGTATGAAAAGTAATAATAACTAAAGTTGGCAGAATTTGTTTAAAAACGTTTTCATGGCAATATTGGTGGTTTTGTTTTTTAAGCATTTTATTTTTTATTTTTACCAATTTAAATTTCCTCAGTTGTGGGAAATTATCGGGATCAGACAATAATTATTTAATGATGGTAGACTTTGAGATTCCAAAAGTTTTATAACTGTTAAAATGCAAATTGTCAACATCATATGTCAAAATTTTAGCCTTGAATCAAACTCTAATATGTTATCGGGCAGCATTTTTCATACTTTGCCTGTCAGTAAATTTCTATGGTCAATGGGAATATATAATATGTCAATTTGTGTGTACAGTGAAATTGATGTTTACTGATTAAAAATCTAATGCTTCCAAACCTAATCATAACTAAGTCACCATCTACTCATCTGATTAAACTTCCCATCAGATGAATGTTATTACAACTTTGTGTGTGTGTGTGTGTGTGTGTGTGTGTGTGTGTGTGTGTAATTAAAAAATGCAGATAGCCCCATGAGGAAAAAACAGAGGTTGCAGCATTTTAGAGATAAAATGCAGACCTTTGGCCAGTGGAGGGAAGGAGAAATTTTGAAGCAGAGCTTTATTTTATGGGCGTCAAACTTTTTAATATTCCATTACTGTGCTATTCAGCACAGTGTTTGAACATCTGCATATATTTTAAGGAAGACCGCTTTCTTGCTAATCCATCAGCACTGGGGCCTTATATTTCATGTCTCCTCATAATCAGATGAAGAAATAGTGTTCAGATCCCTATTAATGTACTGTTAGTTCAACATGTTGCTCCACCTCTGTACAGCCTATATATGGCAAGCCCCATATTAGTTCCTGTTCAGTTACTTAATGCTGGGACCAAGTTAGTTTCAGTTTCTGAAACAACACCAAGCGGAGCAAAAGAGGGTAGAATGACTGACTGGAAACATTCCCAAAAGACAGCAGATTAATGCACAAGCACACGCTGATCCACCTACTGTGGAAAAGAGGCATCACTTACAAATCTCAGTCTTTGCAGATTCTGCCCAGATGTTTAAAGGCCTCGCTGAAATTATCTGTACTTAAAAGGCATTATGAGTAAGTGCTCAGTACTTATGCTGTAACCTCTTTGGCAATCAGTTGATGATTGAACCAAATTGTTAACTATCCCCGGCAGTGAAAGGTTATTCCTTTTAAATGCTTAAATATTATTACCAGGACTTAAAGGGAGAGCAGCAGAAGAAGCCAAACAATAATAATCAGAGACTAATTAAAATAGAACAATGCATTAACTAGTACATTTTGTGTGTGTGCATGTGCAAATGTCTATGTATAAAAAAAGACAGGTACTTAATTTAGAGATTAAGTTCACAGCTCCTTGTTTCTCTGATGTATTGGACTATACTAAATTCTTATAATTGGGGCATGTCTTTTCTTCCAGTTATCCTGGTGGAGAGGAGCTCTAAAAGCAAATTGAACTTGCGTAGGCAATATAGAAAGACGCAGCAGTAGCTGTGTGTGCCAATGGGCCCTTAGGCAGGCATACGTGGTGGGGAACAGCAATGCTCCTTCCCCCATTTGCAGAGCCGATTTGGGTCGTAATCATAGCCTCATGGATCCTGATCCAAAGCCCTATGTCTACACTACACATTATTTCAGTATAACGTATGTCGCACAAGTGTGTGGATTATTCACACCCCTGAGCAATGGAAGTTATACTGACCAAAGAGCCGGTGTGGACAACACTATGTTGGCAGGAGGGTGTCTCCCGCCGACATAGCTGCTGCCTCTTGCCGAAGCAGGAGTTATTAAGCCAACAGGAGAGCTTTCTCCCATTGGATTAGAGCAGCGGTTCTCAAACTGTGGGTCAGGACTCCATTTTAATGGGGTCGCGAGGCCTGGCTTAGACTTGCTGGGGCCCAGGTCTGAAGCCAAAGCCCGAGCCCCAGCACCTGAGGCTGAAGCCAAAGCCTGAGGGTGGTGGGGCTTGGGCTTTGGCCCCCCTGCCTGGGGCAGCAAGGCTCGGGTGGGCTCTGGTTTCATTCCCCCCCCCCCCTCCTGGGGTCCTGGAGTCATTTTTGTTGTCAGAAGGGGTCAAGGTGCAATGAAGTTTGAGAACGCCTGGCTTAGAGCATCTTCAGCAGAAGCGCCACAGCGGTGCAGCTGTAGCTGCCGTAGTGCAGACATAGCCCGAACAAGACAAGGGAATAACGTTAACCTGTTTAGAAGGTGGAGGCAGGATAAATGAGCATAGCAACATTGTCTTCAGCAGAGCTATGCTGGCTTTCACCAGCTGAGGATCTGTTTCTGGGTCTCCACTTTCCTGAGTTCCCCCCCCTTTTTTTCTTCTTTTAAAGCCCTTACTATATAATGGTTTACAAGAGTAATCATGCAAAACAATAGTTACTGTCTAGTTCACTTCGACGGCAAGCTCTTCGGGGGAGGAACTTTTTTTGTTTTGTGTACAGTGACTAGCACAATGGGTTCCTGGTCTGATAGGGGCTTATAGGTGCTGCCACAACACACACAAATTGCTATAGCTTATAGTAATGATAGTGCTGTATTTTGGACTATTAATGTCAGCTCTAGCGATAGTTTAAAAAAAAAAAAGAATAAGGGGAAATGGCAACTCTGCTTCCGCCTTAGGCGCCTCTTTCTTTTTAAAGTCTACTGTATGTAACATCTTCTAATCCACATTGGTGCAGGAACTGTGTTTTGTGGAACTACACTGAAAGAAGTATTTTAAGTTTCCTGTGGTTTGAGAAATTACCAGGTTCCTCTGTTTCAAGGGCTTGGGGAAACCAGAAAACCAATTCCGTGTTGCTGTTGTGACCACTGAATGAATACAACAGCATATTGTATTTTTGTAGGTTAAAAAAGGTAAAAGTTTAAAGGTAGCAGGTCAGATCCTGATCTCAGTTACACCAGTCTCAGTCCAGAGCAACAACAGTAACTTCAAGGATTTGATGAACAAATCTTGTTTGGTAGGGCTTAGACATCCCCTCCACTTTGGCAAAATCTATCCGTCATGACCCTATACTGAAGTGACCCACACTGATAATACATTCCACAACTGATCCTGACTCGAGGTCTTTAAAGAGCAAGTCTCTGCATCTGCCCAGCTGGTATATCCAGGCTCTGGGTTATGTGAGTTGCAATCTCCCGTGCTTGTCCAACTCTATCTACTAGCCCACTGTGCAGATACACACCTCCTTATCAGCTATAGTTGGCACAACAGAAGTGTTTCACAGGCAGAGTTTCATATCCCATTTTTAACACTCTGCCTCACACGGGAGGGTACGGTATGTCTTTTTCTTGACTACAGGGTGTCATGCCCTTTTAACTAGTTGCCACTTCATGAACTTGATTAACAACTTGTTTCTTCATTAACAACCTGCTGGATCCCCTTGGTATGACTCAGTTTCTTCTCTCTGCTATGGCTATTGTGAGGGCTGGCATTGCATGTGCAGAGACTCCATAGTGATAGTACTTCTCTGTTACCTTTATTTTAAAACCCTAAGTGCTATTAACAGGTTTCACATGTCCCTTGCAATACAGCCTCTCTTATTTCACAGAACGTCTTGTTCTTGTTTCCATTGTTCAGGTCTTCATATCCCCCTTAAATATCAATAGGTGTGATTAAATATAAAAAAGGGACTTAATGCTAATGTGTAATCGTTGGCGAGATTAAGGAGAAACTAGAAGCGATGGCACTTGCATTCTTATGCAGATGTCAACATTACAGAAGAGCTGGCATTTACTACAATTTTGCAGTCTGCATAAGAATATAATCCCATCATTGCCTGGAAAGTTTGCAAATAAGCAGGAATCTGTTTCGGTTATGAGTAGATATCTCTGCAAATGGGCATGAATGTAACCAGGAGACCATGGACGTTCATACGTACTTGTTGACCGCAAGATTTCTTGCCTGAAACACTGACCTGGCAGCCCATCCTGAGCTTAGGTGTGGGGGGGTAGGAATGGGGTCCCCCCTGCACCATTTCCTGGCCTCTGCCCCCCATAGATATCTCTGGAAAGATGCACCTTGGCCATAAACACTTGCATTCATAGCTACACAGACAGAACTGCTTGTTTATCTGTACCAAGCTGATGTGCTTGAAACCAGTTGTTCTAATGAAGGCCCCATCCACTTCTGCTCCCCCACAAAAACAGATCACTGAAGGGAGAGGCCAAAGGAAACTTCCTCTTCTCTGCTCAACTTCCTTGGATGAATTGGTCATTCGGGCCCTGAAACCTGTCCCACATCCTCCAGCCCTCTCAGAAATAGTTGTATGTAAGAACCTCAGTAATAGGAAAGCCCAGAAACAGCCTGTTCAGTTTTTGGACTCTAGGACTCCTGTTTAAAACAAATTCCTTAATCAAAGGAAGCCTTCTCAGGGTGATATGGACCAGCCAGACCTGGGCACGTTTTTTATTCATTTGAGCAAGTGGGTGCGTAATGCTCCATCCATAAGGAACACCATAGCATAATGGGGTCTCTTCCTCATACAAAACTTCACAGTTTGTACAACACGCTGCACTGTTCCTGGAAAGAGACTTTTAAAATCTGACATGGGAAGGATGCAAGAATGGGGCTTACAAAATCCTGGTGTGGCTTGAAAGTGAAAAATGGCACACCTGGCATTTAAATAAGCAAGATTTTTACTTTTTTCTCCCCGTAGTGCTTTCTCTTGGGGGGGCGGGGGAGAATCCAACTGCCTTAAAGAATCTGCCCTCAGTATTGGCCATATATCACTAGCTATTCCCTATAAAAGTAGAGGTAGTATTGCACACTATTTAGTTATCCAAAGTAAAAGTGGAAAGTTTTTAAGGACAGCCACTCTATAATATCACATAACGAAAATGTACAGTTTTGCTGGCCCCATTCTCTTCCTTAGGACTTGTTGTACCAAAGCATAAAGAGGGGAAACTAATAAACTAAACAGAAAAAAGAATCTTGTTTCTTTGGTCTTCTTGAGAGTGTTTATGTTTTGTCTGAACAAAGTTTACCCACAGCTGGTAACTAGCTACTTATTTAACATTGCTTGCCAGCTTGAGAATTTATTATGTAGGTTACCCTTAAATAGCTCATGTTCAGCTGCAGAACACCTGTTAGTGGATTGGTAAATGGGAAAATCCAGGGGAAATGCTTACTAAACACAACGGGCTGCTTGCGGAAAAAGACTTGTTGATCTTGGATATGGTTGTAGCTGCCGTTTGGGTGACTTTAGCAAGGCATTGTGTCGTACGCTAAGTCTATACATGTGTTTCTACGTGTGGAAAAACGAAACCTGAGCTAAACAGAGGAGCAGTGCTAAACGGAATCCCTAACACTCTACTGTGCTGATTTTCTTCTTTTCAAGCCTATTTTTACCGAGCGATTTGAATTGTCTTTTTATACAAGCCTGTTGTTAACCATTCCAGTGCCCCACATCTCGTGGACCACCTCCCCTCCACTTTGTATACTGATCTGCAATCTCACAACTGGTGCTCTAGCATCTACAGCAGTTCCTGGCAGTGGCATCTTTTATGGGGGTAGGGGAAGGTTGAGGTGGGAGTAGCCATAGAAAGACTATCTAGACCCCCTCCGCCACACATACATTCAAATCAAGGTCATTCCCCCACCTCTTCCACTCCATTTCTTTCACACACTGGTGCAACAGTAACTTCCCTGGATGCCTCTGCACAGTGGAACTCTCCCTGGGCCGTGCCTTCAACCCACCTTGTGTCCATGTTCATTCTCCAGCCCTGGCCTGTCTTATGGGTCAGAGAGTATGGGAATAATTTTAAGATGCAACAGAGTAGTTGAAGTGACACATGACCACTGTATTAATATTCAACTACATGTAGCAAAAAGGCTGGCATTTGTTTGTTTCCTTCTTTTTAATTTAAAGGAATTTTTAATTCTGGGGAAATAATAACAGTAGCAAATGTTGTTTCTGTGTGAAGAGATCAGTGAATCAGGGTAATCATTATTTTAGAAAGGTCGTTTAAAAAAAAATCATTCTCTGACTAAGAATATTCATCGCAACTCTTGTGCAATAGACATCAGGCCAAGCACCTGCTCCACAGTTGATGAGAGTCTTTCCGTTGACTTCATTAGTCTTTGGGTAAGGCTTCCGCTCCTGAGAGGTGTTGGCCACCCATGGACTTCAGTCTGTCCAGGCTCAGCGCGTCTCAGAACCACAATATTTTTTTTCATAGTTTATCCTGTATTCTGCCATCACAAATTGACATTCTGTTCACTACTGAATATTCTGTAGGGGGTCAAATCCTGAGAACAACTTATGCTTGCAGCTTGCTCAGACAAAACTCCCATTGACCCTTTATTTAGAGACAAGATACTTTGAATGATGGGGTGCCAACATGATCCTCTGTGTCTCAATCCTCTAAAATAACAAATCCAGGGCTTAGATTAAGGAAAGTCACACTCCAAACTGGCAGTGCAGCCCAAGCAGCAGGCTGCTCCATGTTGTTGAATTTTTGTCTTAATGCTAATCATATGTGCAGGCTGGATTTTGAAACATTTGCTCTGGAGATGAATGAGCGGAACTGACTGGATGATTGCCCAGTGTGCAGTAACAAAGGAGGGGAAAGAAAGAGTCCTTGGTGTCATCATTCGAGAGCTTGACTGGTTTTCTCGGTAGGTATTTTTCCAGTTCCCAGTAACCCACTGACACTGGACAGCACAGCAGCAGCAGCCTCAGTGGTGAAGTTGCCTATGTTATAATCGGAGGGAGATAAAGTTTTTGTTGGAGTGGCAGTACCAGGATATGACTGAGACATCACATGACAGAGGATGTGCGCTCTGTAGCGAAGAGACGTATTTACTTACAGGCTAGACTTCTACCAGACTCCTCCAAGGGTGGTTTGAACGAGTCGTTTGAATTACCTGGCCCATTTGCAGTAGGGAGACATTCGATAGTAAATACCGCCCTTGGGTAAGCAGACGGACTGTTTGCCAAACTGGTCCAGCCCATCAGCACTAAACAAAATATTCTGTCTCTTTAGTGCTGCTGGTATTGCAAAATCATCATAAGCTGCTGCTATTCCTCTAAGCCGTTCCTCTTCTTGGCATTCTAATTAACATGGAGAAAGCATCTTGGATTTGCCAGTTGCCACCACTTGGCAATGGAATCCATCTCCTAAAAGCACATGCACTGAATTTTTCTGAGGAGCGGAGTCCCTGCAAACTCCTAATGATGTCAAAGGCAACCAGGAATCCTCCGTGATTTGGAGATGCTGACTTGTCTGAAAAGGTACCATCAGATTTATGTGAAACTTTAAGCTGGAGAAACAGAGACTATTTTTTTAATGTTTGGTTGATCCTGGCAGCTGCAACTGCCTGAGCAAAGCAACACCATACAAAAGGATCCACTAACACATAATACCCCTTAATGAGATCAGGCAATCAAGTCCTAATCCCCTGTTAATTAACAGACGAGTGTAGAATTTCTAGTGAGCAGTCCCAGGCATTAGCAAACAGGTTAACTCTGTCAACTATCATTGCTAGTAGCATTATGATGGCTATTAATTCTGCTCCAAATTATCTGCTGGTGTAAATAGATGGCACTGGATCAGAATCAATTTGACTGCATCAATTTGCACCAGCAGAGAATATGGCTCTGGATATTCAGAGCTAGAAACAAAGGACAGATTCTTCTCCCGTTTACGCCACAGTATATCCATGATGCAACTCCACCTTTTCATTCATTGGTATATCTGAGAACAGACTCTGGGCCATGATTTGTTTTGAAATAAGGGGTCCATGCCTTGAAATAAAAATAGTGGAATGTCCCTTGACTGCAGTGCATTCTGGGAGTAGAATGAAGACCGGAACAAGAGGGCTCAGAAAAAGTTGCTTAAAACAGCTTTATGTAAACAAGCACCACAACTTATGCTGTGCAGACACTTACAATTTATTTATTTATTGTGCATGACACTTTATACATTGATAAGAAGTCCACATCACTGCACTTAGATATTCTGAGCAGCAAAGCTCCACATTCAATTGTTACGTGCTGGGAGAACTCACCTAGTAGATATTGAAGCGGAGGCTTTATTTCCTTTGAAGGTCACCTGTAGCAGTGGATGGGGTAGCTTTTATTTCTATAAAATAACCGAGGGGAACTTTCTTGCCTTCCTAAACAAAGCCAGCAGCTACTTGCTGAAATAGATCTGATTCAGCTACACACAGTGTTGATGCATAGCTGCATGTCTCTTCTGTGCGTTGCGAGTGTGCTGTATGAGTTTGGGTGGGATGGGAGAATCCATAACGGGCCATAAATAATGTAAGAAGCATTTGCCCTCTTACTCTTCTACATCATCTTCTGTATATGGGTAGTGGTGAAGAGTGTCTCTTTATTTTTTATTTATTTTTATTTTTTTGTAAATGAACTTTTCAGTGCAACAATAAGTCTACTCACGAGACTGCAGGCTGAGAACTTGCTGCTTTATTTAACTGCATCACAACAGAGTGGATGGGAAAAGTTGCACTTCCTAAACAGGAAGTAAAGGAAGGGGTGGACATTAGCTCCAACCAATAATACTTTGAATAACTTGGTTAACCCCTTGATGACCACTTTATTACAGTCTCCTTCATGTAAGGGCAATGAATGCGGCAGGCTTCTGAGATATGTGGGTCAGTTTGCAGAAGCTGCTTTATGAGGCAATTGCTTTTGCCTCTGGCTCTATAGCTCTTCATCAGTGGATCTCAAAGTGCTTCACGATCTTTAAAATATTTAGATGGAGCAGAGGTCCTTTAGGGCCAAATTCTGTAGTCTCTCTGTGCATTGGATTCCCATTGATTTCAGGTTGAGCAGTTGTAGGATCAAGCCCCAGACGATTATGCCTTTTTAGGGTATATCTACACAGTGATGATGATAACCCATGGCTGGCCTGGATCAGCTGACTTGAGCTTGTGGGGCTCTCATTCCAGGCTGAAAAATTGCTTTGTAGATGCTCGGCCTGGAGCCTGGGCTCTGGGACCCTGCGAGGGTGGAGGGTCCAAGAGCTCGGATTCCAGCCCAAGCCCGTAGGTCTACACAGCTTTATCCCTGTGTAGACGTATCCTTATACCCTCCTGGGGTCTTGGATGCATGGTCTAATGGACTTCACATCAGACAGGGTATCAGGAACTTCTATATTCTAAACCTGCATTTGGTACTGACTTCCTCTGTGGCCCTGGGCAAGCCAGTTGTGCTCAATCTGCCTTATTGATCCAAACAGAGGGCATTGAAGCACTAAGTGTTGAAGTACTATTGTGCACCGTCTCTCCAGTATTCAAGACCCCTCTGAGTTTCCTTGGAAACACAAATCAAATTTCACTTTTTTTTTTCCCCCCTTCGCCACAACTATTAAAATATCCAGCAGACCCGCTGGAGGCCCAGTATTATTATGAAGCTGTCCCTCGCTTGTTGCCAGATTTATTTCTTTTTTGAATGCTCTTCATCAACTAATTGCTGCTTGGCACAGTATTAAATTTAATCACTGAACTCTGAAATATTGTAATGTGTCTACCTACTCCATGGTTCCATTTGAATGGAAATTTTCTTTCTAGTTTTAGAGACTATTAAAATCCTGCCTTTCTTGTGCAAAACAAAAGCGTATTGTTTGTTTTTGTTTTTCATTATTTCTGCATTCAACAAAAGATGATTATTCTCTCCCTTCAGTGCAGAGATCCTCTGCTAATATACAGACTTCTTTTCCCCTCTGTAACTACAAAATAGAGAGGTTTCCTTCAAACAGGCAACTGCAGTTGAAATGCACAAAAGCAAATTTTATTTAGATAAATCTTCAAGGCTTTCCATGTGAAGGTATAATTAAAAAGTGGATGTCAGGCAGAACTGAATCAGATAGACAATGCGATAGGCAGCATCAGCATCTGACAGTGATGCCCATTTACGATTAAAAGCAAATTGTTCATAATATATAAGGATTTGTTTCGGTCAGAACCTTTGACCTTTTGAGAGAGACAACAAACCCACAAACATCGGAGTGTTTGTTTGAATCCAATTATTGCAATTGCGTTATATCCTAGGGGGAGAAACTTTTCTTGATGCCTACTACTAAGCAGTCTGTAGGCAGGACAGCAATTTTCTTGCATTTTGAGAGCTAGCAGCCCATTCACAGTGGGTAGACTTTCAAAAGACCCATTTATTGAATGACGCAAGGTGCAGATTATGATTCACCCCGTATAGGTTAAGTTTGTAAAATCTGCCATCAACAGCCTGTATTAATTCTCCTGGCACCTACACAGCTGCATAATGTATTTATCATCTCTAGGGCCCCATTTAACTCTTTCAGAGGCTTCAACATGATCTATAATAAGACCCGGGCAAGCTTGTGATCTTGTCTAGTGAGTTGATTCCCTCTTTATTGGAGGGGCTGGACTGGGGTGGAGGGGAAAGGAGGAAGTATCTCCTATATGGCCAGTACGCAGTGGCCCAGCAATCTGGTCCTGAACATCCCCTTCTGATTCTGCTCTGACAGTCCCTGCATGTGGTGCAGTTTGAAATCTCTCACTGGCACAGGACAGCTGATTTTCTAGGGCTCAGACAGACTGGCTTATCTTAGCAGGGGGTCCTGTGTCACTATCTAGTACTCCCCTGCTGCCCTTTCTATAGGGTGCTGGAAGGATCCATTAGATGTGTGCAGCAGTTGAAGGGGAAAACCATGTATTTCCTTGTTATCTCCCCCCACCCCACCCTAAATTTTTGGCATGAAGTGCCCAGAGCCATGCTGCTGCAATGACATGGCCTTTAAAGGGGCAGAACTCTCCTATCTCCAGCAAAAGCGGTGGTGGGATTAGCTATGCCTGATGGTGCAGTAGGGACACCTGAAAGAGGCAGTCTTTGTTCCCCACCAAAGTTGTGCTGGGGAAAGCCAAATCAAAGCTGCATATGGTGCAAGAGAAACTGGCCTTAAAGGGGATGGGGCTATAGCCACGCTGGTGTGGCAATGAGATTGTGGGATGGCCAGGGTGAAGGCCCCTACACAACCAGCATAGTAAGTATCTTCCTATGCCTTGTGCTTGCCCCAATTACGTGCACTGTTTAATTACTGTGTATATTGTTTGTGATGGAAGAACTTCAGGGGTTCAGGTTTGGTTCCTAACCCACTGTGAATGAGGAGAGTTTACCAAGCTGGGTCAGAAAGGCTTTGAGGCCAGCTGTCCTCTTGGTATTTCAGCACTTATAGTTCAGGTCCCATTCAGGAAACCCAAACATCCAAGGAAGGAAGGAAAAAAACCCAGATCCTTCAAAAGACCCCCTCATATTTGCTATTAAACATGGCCGATGCCTGGAAGAGGGATCTTATTTTATCTGAACCATTTCATCCATCCCTGACTTGTGCATAATACATAATCACAACTCACAGAAACACATCAGGGTAATAAATCTGAATCCTGCTTCTTTAAACCTGATCCTGTGGTCATGATTCAGGCAAACTCCCAGTCAGTGGGAGCTCTGCCTAAGGACTAGAGGATAGGATCCTCTGTCATTTATTGTACATGGGTGTAAACTGTAAAGCTTCCTTTACTACTTGTTTAAATAAACTTGCTTCCACCATGCCTGCATCCCTTTTGTGTTGGCGAGCTGCAAACCATGCTATGGTCCCATTTTACTGGCATAGATTTCTGCAAAGGAAGTTAGAAAGTTGCACACATGGGAATTTTAAGAAATGCACACAAAACTCATAAATGCTTGTGCACTTCTCCAATTAGAGAACAAGAAACGTTACCATGTGACTTACATAACCAGTTACAACTAAACACCAGCGCTTGAGTTGTTGAACACTCAGTGAACAGCTTGGGATCAACCAAAGAGAGACTATTTTTAATCACAAAACATGTCAAACCCTTTTGAATAATAAATTAACGTAGAAGAAGTTATGATCTACTCATGGATATTCTGCTAAATGAAAAGGCTAAATTCCTTCAATAATCTTTTGCATAGCCCTTCTCTCGGGTGGGTGGGGGGAATATATAAAACCACATTAGTGGGAGCTTGATTCAAAGCTCACTCAAGTCAATGGAAAGACTTAGATTTGGCTCCGGGCCCTGGGTTTCTAGCCTCCAAAAAAAGTCTGTGAGGGCCACCATCTTGGCCGACACCAGGGATTGAACCAGGGAGATCCCGAACGAAAAGCATAAGCGACCACATCTTGAGCTGAAGCTCTCCGCGTGGTCCTGAAACTGACTAATTTCCTCGGTGGCTTTGGCACAGCAATGGCCCTGTAACATGCTTTCACCAGGGCATTACATCAATATGTCTAGCAAGTATGGGGCACTCCGATTGCAGCCCTTTTGAGTTAAATGAATCAATAAGCTGCTCCTTTGCCTTTTACCACTGCTGAAATATGATCCAAGGCGCAGGTAGATTCCAGCTGTGATCTCGTTATTTGGTTATGAACATTTATTTATGTTCTTAAGACATTATAGCTCCTTCCGCACAGGCAAAAGCTGTAAAAACGAAATGAACAGCACTCTCTGTGTACAGTTAAGTTATTTAAGGTGCCCAAGGGCTTGAACATAAGTAGACACTGTGGTTGCATACAACATAAGCGAGACTTCTGAGTTTTGGTATTTAAAATGACAATTAAAAACATGGCAGGCATGTTTCAGCAACTTTATAGGATGTCAGAAACATCTAGAAAAGGATTCAGAGCAAAAGTAAAGATTCCCAGATGCTGCTTTTCCTTTTGTTTCTTAAGCTTGCTTTTTAATGGGATGTGCCACAGTGCACCAAGAAGCTAATTTATATATATAAATCTAAAAAGACATCATGCATCTGACATCACTGCCATAAGAACCTACTGTCAAATGAAGAGTGCTTTTTGGGGATAATCAAGATCTGCAATCTCTAGAGCCCCCCATCCAGTCAACCTTTATAGCCCCTTGCCCAAGAGAGATACCGCAGGGAGCGAAAGCCACAACTAAGTTGGCAGTCAAGTGGAAAAGCGTTCCTTCCTTAAACACAGAAGAGAGAGGTTAGACCCAAAATCCCACAAAGTGTGCATAACATGAAATAGCCTGCATATTGTTATGAATACATTTGCAGAAGTTACGCTGCTACAGGTTTAGTAAGCACTATCTACCTCCGTAACCTCCAGTTCCAATGCAAATCCTGTCCTGTCCTGCAAACCCTTGTACTCTGTATAATGCACTATTACTCATGTTAGGATAGCATAAGATTGGGGCGGGGGGAGGCTCATTGTGCTAGGTGCTGTACATAAAATTGCTGGATATCTACATAGACAAGATTTAAGAAAGGGTGGGAGGAATGAAGCATTATCCCCATTCTAGAACCGAGGCACAGAGAGTAAGGGGAGCCTAGCACCTAGCTTCTCTTTATGCCTTTGAAAATGTCCCCCAAATGACTTTCTGAAGGTCACACAAGGAGTCTGTAGCTGAGCCAGGAACTGAACCCCAGCTCTCAAGAGTCCCAGGCCAGGGCGTTTCCCACAATGCCATCCTTTGTCTGTCCCTCCTGCCCCCCTGTTGAACATGAGACAAAAGTGTCCAAATTAAACCGCGTGGGAGATGAAGACGGGTTCATTGGCTTCTTTTGTCCCCAGCCCCTTAAATCTGCACTACTTTTAACTCTGTGCCTAGACGCATTGCTGGGATGTCTATGGCAGTTAATTTAAATTTTGTTTGAGGACATTCCAGCTCCTTTCTAGCCTCCAAGAGGTGATGTACAGTGGTGCTATATCTCTTTAGATTCTCCCAAAATAGCTTCCTCTCTCGAATGGTTCAGCTAAATTTGTTTGTTTGTTTGGCGCAATCTCACCACTCACGCTTAAGGCAGGTTCCATCCTTCTCTTTGCGTGCTGTGGAAATGTGACTGGGGGGTGGGGGAGCAGGAGGAATGGTGACTTAAGCATCCTGTCTTCCATTCAGTCCTTCCCTTAGCCTTTGTGGTCCTCTTTGGTTCTTCATTCTCATTCTGTTGGCAGCGGGAGGAGGAGGAAATCTGTAATTGTCCCTGTTCCTTGTGCAGCTTTATGGGAGGGCATAAGGAACCTTCCTTCCTACCTACCTACCTACCCACCCCAGTGCAAGAGCCAGGGACAGCTGCTATTCCCTCGGTGGAAGGGGAGCGTAGGAATTGATGCCTCCCTCCCTGGGGGCACAAACCACCCCAATGGGGTCAAGGAAGAGGTAAGTCTTGGGACAGTGGAAGTGTCTTAGGGTCACTTTTGTCTGCCCCAGCAGTTTAGCTCTGTTCTGGCAAAGCTGTGCATTAAGCCCTTGTTTTCTTAGTGGGGGGGAATGCTGCCAGTCTTTCTATGTATGAACTGAAGGGTGCCTCTGTTGGTTTAGGATAGCTACACCTGTAGCAAACCATTCCATGTTTCTTGAGTTAAAGCCCCTCTTTCCCCTTCCTCTTGATGCAATTAAAGCGCATTGCACGTGGTGTTGTCCTACCTCTGCTGCATTTCCTCCCTGTGTTTATTTCATCCAATCTGTCTGAACTTAGTTTTTTAAGGTTTTCTTACCAAGGAACTTGTCTAGATTTGCTTTGTAAAATGCCATGCATGTACCTGGTGCTATATAAATGAGAGGATAAATATGAAGCTCAAGACAAAATGTGTCTGCACTCTTGGGGGGAATTTGAACCTGGCTCAGAGGACCCACACAAGCCTATGGAATACCTAAGTCCAACTTCAGCACTGCTTTGAAGGCCTAACTGGGAAGGAAGTACTGGCATAGTTTTCATGCTCCCCTTCTGCACAGGAGTGAATTTCACCTTCTGAATGCACATGGTTTACTGTCAATTGTAGTTAACAAATTTTGATTTGGTGGAAAGTCCTCTCTTCTAGCTATGAGTGGTTGTCGTGCCACTGTTACCACCACAATATCAGCTCAGTTATCTTTTTACTTTTAAACAATCAAAGTGAAACCCCTGTTGGTGAAATAAATATGGTAATACTGTTACCACAAAAACTAGGAGGAAGGCAGCTGCAGTACAACTTCAAAATGTGATTCCAAACTCCTGTACATCATTGAGTAATGCACTTTAGTTTCTCAAATAGCCTCTGCTCTTGACAGAAATGGAGCTTCTACGATTAGAATATCAGATGCGGACTCTTTAACTGTCTAGCTCTTCTTCCTAACAGTGCAGGATTGTTCCCTCTTGTATATCTGCTAGTGTTTTGTCTAGTGTAGTTTTAAATATGCCGGTTATGGTGCTTTCATCAGTTGGGAGATATACCACAGGCCACTAGCTCTTGATCTTGTTCTCAGGAAGTTTTTCTTTATATTCAGCCTCTATTTTCTGTTTAACAATTTCATCTCACTCACAATCCCTTTTACTGAGCAAAATAGTTCTTCTCCCTCTTTGGCATTTACCCTCTTCAAGTAATTGTAAACTGTTATGTCTCCCTTTAGTTGTTGTTTAACCTAGCTGTAAGTCATGAGCTCTGCTCTCGTGAATCATCCCCTTCCACCCTTTAACTGGGGTGACTGCCTATGTTTCAAGGAAATAAAGGACAGCGGTATGAAAAATCCTGACTAAAACTTATTTTTAAATGACGACGCCTCAGAATATTTGACTGGTGGCACAAAATCATACCCAGAATGAAATCATCTGTGTCCCGGTGTATGAGCCTTTCCTTTACTCCTCAAATGTGGATCTGTAGTGTCTTGATACATCTTGTAGGGAATAGGCACTAAAGCCAAAATATTCAGAAGGTCACAACACCTGCAGTTGGGGGCAGATTTTTCAAAAGGGTTCATAGCCACAAGAGACCACTAAGGCGAAGAATTTAGCATGATTCATAAAGAGTGGACATATATAGCGTAAACAAGAACACCCAGAGTCACAATGGTAAGGATTAAAAAAATCACCAAGAGTTTTTGAAAGGATATAAACCCTTACAGCTGAAGAAGGCCTGAAAACTGCAAAACAATCTTGAGGGCAAGAGGCAGAACATGACACTCCTGCATTTCCTTTTCCAAATTTCATAACAATTTTAGTCCAACCTCCACTCGACCCTATTCCTGTTTCTCTGCCCCTCACACGCTCATTTAACTCCCGATTTGTTACCTGGTTAAATATGGCTGTTTATTATAGGAAGCATTTTCTTTCAGAACCTGTCACTTCTCTCTCTTAGTTGGCAGGACTATTTCTATTTGTCTTGCATCAGGAGAAAGGCCCCTTCCTAAATGTAGACTGTCTGAACTTCACAAGTTACTTCAAATCAGAGGTAAGAGAAGTAAGACTGAAGTAAACCATGAGACTGGTTTCTCTTCAAATACAAACAAGAGCTCTTACTGTTAGATAGCAGCACGACTGCCTGATTTCAGATGAGGTATGTTTGGGTGGTTTTGGAAGGATGTGTTGATGATTCTAGTTATATATGCATCTATACTAAATGACTGAAGTTCAGGGCCTTCCTCCTGTAAATTAGAGACCCTGCTTGTAATGAAGTCAACACTGTGGTGGTGGCAGGGAGGGAGATGTGCAGACCGAAATAGTTTGACCATATGATTCTTTCCTTCATCAAAACATTTTTCCTCTTGACTTGCAGTCACCCCCCTTAGACATGTGCAGAGCACAGAAATGAACTCAAATCTAAATGCAGAAAAAGAAACCGCACACTGCTCCCTCAAATACTTCCAAAGCTAGCCACCAGTGTTGCTACTGAGTGAGCTGTAGAAAAGGCTACTGGTGATGAACTAGAGAGGTCACGTGTGTGTTCTCTCTCTCTCTCTCTCTCTCTCTCTCTCATTTTTAAAGCTGTGGCATCAAGTTCTTAACCTGGATTTTTACAAGCCTCAAAATGAGGGAGGTAAAAGAAATACATTTTCTCACTTAGGAATGGGCTCTCTTGTTGTTTGCTGCAGACGTTCTTGCTTGGCTAACAGTCTACGAGATTAATCATGTAAACGTCCTTTCTCAAAGCCCATTAGCCCGGAGAGGTTTGTCATCTCTTCCCTCTCCTACTCTCAGTTCTTGGCTGTCACACTCGCATGTGTGACCTTCTCACCAGGTCCCTGGAGTCTGACTCCTATTACTGGATTCTCAAGTTCCCTCATTATGTAGTGGGCGTATCGTAGTGACAAGCTCCACAGAAATGCTTTTAAATAAACACAATCAATAAGTGTACAGGCTGTTTCATCTCTTATTGCAGGCTCATCATGCTGTCCAGAGAGTAAAAAGGAGAGGCTGGGAGTTTCAAAGGAACCAAAGAGTTGAGAACCCAACTACTGTTTAATTTCAATAGGATTTGGACTACTTAGAAAATCCCAGCCAACATGAATAGTGGTTACCATGCTTTGCAATACCTATATGATTCTTATTTTCCCCTGCTAAAATGTGCAGTGGAACACGAAGACCTGCTGTTTAAAAGAATCAAAAAGCTTACTAATATTACTCACATGAGTATGGAATCAGCCCATATAAATAATAGACAAGGATGCCCAGAATTATGGTTTAAGGATTGGTCCTATCAAGGATAAGATGACATTGTACTCAAGGGCAGAATAAATAAGTCAGATAAGCAAAATATCCATGCTAACAAGCAACCCTCAAAGTATTTCCCTTCTTGTATCTGCACCAGGATGAGACCTTTGACCCAGGATTTATTGGATGACTGTTTAATGAAAGGCTCAATCTAACCCTTTTTGAAGTCAACAGGATTTGGCTTCCTGATTTCCACAGGTACTGGATCCGGCCCTAGTTCTAGTACGTTGGTTTTTCAGATTGGAGTGACTCAGCACTAAAACGTTGTCTAATACCACAATGCAATTCTTCCCTTCTAGAGTAGAGCGGGTACTTCTATAAAAGATACAGGATGGTGGCAATTCTCCTGACTCTACTAGTAAGGAAGACATTTAGTCAATAGAATTACACAGCCCTCTTTGCCTGAAAAAAGAGAGTAGAGCACAAACAAGCTAAGGGAAAAGCTAAGCAGGCTCCTTGATTGCTATGTTCCAGTGTAAGTGGATTCTTCTCACATGAATTGCTTTGGAACCTGCCTTCTGATGTGGCCTCTCTGAAATGCAAGCCTTGCGTTATGTCACCAAGATGGCATTTGTGCTTGATTTATATTGGCACACAAGTAGCTATAAACTGCACAGGTGCCCCTAGTAGCCCTTTCTCAAATAGAGGTTGTTTCTATAAGCAGGAAACATGGCCACAAAATGAATATACTAGCCCTCTGCTCTGTCAACTACATCACCAATACAAGTATCCAGGATCTACACCTGATGCATTCATTTTCCATATACTTCAACTCAGCTAGTCACTTGGGACACTACTACCAGAGATGAGTGGTTGGTTGGTGGATCAAGAAAAACTTATTAGGTGAAATGCAGTAGCCACTCATCTGCACAGGAACCATAATCCAATTTCTAACCTGTTTTTTCTTTTTCTTTATCTAGCTTGTGGCTAGTCTTTTGTGGAGATCACCTCCAATTTGCATCTACCTTGAAGTGTGAGGGGATATCTGATACTATATCGGATTCTATAGGCCAAGAATTTATTTAAACCAATTGTACGCTCTCTGCCAGAATTAATATGGAAAACATGTATTCAGGGAAAAGTGATTTTTTTTCTCCGCTTTACAGTATTTGCAAACAGTGCAATAGGTAGTAGTAGTATGCAAGAGTCCTTTTAAAAAGTTAGAGAAAAAAGCAGAGGTAACTGAGCTCTTCATGCATTCCTAGGGAAGCAGAGACCATCTCTGTTGACAAAGGCAATTATTTACTTTGGTTCCTTGGATCCATCAGTCTGAATAGCATATGTCAGTTCTTCAGTTAGTGTTAGCTGCAAGGCACTGCTAATATGCAACAAGAATTTTTTTTGTAACACTGCATTCACCTTCTTCTACTCAGCTCTTCTGTTTCTGCTCTGTCTGGAGCATCAGAGAAAAGGCAGCTCCTGCTTCAGATATCTGATGGCCGTAAATATCTTCTCTCTGCCACAGATGAAGAGCTGTGCCAGGAGAGGGTGAGATGAGGCCCATTCAAGCTGCAACTGAGCCTCCCATATCTTCTTTTTGTTTTGACACAAGAGCAGACTTAACCAGCAAGATTTCCTTTCCATAACACCACTTTCTTCATGCTTCACAAGAGCCATAATAGAGAGATTGTCAGTGTGCACAAAAATCTCCTTCTTTACATTCCAGAGAACAGCACATGATGATGCTAAGAAATCCTCTTTCATGCAGGGGAATCATCCGTTCTCTCCCCTCGTCTCTGGTTGGGGAAAATCCCCTACTTAACATTCAACTACAAATACTCAAAATCCCCCCCTCCACTACTTCAGTTAGGATAGTCTCATGTAGATAATTAGTGTGACAATGGCATCAAAATGGACTCCTTATCTGTTGTTGGCTCAATTCTTCTTGAGTGACAGGCCTGAAAACAAATGCTACCCCTGGCCCATAATAATACATCAGATTCCTAAAGCCTAGTTTTTGAGTAACAAACCCTGTTTGTGAATTAAGTGATGGAGTATGGTAACCTGAAATCTACACTACTCTAGTACTTTTCTTTTGACTGGAAAGCATTAGGGCCTGATCCTTCACATCTGGAATCAGAAGTTTAAATGTTTCATGTCAATGGGAGTAAAAGCAGGTCCTAAGACAGCACTTAAGATAAACTAAAATCATTGGGTCCAATTCTCCTCTCACTTAATTGAGTTTCAAATTGGGATCTCTCGGGAGAATTGGGTCTATTTTTTCATATATGTGTAATGTGCTGGCCAAAATGTCCCCCTATAGTGACTGGACTACATAAAAGGCTTGAGTCTGCTCCCACCTTGAAGACAATGGATCTGATTTTTCAGCTCAAACAACAGAGGCTTATAGATTTTTAGATCTGAGATACCAGGTTCAAACCCCATAGATGGACCTATTCAGAAATGCCATTAGTAGTGGTGTGGGTTTATATATGTGACTCTGAAAATACAATACATACCTTGCATTGTAATTTTTGTTTAGCAAATACTGGTACTCTTATTTTAAAGGATATAAACCAATAAGATGATTACTGTATTTCCCTACAGATTATTATTGCCTGAAAGAGATCCTAAAAACCTGAGCACCGTGTTCCTTTCATGCTACTTTAGAGGGTTATTTGTGCCTAGTGCAATAAATTACTCCCCTTCTCTCCCCCCTCCCCCCGCAGTTTGATAAACCTTTCAAAACATTGTAATTGTACAAGTTGAAAGTCAGAGCCAAACTAAAAGCACCTGCATGTTTTTATTGCATAGAATATTCCAAGTCTGAATTGTCAAATGTACCCTTCTAAGATGTGTTATAATCACTGACGCTATTGGAAGGAACCAGTTCTCACCCCTTTTAATGGAAAACTGTTTAGCATGTTTGGTACATGTCTGATCTGAAATATATCCATTTGCTGTTTTTTGGGGGGCATGGGGGTTTTGTTTTTAAATCGCATTTATTTTGCTTGGGACAATATTTGAACAGTCAGGTGAGCCATTTGTCTAACAGGAAGGATTCTCATAGAAGTACAGTACCATTGATAGGCAGCTCCTTTCTATGAGAACACAACTTCCCAAGGCAGCTGGTGCCCAACGCAAGTGCTTGGTCTGCAGGTAGCAAGCAGATGCAGAGGAGTGTAGGGATCCTTATGGAAATGAACTGACATAGCCTGTAATCCTTGCTGTCTGTACCTCCCTCTTCTGCTGCCTTCAGCCTGTGTGGTGGAGACAAAGTCCATCCACCAATTGTGGCAGTCTCCAGGATACCTTCGGTTGCATCAGGAGGTACTGCACCCTGCTGTACATGACATACATTACACCAGTGGTTCTCAACCGGGGTACATGTAACCCTGAGGGTTTGCAGAAGTTTTCCAGGGGATACATTAACTCATCTAGATATTTACCTAGTTTAACAACAGGCTGCATAAAAAGCACTAGCAAAGTCAGCACAAATTAAAATTTCATACAGACAATGACTTGTTTATACTGCTCTAGGTACTATAATCAGCGGTTCTCAAACGGTGGGAGAGTTCATTTCAATGGGGTTGCCAGGGCCAGCATTAGACTCTGTGGGGCCCAGGGCAGAAAGCCGAAGCCTGAGCCCCGCCACGTGGGGTAGAAGCCGAAGCTTGAGTTTTAAAGTGAGGAGAAACTTGGGGCACACAAGACAAATCAGACTCCTGAAAGGAGTACAGTAGTCTGGAAAGGTTGAGAACCACTGCACTACATGCTATTGGTGGGATTTAGCCTCATTAGTGCTGAATGATCAGACATGCTTGCCATCTGCAGAAAAATCAAAGTTTATTAGAAATTAAAGCATTTCTTTTCAAATGGAAAGAAGTGTGACACATTTCTGCCACACATTCCCAAGCTGACTCTCCCGCTGTAACGAATGCTGCCACAATCACACTGTTTGAGGGGCTTTCTCCCCCTCTCCCCACCACAGAACAGTTTTGAAGTCAGATCTTGTGTCCATTATTACTCACTTATCTAATCCTGCCTTTCCTATTGGCATCAAAGGGACTACTTGTATGAGTAAAATTTACTTGCATGAGTAAAGGTTGCTGGATCTGGCCCTTTGTTTGTAACTCCAGGAAGGATTCGGAAAGTTAGTTCTCTGATGCAGACATGAAACGCTTGCTCAAACCAGAAGGGTTTATTTTTGGTCCGTCTCCATCTTCATTTTTGGCTTCAGTATCACTCTGGTGCCTTGCGTGCAGCTGGAGCGTTCAGTCGATTTAACATCTTAGTTTTAATATTAAGCTATAAAACTTGGATTTTTTTTTTATGGATCACTTTTATGTTAAATTTGTTAATCTCCTTTTTTCCCCCCCTCCTCCTTGTATTTTTAAGTACACTTTATAGATAAATAGAGAGAATTTCTTTTTCTCAGTTAAATATAAGGAAATTGGCAAATGGGTATGAAACATTTAGCACCCCTGTGAGGAAAAATGCCATTGGTAAAACATGTGTAGATCATAAGAAAGGTGTGAGCTGTTGAATTGTCAGGAGTGGAAAGGTAGTTGCATTACTGCTCCTTACCTGACCCTCTTCATGCTACTGTGAGCTCACAGCCCAAGAAAAGGGGGACAGAATTATTCTTAAAGCTTCACTGCAGCATCTCATGGAGTCATGGCTCTACTGGGCTCTGCAGTTACTGTGCCTTGCTGTAGTTTTTGGAACCTCTCATTATTATGCCCCAGTTTTAGATGGAGGAATTCACTCCTCTTCACCCTGAATTCCATTGCTGTATCACAGCTCAGGCCTCTGTCCTCACCCAGCACCGGTGAAGCCGTGAACTGGTGTGAACCTGACAAGTGAGCAGAAACCTACCAAACCAGAACCCTTTTCTATATTTTCACAGTGAGAACTGCCCAAGGGCAAAAACTAAATTTAGTTCGGACTCCAAACATTTTGTACTTCAGGATGCAGACTTGACCTCATATAAAAATTTGTGATCACTGCAAAGGGATATACTGCTTGTTTGAGTGTCAGGAGGCCTGTGGATCCAAGGATAGAGGTCATCCAGGAAGAAAAATATTATAAAATTCCATCCTTGTGTAAAGAACCCAGGATCAGGCAGGAGACCGTAAAGAGTCTGGGAGGTCAAAGCAACTCAAACCCATCAGGGCCAGCTGCTTTATGAATCAGAGAGAAAGAGAAGAGAAATACTAGCAGGGTCAGAAACGGTGGTGGAGTCAACCCGGAGACCAGGAAAAGATGCCTATGGGCAAGAAGCATAGAATGAGACTGTTCCCATTTAACTGGGGAGCTTTATTTTGAACAACCTTTATACCTCTAGTCTGGGGCTATTTTTTTTAAACCGTTTGAAGGGAACTGTTTTGTTTTGGACTAAGGCAGTGCCTTGGGACTTGTGACCCTGAGGTGATACTGCCTGATAACAAGCCCCAGTCAAAAGAGAGTTTGGAAAGGTTGGCAAGGCATTCCTCAGAATCAAGCTCTGACCTCAGCCTCCAAGCTAGGCTCTGGGTTGCTGGGTTCCTCAGCCTGGTTTGTTAAACGCTTCAAAGCATTTCTTCTCACTTTTCCCCCCCTGTAGTGGTGAGTCACGATCAGATTCTGAGCAAGAAATAAAATGTTTGCTGCTGGAAAGTTTGCTAGCACCTGTCTGAAATCCTAAATGGTAAGACCCCAATGTCAGTTTGCTTGCACATAGATGTGCATAGCATGTCGCTCAATGCTTTTGTGTGTAACACCTACATATTTTAATCTTTTTATCTTAATCGCTTCTGGTCTCCTTCTGATACATATTATTTAAGGGCCTGATCTCACTCTTAGTGGATCAGGCACACAAAGAGGAGGGATAAGGGCGAATTAATAGTTTTGTGGTTTTAAAGGGAGGTTTTAGCCTACAAAGTGATGCTTTAGAAACAGCAGCATGAGATTCCATATCACTCTGTTTTCTAACTTCTTGCCCAGAAAATTTACCCTAGGATCTGAAAGTCAAACTTAGTTCTTTCTGGCACATGTGTAACACACTGGTTAGTGTGTGTTTATGCATTCGTTTCTGTGCACAAGTCTTGAGAGGACATAGGTCTGCTATAGCTTTTTAGAGACTCCTACGTTTAGTGCTGGAGAGGCTTAGCTCAATCCCCAGTGTTCACTGTCCTATCAGTGGGGGCTGTACCAGACACTTCCCTGTGCACTAGGCTCAGAAGGGGATGTGTAACACATGCTCATCCTGAGCACCGCAGCCCACAGCAGTTCAAATCCCAGATGAACCCCCACTTATGTGATGGCCTGCATCAAGGCTGACACTGGAGAGTGAACTGGGGACCTCCAGAGCTGCAAATGCAAGCCTCTACAGCTTGAGCTAAAGAGCCAAGTAGCTGGGACTGTAACAGACCTATATGATCTGTGCATTGGGAACAGAGAAGTACACTTAATACACACTGATCAGTGGGTTGTATAAGCACCATCACTAGTGAAGGGGTTGGCAGGCCACTAGGGATTGCAAAGGTGTAACCCTAGGGCATAATTTAAGGATGATACTGTTGTCCTCAGAGAAAACTAAGTTTGCAGAATTCCTTCCTGCTGACGAATAAGCCAGAAAACACAACTTGGCTTTCAGGGTTTGCAGGGTTGACAATCAGAAAAAATATCCTTGATTTGTGGACTGAACAAGTTTAGAACAGAGTCATGAAGACATGGGACCCCAGGGTGCTATTTTCATAGTTGCCTTTCAGAGTCAAACCATGCTTTAAAGCCAATAAGTATCTCACTTTCTCACCCTTATGCCTCCTCCTTTAAAAAAGCGAAGTATGACAGAGCCTGAGAATTGTAAAAGTAACAAGAACAAACACGTAGGTGTTATGAATAAAGTCATTAAACATGGTATTTGTTATGCACATTGAGTTCTGGAAGAAATGATATTGTGGCTTTGCCATTCCATTGGTGCAGAACTGCAGATTTCCAGCAGAAAACATTCTATTTCTCACCCAAAATCAAACTGTGACTCAGTGTGAAAATAAATGTCACTGAGACATTGGATGTAGTGAGAATAAATGACAGTGTCCAAGTAAGAATCAGTGACAAGTGCTCCAATCGATTGCAGAGATGTGACTGAGGGCAGAATATGGCCCTGTGATTAGAATTTTTCTGTTGATGATGCACGAGCCAGGACAGCATCTGAAGGGATAACAGGACTAAAAAGTATTAAATTCTCCTTTTGTCAGATCCTTTAAGGGCATGTCTATGCTACATAATTAAGTTGACCTAACTTACATCATCATACAGCCGCCACAGTAATTACATCGCTTGTGTGTGTCTCCGCTTTGCTCCTTGTGTCGGCGGTGCACGTCCTCACCAGGAGCACTTGCGCCGATTTGAACTGTCAATGTGGGGCATTGTGGGATGGTTTCAGAAAGCCAGCAACAGTCAATGTCTACACTGACACTGCATCAACCTAACTACATCAACATTGACTCTATGCCTCTCATGGAGGTGGAATTATTAAGTGGGTGTAGCGGGCGACTTATATCTGCAGAAGTGAAATTTTAGTGTAGACACTTAAGGCAGGTCTACACTACAGCGGGGATCGAGGCTCTGAGATTGATCCACCAGCAGTCGATTTAGCGGGTCTGGTAAAGACCCGCCAAATCAACTGCAGATCACTCTCCAGTCGACCCCTGTACTCTACCCCTGACGAGAAGAGTGAGGTAAGTCGACAGGATATTTTCTCCCATTGACCCCCTGCGGTGTAGACCCCATGGTAACTCGACCTAAGGTACGTCGACTGTAGCTATGTTATTCATGTAGCTGGAGTTGCGTAGTGTAAGTTGACTTACTGTGGTAGTGTAGACATAGCCTTAGAGTTAGGTTGACCTAAGATGCCTTGCGTCAACCTAACTCTGTAGTGTAGAGCAGAGCTAAGTCAGAAGATATTACAGTTGGTCAAAGAAAATGTGGTTTTTGTCTAAATAGAAATGTTCCATGGGAAATGTGTCAATTGCAATGAAATTTTTCATGGAAAGCGTCTAAATACACTGTTTCATCTTTCTCCGTTTGATTTCATTTCAACTTTAATATTGATATTAATATTTTTGGGCAAGCTAACCCCAGTCCTACACTCAACTTGATGGTATTTGTTTACAGATCAAAGAACCGAGTGATGGGAGCTATTAACACAATACTCCTACCTCACTATCGCAGCTCTTCCCATCCTCTTAAAGTTTAAAATGTTGAACCCTACATCACTTGTCTCCGAGAGAGAGAGAAGAGAAAGTGATGGGGGAGAGAGACTATGGGAGGGCACACAGAACTCCTGGCATGAGTTGGGGGATAGCAGAGGAACCTGGCATGGGGAAAGGGAGGGAATGAGAGGGTATAGAGCCCCTGGCATAGGGAAGGCAGAATGAGGGAGGGAGAAGAAGAGACTGGGGGAATGTAGTGGGAGGGGCAGCACACAGCCCCTGGCATGGGAGAGTGGGGATGACAGGCAGGGTGATATGCAGGGTGCTTGGAATGCAAGGAACCCTTGCTGCAGATACAACTTAAAAGTGCCCGAACAAAAGTCTCTAGGTTCCAGCAGCAGCTCCTTCTGCTACAGCGTCAGGCGTCTCTGGGGCCTGGAGAGCTCTGCAGTCTTCCCCTCGGTTTGCTCAGGGTTCCTCCAACCTCTCTGCCTGGAGAACTTTTGCCCAGTTCAGGCTTCCTAGGAGCTTCTCTCCTCTGGAGCTTCTGTTCTCCTCAGGAGACTTCTTTCAACTGAGTTCTCCTAAGCCTTTTATTAGGCCCAGGTGGTCCTTACTTAACTGCCTGCCTGTCTGCTACATAGGCAGCTAACTATCCCCAGTGGACCTGGGTTGGCTCATTCCCTTCATGGAGCCAGTCACAGGTAGCCTGGACATCTGACTTGAAGGACCAGCTCTGTGACAGTGTCCCTCTAGTATATTATGTTTCAGCACCGAAACATTTTGAGAGTTCCAAATTTAAAAAATAAATAAATAGAATTTTCATCTGAAGGCAGTTTAGGCTCTTCATTCCGACTTGTAATGAAAACGAATGTCAAAATATTGGAATTTCCTCAACAACAGAAATTCTGGTTTCTAACTCGCTCCCCTCCAGTAGGTAGGACTAATTACACACACAGGTCTGGCAAAGATGTATATGGCATCTTTACACTGTGTCTTTTCTACAGTCAAGGAGCTGATAGCAAGAGGTCGAAGTGCCGAACCTTTCAAGAGGCAAAAGAGCAGGGAAAATTAACTCTGTGTGTATGTGGTTTGTTGAAGGTGTTTTTGAAACAGAAATATATATAAACTGTTACATTGCCTATTTTCCTTTAGGAGTGACTGGGGGAAAGAAACTGTTATCTTCTGTTGTTAGCCTTGGACGTAATTCAGTTACAAACTTTCTTGAAAGTTCTCCTCTTTGGCATTGGGTTAGAGCCTGGCAATACTTACTACTGCACATGGTGCTTAGTCCAGTGAATGGTGCCATGGGAATCGGTCACAAATGTAAACACTATGCTTGGTACAAAGCGTCTGTAGGATCGGCCCTTCGTCAGAAAGGAATGATGCATTTTTTTAAAACCAAAGCCTTCTCCAGGGAACAGTAAGCAAACCCACAAAGGAAACAACCCCTCCCCTCCCACCCCCCCTGCCATGCTGATCCCTCACTACGTCCATCACCAGGTGGGTGCTGAGGGGAAAGTCACGTAAAGCTAACAAGGTGTGAGGGAGGGCAGAAGTAATTCCCATTGTGTCAGCTCCTCAGAAGACCATGTATGCAGGAGGAGTGTGGCAAACCAGACTGGTGGAAGACAAGGTAGGCAGCAGTTCCCACATCAAGGCTCTATTTGCTGTGGGTTCTATTCAAATGATTTTTGTATCAGTGGTCCCAGTCCTGTAGCCCTTGTGATCCCATAGCCCCATTAAACTTAGTGTGTTAAACTGGTTGTAGTGGAGAGGGTGGGTTGACAGGGAGCTGATCCCAGATCCTTGATTCTGCTCTGCGCAGTCCCAGTGTAACTTAAAGCTCCAGGGGGTACTGCTTTGACTTATACCACTAGTGCAAGACCATCTGGCAGGATAGAATTGGGCCTAGTATAGCCTTGCTTTGCCATCCTCTTCTCCCTTCTCTTCCTAGACACAGCCACTCTCTGGCATATATATATCCTCCTCTCCTATGTCATGCATCCCAGCCCTGGTGTGGGAAGAGAGCAGGTGGTGGAGTTTGCACAGGAAGATGCAGTGTCAACTCCACCAGCAGAGATAGCTGTACACCAGGGAAGCCCTCCAGGGGAATCTCTAGCCTATATAAGCTCTCTTCATACTCCCCAAGCACAAAAGAAAATCTGGTAAATCAGGTCCTATGTTGAAGAAAGTCATACAATTACCTTTATTTCAAACCCTACTCCTCAGGAATCATGGTCAATTAGTTTCCACTCAGGGTGGGATAGATAGGCCAAAACACCCGTCAGATTAGAGGCAACTCACAAACTGTGTCCCCACTCTCTTTCCAGCTGTCTTCTGTTCCCCAGTGTTTGTCCTACTCTGTCAGAGCCAGAAGTGCAGTTACTTGATTCCTGGGTCTTTACTGTTCTACCTCGGAGAACAATGTTGGATCTGAAATAAGAGAGACAAAAGTTCTTTCTCCTTCTGAGAGTGCAGAAGCCAGAGTCTTCCCTGTGTTCCTCTAGTCTCCCTCCTGCTCTCCTGGGAGAAATGAGATGCTAACGGTCTGGAGGCAAAGGAGAGGTCAACCAATGGGAGGTCAAGTTTCAGAGAAAAGCTAAACATCTTTCCTGGCCGTAAGGCTCCTTCTCTTGTGAGGAAAAATCAATGGACTATGTTGTCTGAATGTGCAGGATGTACTTCCAGTATGCAGTGTGGAGAGACAATCGCCCATTTTTCATTTAATGTTAACATCTAAGCACCACCACTATAGCCAATCCCAAGTGTTCAAAAATCCGAGTCAGGCCCCCAAAAATCATAAAATGGCTTAAAAATGAGATTAAAAATAAATGTTGAGAGTTTATTTGCCACTCTGGTTGCTAATCCTTTAGGGTGCAGTTGGGTCATGTTTTTACGCCCTTTGTCAGTACCACAAAGTCTAGAAACTTAATTTCGTGGTGGTTTTTAACGAAAGCTGAGATTCTCACATAATCCCTAGCCTCCAGGAGCCGTGCTTTTCAGAAAAACAACAAATATTACAGAGTTGGCAACACTGCCCCCAATCTGAAAATGTCCATCTCAGAAGTCAGATAAGAGGATAAGACTTATGTGGTTATGTTTATAAAATGCCTCAGTTGGGCTAGTTGCCCTTCTTGTTACTTTATTTTCCAGAACAAATGCACTTGTTACAAGCAGTTTTGTATAGGTAAAATCAGGGTATGGTTATTCCTAAGTAAGGGTGAGAGAACCAAATGAGCCCTGATTTGATAAACTCGAGGTTTGAGGTAATCCTGAGCATGCTCACAGTGTTCTAAAAGACACTTTTTGGGGAAGAAGAGAGTAAACCTGCTTTTTGTCATACAACAAAGCTGGAAACTAGCCAAAATGCAATAGAAGTTATAGGAGGCCTCTGAACTGGAGTCTGTCTGCTTCTCTGCCTGATACATTGCAGGCACTGACAGAGAGTTATAGCAGCATCTAAAGAGTTCAGACCCCAAGAAACTTCACATTTTAACTGTTTAAGTCCTGGTTTAAATTGTCCTTCCTGAAAAATTGTTTGAATATCTGCTATGTTTCCCAATATCACCTGAGAATGAACACCCTTTGACCGTCTTTTCCACTAGTTCTTAGGGAAGTCTTGGTGCATTCATGGAACTATCGGAGTTTTTCGAAGAGCAACACCAGTGATCGAATCGCTAGGCACTAAAAACAAAAACAAACGAGCAAGCCAGATGGTCTGTGGAGGAGTGCAGACTCCTACATTTCTGATCTTGGGACTAACGTACAGAATCTGTGCGGGTTTGGGAACAGCAATGATGTTGATGTGGGGAAAAAACTAGCAAAACGGAGAGATGGTACTTGCATACTATTGGGAGAGGCTCTTAGAAAAATACTTCTGATAGATAGGCAGCTTTCCTTGAAGCTCTAACGTCTACTCAGCGGCGGCTCCAGGCACCAGTGCTCCATGCGCGTGCCTGGGGCGGCAAGCCGCAGGGGGCGCCCTGCCGGTCCCTGCGGGGGTGGCAATCAGGCAGTCTTCGGCAGCTT
The DNA here is from genome assembly GCF_002925995.2 of Terrapene triunguis. Taxonomy (NCBI): domain Eukaryota; kingdom Metazoa; phylum Chordata; order Testudines; family Emydidae; genus Terrapene; species Terrapene triunguis. The sequence goes on along the minus strand of NW_020664454.1, from coordinate 116,143 downwards.
GCCTGCGGGAGGTCCGCTGGTCCCACGGATTCGGCGGTAATTTGGCGGCAGGTACGCCGAAGCCGCGGGATTGGCAGACCTCCCGCAGGCACGCCACCGAATCCGTGGGACCGGGGACCTCCCGCAGCCGTGCCGCCAAAGGACTGCAATAAAAAACCCGCAGCATTGAGTCTCAGAGCTCATGTCAGGCTGGGGGGCTAAAAATGTTCCTAATTCTGGGACTGGGGGCCAGTTTGTCCCCCAGCACAGGCTGGGGTGGTCCTAGGGATTGTGTCAGCTGGGAATTTCCTGGGTGCAGGCCCACAGTGGCCACATCATTTCCTGCTCCATATCTGTTCCAGCCTTCTTGGAACGGCCAGGGCCTCTGTAGCTGGTATGGCTGGCTCTGGCTAGACATTGGATGCCCCCTGTACCCGTATTATTCAGCTGAGATGGAGAGGGGCTTGCACCAGCCATTTGTCCTCTTTGCATCTGACCTCAAGTTGTTGAAAATGTATATCACCTTAGTTATAAACGATTGCCTACCATAAGTGAGGGGACTTCAGGTTGAAGTCCCCTCAGCTGCTCAGATCAGCTCCTGGAAGAAGCAGTCTCTAGTGGACTGAGGACAGGCTGGGAGCCAGGAACTTCTGAGCCCTAATTCCAGCGTTGCTGCTAACTTCTGCAGGCTGCATCTACCCTAGGGGGAAAATCAGGGCTCCTAATGTACACCTAGTCACAAGCAGGGTTACATGAGTTGAGTCGTGTCCACACAACAGCTACCCCCATTGCTGCCATTGGACGTGTGTTCTGGTTTTACTAGAGTCAGTATTGGCAAGTCCAAGCATTCCAAAAACACAAGATTGTTGACAATCACATGATTCTTTTAGTCAGTAATAAATGGGTCTCGTTTTCCTTGACTCTAGTCTTTGAACCTTTCAGCTACCCTTATGTCATGTTTTCGAGCTTTACCCAACCACCCTGAGACCGAGAAGCTGGCTTTTTCTAAATGAAAGCTGAGCTGCTGACGATTCACAGAGTTGGGCTACTGAGGAAAATCACCACCAGGAATGAGATTAGTGAAAAAGTCATGAATTCAGAATGCTGTAGTTTTTAGACAATGCCTCTAAGGCAGTGGTTCCCAAACTTGTTCCGCCGCTTGTGTAGGGAAAGCCCCTGGCGGGCCGGGCCGGTTTGTTTACCTGCCGCATCCGCAGGTTCAGCCGATCGCGGCTCCCAGTGGCCGCGGTTCGCTGCTCCAGGCCAATGGGAGCTGCTGGAAGCAGCAGCCAGTACATCCCTTGGCCCGCACTGCTTCCAGCAGCTCCCATTGGCCTGGAGCAGTGAACTGCAGCCAGTGGGAACCACTGCTCTAAGGGCTTAGAGAGGTCACTTAACTACTCAGTGTTTCATCTCACCTGCAGAATGGGGGTAATGCTATTAACTTATCTACCTCATGGAGTTATCATTGGTTTTATTTAGTTTAATATTTGTAGCATGCTGCAAAGATGAAAATGCTATGTAGCTGCAAGATATTATCATTATTTCCAGCAACTTTTGAAAGGTGGTCCAGGGTTGTGTGGGATGTAAGGTGATGTAGAGAATTAATTAGCCTGTTTATTCTACAGTTGATGGAAAATGAAGTTCCTATAGCAACGACCACATCATGCAGATATTTACTGTGCTGTACTATGAAACATCTTCAGTAAGAACTTTCCCATAAATAGCACTCTAGTACCCCAGGTAGCAAGATACTGTAATATTTGTACAGTGCTTTGAAGAGAAAGTACTATATACATGCAAAATATTATTATTATATTGCCATATATGACCACTGATCTACTGAATGTGGTATGTTGCCTCTGGCAGTATATGATACCTGATGGCACAGAAGAGACCAAACATTCCCCATATATAATACAATGTGTAGAGGAAATAATTCCTTCCCGACCACTATGGTGATCAGAGTTGGCCATAAACGATGAAATTGGAGCTAAGACTTTGACTTTCCAGGGGCTGGCTATGTGATTTCTTAGTGTAGAATAAGTAAGGTTCCATGCTGTCTTTGACAAATCCTGCCTGAAAAGCACACTTCCTGATGCCTGGTGTGAGTCTGACAGCTAGCATTTAGATTTCTGTTATTCAGACTTATCCTTTGTGAATTTCTTTAAGCTCCCCAGATGGAAGACACTACAAAGGATAAAATAGCATTAATATTTAGTAGTAATAATAAACAAAAATGGGCTTCATTGTGATTCAGAACTGGGTGGGGAAGACAAATGTAGAGTGGGAGATTTTGAGATTAAGAGAACGATTCATGGCTTCATTCATATTCACTGTGCCATCATTTTTAAGGAACAGATGAAGGGCCCAGTGTTACAAACAGATGTCGTTCTTGCTCCCATTGTAGTAAATGAGATTACGCCCATCGGAAAGCACTATAGCTGGTAGTAGGTGTTTGCAGGACCTGGTCCATAGTTTATAGGGAATTCAGACTGATATTGTGGTGCACAATGGAAACACTGGTCTGGGATTCCCCTGGAATCCAGGGTCTTGGTCTCATAGACTCGTAGACTTTAAGGTCAGAAGGGACGATTATGATCATCTAGTCTGACCTCCTGCACAACGCAGGCCACAGAATCTCACCCACCCACTCCTGTAACAAACCCCTAACCTATGCCTGAGTTATTGAAGTCCTCAAATCGTGGTTTAAAGACCTCAAGGTGCAGAGAATCCTCCAGCAAGTGACCCATGCCCCATGCTGCAGAGGAAGGTGAAAAACCTCCAGGGCCTCTGCCAATCTGCCTTGGAGGAAAATTCCTTCCTGACCCCAAATATGGCGATCAGTTAAACCCTGAGCAACCCTTAATCTACCATTTATCACTGTTGCCTCTGTGAGATTACAGTGGAATGTTGATAGTGCAGTTTCCCCCTGTTGGGATGGAAAATACTGGACTAGATTTTCAGTCCTGCCCTACTCAGAGACCAAAAATTTCCCTGCTGAAGTTTTCCTTGGTGTGGGGCACTCCCTATGGAAGGATTCACTCCACATATCAATAGTATTTGACAAATCTGTACCAGCCGTTCTCCTTGATACTAAAAAAGTCTCCTGCTCACTGTTCCAGGCAGTATCAAATCATGAAATAGTCATGCAAGATCCTTAGCTGCAACAGCATAATGACAGCAAGATAACGGTTTAGGTCAATACGTTGCCATACAAACCCAAAATGAAAAACAACAGGGGAAAGGGGGAAGACATGACTTCCTAAATCTGTTTTTCTTTCCAGCTCTTTTTCTGTGAGTGAGTGCATTCCAGTTCTTTAATAGCAATGAATATGTGTGCTCTCTCTTGACCCACTTGCTGGAACATGGAGTCTTTCTCATGCCCTTTTTTTTCCATGCACAGCTAGGATCTCTCATAAACTTTGCATACGGTACATCCTAACGCTGTAATGAATTGTTCAGTCTTTTGTTTCAAGCACACAGCATGCACCCAGACTTGCTCATAAAATATCCATAGCAAAATCATGTGATGCCTATCCCCCTTATGCATTTTTAAGAGCTGTGCCCTAAATCCATTAAAAGACTGTGAGGCATGAATAGGGAGGAATAATCCCTGCTAACATATGGGTGTGTAACAAAGGAATTGGGAATCAAGTGACTGTCCATATAAAATGTACTATAGACGTGAATTAATTTCCTCCAACTTCTGCTGTGGAAGTACAATACCTCTTACAGTGCACCACGTTAGTCTCAATTATCAACAAGGCATTTTGCCTTGTGGGAAGAAAATCCAGCAAGAGTGGTGATGGTTCAAAAGAGGAGGAGGCAAAAAGTCAGGGAAACACAATTTTAAAAGTTAGGGGCCTTAACATAGTAGAGTATAAAATTTACTTTCTCATTTTCAGTGCCACTAACTAGAACACAACCTGTGATGTGATGAGCCATTACTTCTGAGCATAGGGGTTGCGGCTATTATTCTGGGAATTGATCTGCAGAACTGGGTTGGATTTGCAAAGATTTAAAAAAAAATAGCTTTTGTTATTTTACTGTTGGGAAAGATGCAGGAAACCTATCAACACCTCAGGTAATCAGGACTGGGATTTTCCAAGGGGCCTAAGGGAGTTATGCACTCTGTTTCAATGAGAGTTGGGTGATTAATTCCCTTAGGCTGTTTTGAAAATCAGGCCTCCAGCTCTCACTAAGCATCTGTTCATTTGTGTAGCTCTCAGCATGGTCACTAAATGGCTATTCCTGCCCCACCAGTGTTTTCTCCAGGAATTGAAATTAGTGGGGGTGTTTGAATTTACAGGGGGGGTTGTCAGGGCCGATGAGGGGTGAGACCATGAGGGTGAAGGTGGGATGTATGGCAACATAGTAAAAACTGAAAAATGTTTCATGACCATTTATTAGATTTAACTCATGCTTTAAAATCATCACACAAATGAAATTTGGCTCTTCAAGCCTTCTATGAAGCACTAGATCTACATCCCTCTTGGTTTCTTGTTATAATTTTGCACAACTCTGTTAATGAACTTCTTGAATGCAATGTGTTCATCTTTGGTGGCTTCTCGTGTGTCCGGTACTTCCATTCCTTCAATTGATATGCTCATTAGTTCATTCACATGATCAGGCAGAAGGCAACTTCTTTCAGAACACAAAATTCTATTTAGTGATGAAAAAGAACACTCAACTGTAGCTGTTGTGACTGGGAGTAGCAAGAGATGAATTCCTACTTCTTTCATCCCAGGAAACATAGCACAAAGATCAGGTCAAGCCACTAGTGATGATAAAAAAAAAAAAAGTTGAAGTCAAATCTTCATTCATTCGTTGTGTGATATTCCACTCTGTGTTCAAATTCTCTATTCTGTTCTGAGCACGTGGCAGCCCCATTGCTTGTAGTGCCTCACTCCACTCAACTGTCAGTGTTTTATAGGACAGGGATCTGTAAAAGCTACATAGAGGTTGAGTAGAATCTAGAGGTTGCTGTTGTAGATTTTTAGGAATCAAGTCTGTGTACTTTTTCAGTTGTCTTAACAAACACTTCTTGTCCTCTTCATTTAAGGATTCAATATAAATGCCTTCATTAGTCAACTTCTGGACTGAAGTCTTTGCTTCTTCCAGTACTTTTTCAATGGATAGCTCTCTGATTGATCCAAATGTAGCTTCTATTGCTGGACAAAGATCTACTACTGTTGTAGCAGATGCCTGGGTGGCATTGTTTAATGACCCAAGTGGTTTCAACAATAGACTTACAAAAGAGAGAATGGCAATAGTCTTCTCTGAACGTAGTAGCAAAAGTCATCCACCAGCCTCACTACTTAGATCCATCCCATCTTGGTAGATACTTTCCAAAGCCAGTAATAACAGCTGGAGTAATTTTAAAAGAACAACCAAGGATTGCTTATGAGAAAGCCAGAGAGTTTTTTCCCAGGTTGGACTAATTTGAACTTCAGTCCCAGTGTATCTTTTTGGAATCTTGCTGAAAAAAGAATATAATGAAGACATTAAATTTATAGCTTTTTAAATGTCTGTTGAAGAGTCTGCAGTTCATATGAGCGCTAGTTGGAGTAGATGGCCTCTGCATTGTGTATAGGAGAGATTAGAGTAAGGCCTGGTCTACACTATGACTTTAATTCGGATTTAGCTGCGTTAATCCGAATTAACCCTTCACCCGTCCACACTACAGAGCCAGTTAATTCGAATTAAAGGGCACTTAAAATCGATTTCTGTACTCCACCTCGACGAGCGGAGTAGCGCCAAAATCGATTTTGTTAATTCGAATTAGGGTTAGTGTGGCCGCACACCACCGAATTAATGTGGTTAAAAACCGAATTAATGTGCTTAGTGTGGCCGCGCACAATCGAATTTATACAACCTGTTTCCCAAATTCGAATTATCTAAATTCGGATTAATCCCGTAGTGTAGACATACCCTTACACTTTTCTCTGAGCAAAGCTTGTACTCCACCATGTCTTCCAGAGAAGTTTGCAGCTCCATCAAATGCACAAGCAGCCATTTGTTTGGGGTCCAACTGACAAGCATTTAACTCTAAGATGTGGGTTGTCACAGATGCAGCCGATGTGTCTTCTATAACTTAAACATCTAGAAATGCATCTACTGGCCTACCACTGACATCAAGATAACGTACACAATGACTTAATACTTGATGTCCATTTGCATCAGTGCATTCATCAGCCATGTATGCAAATTTTTTGAATGTGGTGAGAGAGTTTCTTCACTTTCACTGTTGCACCACATGCTTCTAGCCAGTCAATTGTTTCTTACAGAAAGATAGTGAGCATTTGCTGGTCTTGTTCGGAACCAGAGTTCAACTTCAGGATGAACAAGTGACAATGCACTTACCACACACAACAAACTGGAGGCCACTGTTATCTCTTGCTTAAATAGAAAGTATGATGCCACAGCCATGTTTGTTCGCATGAACTGTGTTGTGTCTCCAGCATTCTTAACAGCCTCATTAACACTCACCGGTGTTGTCCTTGGTCAGTGGAGACTCAGAGTTCAGAGGTGCTTTCACATAAGTTCACCTCCCAGGTGAGGGGCAAGAAGGCACCTCGCTCGTTCCTCCAGCTGCTCACTGTTCGCTCTGGCCACTGTTGTTCGTTGTGCCACCGTTCACTCCATCGCTCTGTGGCCAATGGCCCTGTGCCGTCACCTTCTGCTGCCACCTGCCACTGTGAGTTGGTCTCTTGAGGTTCCACCCAGCTCTCAGTGATTTCAGTGGCGGAAAATCACTGCTAGTGCAGGCTGGGCTGTCTCTTCCACAGAAACACTGTCCCACAGCAGGTCTAAGCACTTAGATCTGATTATCAGTGATTTCAGCTGTAGTGGTCACTTAACAAAACAAATGACTATCTATGGAGCCTAATCAGCTCTGTCTTTAAACAGTGGAGAGGGGCAGGTCAAATAATACTTGTGACTCAGGCAGACCATCAAACAAAACACCTGTCCCCCCCACCCTCTCTTGATGCCCTCAATCAGCACAGGCTAAGTACAGTTCTACTGTCCTCTACTCATACAATAAGAGCAACAACATTTTACCACCCCTCCCCCCCGCATTCAAGTGATCTGTAACCCAACCCCAGCTAAAATCTATCACTTGGGGAAACGCAGCTCTGTTTGCTGGATACCCAGGTAGATTTGATGTGAATGTAAATACAATCTGGTCCAGAAGCCTTTCCCCGCAGCTCATCACTAGCTATCAGGGAGAGCTCATTTAGACTTCATTTCAAATTATGATTTGTAAGCAATTAGGTTGGCCAACATCACCGAAATGAATGCACTGACATTGTCATAAAAAACAACAGCTGTATAAGGAAGCTAGTCTATGTTCATACTTTTCAAATCTATTATACTTTTTCAGATACACGTATTTTATCATACACTTTATATGCTTTTTAAAGTGTGTATTAATGTTTCAATTTCAATGCAAATGTCCAAACAATCACTAAATAGGCAACACTGCATGTAACTAGTTCACAAAACTGGAGTGGGGGTGGGGGTGTTGGGGAAATTCAGGGAGAGTGTAGGGAAATCCCTATGCCCCACTGAAGTCAATGGGGGTTTTACCACTGACTTCAGTGGGAGCAGGATTGGATACTAAACTCCTATTCTTCTGTCAGCCACCTACGTTACGGAAATATGCACCTTTTGTAGCTGAGTAAGTTACTGGAAGAAATTGTGCTGGTAGCTACGTTAGGTGTTTACAGCGGTTTAGCTGCAGCAGTGCATAGGTCCCTAATGTAGACATATCCCCTTTCATCTACCTATCCCATCACCATGCTTGAATCCCTCTACAAAACAAAAACACCTGTGGAATACAGGGCACGCTTTAATCTTGGTGACTGCAGGATTGGGCCCAGGAGAGAGAGAGAGAGGGTAAAATTTTAAGAAGATCTTAAGTGCCACTTTCAAAAGTGTCTTAAGCATTTAGGAATCTAAATCCCCCTGATTTAGGCTCCTAAGTACCAAGGCACTTTAGAAAAGAGGTCTTAGTCTCCCGAGGTTGCTTAAGTGTATCTGAAAACTTTACTCAAAGACCCATGGCCATATATATGTATAAGATTCAGACAGCCAACTGTATGACACATTTGACAACAGGGACAAAAGCCCAGCCTTACACCTATGAATGCAGATTGGTTCAGCAACCGATCACGCACATTCATTTGGCTTGCTTGTGATCTCATTTTATATTGGTGCCCCTCGCTGAGTTCTGCAGAGCTAGTCCTGCTTTATGCCAGTTTAAATAAGGGCAGAATCAGTGCCTTCAGTTAAAAAATACACTGAGGAGCAAAGACGGCCTCACGTGCAATAAGGCTTTACTCTAAAGAACAATCCCTTTGACAGAGGCTCCAGTAATTAGCTTAATACAACTTTTAAAAGCAAATTTACTGTAAATATTAACATGGGTTTTTTTGTGTGTGTGGTCCCCTTTTAAAGGGACTGGTTTGCTAGAATTCCCTTCTCAATGCGTGACTCCCTTTCCTACTTTCTGTTTCTCTTCATGCCTGCGCTGGTTGCAAAGTAGGCTGGGGTTTTCTGAAGAAGTAACCACAGTGTTTACCATCAAATGTACAAGACGTGATTTTAAAAAAAGCTAACTGAAAGCAAATGTTTCTTTCCATTGTGTATTTGGGTTACTACTATTGAGACAAGTTTAACAGCTACAGTATATTTGCTTCAGGAATATAATCTGCCTTGGCACCAAGGTCTGGGCAGATGCCAAATCATATTTAAGTTTTATTTTATACAGAGAACAATCAGTAACAATGTTACAGACACACATTTCTATTAGAGACCGTTTTTATGCTCAGATCAACACCTATGCATGCTACACGGATACAATCATGGCTGCAGATGGTGAAGTCCACATAATCACATCTGATGGGTTTGGATTTTACAAACCAGGGCCCCTGCAGATCTGGCTTCAGGAGAGGGTTCTAAATGTAGTAGTAGTCCTGGAATGTTATGATTTTGGGGATCTACCTTAGAAAGGAGCAAACCTGATTTATCACATATCCAAAGGGTTGTTTTTTGTGTGTGTGCATCCTCTCTCCTTAGTGATTTGCACAATAAGCTTCATTTTTTTCATTCATTTATAAAGTACTATAGTTTACATCAGAGACTCAAGCTCTGTCAAGGCCAAGGCAGTAGGCGATCGCAGGTACTTTTACCATCAACTTGTACCAAACCCAGCAATTGATATTTTGTAGGCATTTAGGCTGGGTTTTCAAATGTGCCCAAGTGTCCAAACTCCCATTGAAAAATCAATGAGAATTGGATGCCTAACTCCCTTAGGCTCCCATGTGCTCAGTTCTGCTCTTAGGTATGTGTGCATAACTCCCACTGAAAGCAATAGGAGTTGTGTGCATATATGGGTGGGTGGGAGGGGCAGAACGTGACTCTTCATTTGATTCCTGCCATTACAGAAGCGCACAGTCCTACTGAAGTCTGTGCGCTGCAGGACTGGACTCTTTGTTTGCATCTTGTGGGGGTTTTTAAAATGTTTTGCATCAGATTTTTTTTTTATAGAGAACTGGTGCAATTAGGTGGTTAAGCTTAAAACCTAGCCCTGCGCGTCTTGTTAAGAGACACTTTTTTTTTTGTCTTTTTTGATGCTGCAATGTGCATCCTGAAGCCCTATTAAGACATTCATTAAAGGCCAGGTTGTGCCTCTCTTACTCATGCTGAGTAATATGTTACTTTGTGGGAAGATCCACTGGTGCTGCTTGCTGTACGTTTTTGGGGCAGAGCGGCCCTAAGTAAGTTGTGCCTTAACATTGATTTCATTAAACATGCTTTTGTGTGGATTGTCATACAAAGTCACCGTTGTCCCTGTCCGCGCAGAATGAAGCGTTTCCTTTAGCTCAGCTTTGCCTGTAACAATCTTGAACTTGTTGACCTGCAGGCCTATTAATTATTGATGGGCTGCTGCATTATTTAAGCTTGTTTCAGCAGATGGGGACGTTATTACTAGACAGACATTTGCCAGACAGGTTGACAGATAACATCCTAAAATAAACCTCACGTTGCATTTGGACAGTACAGGATGGTAACTTTCATTACCTCTTTTTGAACATGCAAACATATTGGTACAGTAGCTTCAAGCATTAATGTCTAATACAAATGTAAGAATATTTTTTTCTTTTAGGTTATGGACAGAACCTTGTTGGAATTGTGGTTCTGGCAGCGGTCAGTCCTCTGAAATGCCGAGGAAGTACCAGTAGTCGATCTACCCGAACCTTGTTTCTTAAGGTGCAAGGAACTGTTCTGTGTTGTTTTTCAAAACCTTTCCACTAAAAAGGAACTCAGTTCTTACTGGATGCGGTGCACTGTATTTCAACACTTCAGAGGCACAAGCATTTTTCAATGTGCATCTCCCAAAGAAGCATGCTTTTGATTTCAAAAGACCTACTGCAGTCATCTTGTCTGTGGATCCAAGACCAGGCAAATCTAAATGAATTAGCTATAATTTAAAACATGCATGCTGAGCATTGCTAACCCTTTACAACAGAAGAGTGTACATTTAGTTGAGGCAAGACCAGAATAATGCAGTTCTTCACAGTAATCGTATCAAACCCACTAGGTACAATATGCAGTCACAGTGCAGGAGCAATGTCTGGAATCTGACAATCTTGTTTCTGTCTGCATGCTGCCCTCTTCCACTTCCCCTGCCTATTGTGTCTCACTCTGTCACAATCAATTTACCTCTGATATCAACACAATGAGCTGTTCATTGGATGGCAGCAAAGTGAGAAGGGAGGAAGGGAAGCAGACGATGGCGAGAGGAGGAGTCATCCTGTAGTGAGTGTTACAATTTCAACAACCCATTAATGTTCATGAGCATCTGGGGAGATTAACAGATTCGGGGATACTATTTAAATGCTCCATTTTCAAACGTGACTTAGGGTCAGATTTTCAAAGGTGTTTAGGTGCCTCAAGATGCAGATTGGTGCCTACTGGGATTTTCAAACATGTCTGGGTGCTTTATTAACAACAACCGTGCCAAGGCAAATGAAATCACTGCCAATCTTGACTGGGTTGTCGCCCACGAAGATGCTGGAGCCTGCATGTTCAGAATTGCTGACTGGAAGAATTTTGGTTTTACCCCCAATTAATTGTCAGGCTGATTTTTTTTTTTTGGGGTCACTGAGCTTTTCAGGTCTTTAAGTGCCACAACTAGCTTGTCCCTTGATTCAATGACTAGCGCTATGTCACTGGCAAAAATCGATGTGGATGAGGTTCTTTTCATCAAGACATCTGCCTAAACTGCGTTTACTTAGTGCGATGGCATAGAGGAGTTCTGCAGGGGCAAAGCATCCTTGTCAAATGCTGGACCTAGTTTGGAAGAAGGCAATTCTCTTTCCATTTACAGGACCCCAGCTTGAAGAGTCATCATATAGAAGACGTAACATTCTATAGAGCTTGTCAAGGAGGCCTGGTCGTTTCTAGATCAGCCAAAGCCATTCCCTGTCAACAGAATCCAATACAGCCTAGACATGCAATGTGAACGAGGCACTTGAATACTCATGCCTTCTCAGTAGGCTGGTACACTGTGAAGGTTTGCTCCATTGTGGAATGGCCGTGAGTGAAGCCCGCTTGTTGTGGCTTCTCTTGCTCCTCAAGATATCAGCTGCTTGGCCAACAAGACAGAATCAAAAACGTTCCCTGGAATGAATACAAGAGTAATGTTGTGATCATTCCAACAGTTTCATTTGTTGCCTTTATGTTTCCACAGTGGTAATCAGATGGGACTGACTCTGTTTTCCAGATGATAATGAACAGCTCCCGCAGCCACAAAAAACATAGCTGGTTCAGTGTCTCTTATCAGTTCTGCACAACTCCACAGATTCCTGTCACTTATTTCCCTTAAGTTTCTTTACAGCTCCGTGGATTTCATTGACAATGAATTCTCCAGGATTGTTGTGCGCCGAATGGGTCATCTCTTAATATCTGGGTCCCAAAAAATTGGGGGTTCCTTTAGCAGCTGGTGGAAATGTTCACTCCAGCATGCAGTGCACTCCACTTGTGCATTAATTACCTGACCAGAACTGGATGAGATGCGATAGATCGATTACTACCTGCCAATCTGGCGGGTAGTGTAGACGTGATGAATTGATGCCCGTACTCCACCTCGGCAGGAGGAGTAAGCGGAGTCGACGGGGGAGCCGCGGTGGTCGACTTGCCGCCGTGAGGACGGCCAGGTAAGTCGAACTAAGATACTTTGACTTCAGCGACACGAATAGCGTAGCTGAAGTTGCGTATCTTAGTTCGATTTCCCCCCCGCCTCCCCCCCAGTGTAGACCAGCCCTAAGTCCTTGTCAGTGAGGTCAATGTTGCCAATACCCTGGGTGGCAATAAGAAAGAACTTGAAGCCCACATTACAAAAGCATTGACAGCAAGGGAGTGCCTCATTAAGAATGTCTTTAGCAAACTGAACACCATGATAAGTACAGAGACGAAGTGAAGGGTAGATAAAACTTTGGCACTCAGTATTCTGACCTAGATTCTAAGGCCACAAGGGAATATTGTGATCATCTAGTCTGAGCTCCTGTGTAATACTTCCCAAAATAATTCATAAAGTGTATCTTTTAGTAAAATGTCCAATCTTGATTTTAAAATAGTGGTGGAGAATCCACCATGACCCTTAGTAAATTGTTCCAATGATTAGTTACCCTCACTGTTACAAGTGTACATTTTATTTCCACTCTGAACTTGTCTAGCTTCAACTTCCAGCCATTGGATCATGTTATATCTGTCTCTGATCAACTGAAGAGCCCAATATAAATATTTGTTCCCCACGTAGGTGCTTACAGACTGCTCCGAATGCCGACCAACTTTCCTGTGAGAATCATCTTCACTTTTGACCCAGTGGTGAGGTTTACTGACCCTGCACTAAGGTAAAAGGAATGATGGAACAGTATTGGGCCAAGAAGACCCCACCCCTCAGCAGCTGCCATGCATGCTCCCTATGGAGGACCTGTTTAAAAGGGGAGCTCTGGCAGTCCAGCGGGGTGGGGTGGAGGAGAGACTGGCTACAAGAAAGCAGACCAGATGCAGGAGCTGAGACAGAATAATCTACAGGAGAAGGACTGGGACTGTGAGTGAGACTCAACCGGGATCCCCTCTCCCCCTGACTAAGTGGGAGACAACTGGACTCTGAGGGCGAGCTGGGAAGCACCCACCACACCAGCTGAAGCCCTGAACTATGGAGACAGTAAGCAGAAGGCTGGGGGCATGCCCCAAATAGAAGGGTGGGGTGGGGTATACAAATCCCACACCGGACAACAAAGGGTTAAGGAGCGGCTCTGGGTTCAGCCCCACCCTGCTACACCTGCAAGGCATGCACAGGCTGGAGAAGGAGTTTAAAAGGAGAAGCGAACAGCTCACTGGTGGGCTGACCAGGGAAGAGAACAGACCTTTAACCCTCAGCTCCTGAGGAAAGGGCTGCCTGAAGGCAGGAGCTTCCCAGACAACTACTACTTGAAGGCCCCTCCCTGAAGGAAGGGAGGGCCTGATCCTGAGTCACCATGCGTAGGAGGCGTTCCCCTCTTTCTCGTACTAACTCAATTTGTTTGTGTCAGTTCTCCTTGCTTTTGTCCCCGGAAGGGGAGGGACTTGGAAGTGACCTGGTCGGAGGGCCAAGTCAAAGGAAGAGGCAGACCACTCCAGAGGTGGAACAGCCAGCGGCCACAGATCCCAGCGAAGAGCGAGCGGCCATGTCATGCCCGGCCACAAGGAGATGGTGAGCTGACCCCTTTGCAAAAGGAAACAGGTAAAGTAGGAAGTGCACCGGCGAGACTGATCTAGAGAGGCAGCCAGAAGGGACTGAGCCACCTGACTGAGCCAGGACCCAGTAGAGAGGGATGCCTCGGGTCTCCCTATCTTTCCGTCTTCCCCAGCCTTCTGAGAGACCCGGGAGGACTCCCAGGGAGGACAAATTGTGGCTTGGCTACCATGCTCCCACACTGCCCAGAAGAGCTGCCTCAAGGCTGAGAGAGACTCTTTGGCAATGACCTGACCACTTAGCCTGCTGGCCTCCAAGCAAAGCCAACTGCAGAAGGCAAGATGGAAAAGTGCCCTGGAAGAGGGATAGCTCAGTGGTTTGAGTATCGGCCTGCTAAACCCAGGGTTGTGAGTTCAATCCTTAAGGGGGCCATTTAGGGATCTTGGGCACAATCAGTATTTGGTCCTGCTAGTGAAGGCAGGGGGCTGGACTTGATGACCTTTCAGGGTCCCTTCCAGTTCTATGAGATAGGTATATCTCCTTATATTTATTTAAAAGACCTGAAACACAATGGCTAGCTGGAGTCAGATACCTCTCCCTCACAGGCATTTTACCCCATAATATGCCAGATTTGGCTCAGGACTGAACATCATGGAGGATCAGAACATCTTCTGTGGCCTCTACGCTTTCCAACTGACAGCACAAGAACTAACCTAACTTAGGCACCTAAATCACATTGATTTCAATGGTGCAGGATCATGCCTTTGTCAATAAATAGCTTGAATTTGATTCACTGTTATTGATGGACCATTTCTCTGAAAATCACAATTAGGTGAAATTATGGGGGTATAAATTCACACAAAACAGCACGTTTTCTATGCAAGGTTCTGCAGAACAAACACTGTAATTTCAACTCAGCCACACCAAAACACCACCCATGCTTTTTGTTCAGGGCCATGCATGGGCATTTGAAAACAAAGTGGAAATAAATGGTCATAAAGTCATATAGAACATCTGTCTGCATTATAATGCAAAATGTAGACCATATCTGGATGTCTCAAAAGTATGTCTTTAAACTTTTTAGTGCTATGGCTACAGGCTTTCAACGTGCAATAGGTGTACACTTGTGTTTGTATTGCAATACCAAATCCTACTCTCATCCAGTGCATCAGGAATCCATTAACGTAATACAAGTTTGATAACCAGTTGTAACAGTATGGCTGGGGTCTGGGTTCTTCAGCCGAGACACCCTCTCAGTGAGTGTTGGAGGCTTGCAGAGGGATGCCAAGTAAATCCTGCTGACTCATTGTAGCAGATGTAGCTTGATATTCCACCCTGGATACATGGGAGGTCAGAGAGGCACTTTAAGTACAAGGATCTAAGGTTTGAGACTCAGAAATATGAAGGAAGGGAAGGGTCGGCCAGGAGATCAGCCAAGACTAAGCAGGCTTAGGCTGAGATTTGCATAGTTTCTTTTTGAGTTACTTTGTTTTAAAAAAGCCAAACCTGAAGAAGTGGGTACATTTTCACTCTGCATAGTGTATGCAAGCTACATTTTGGAGGAGGGTGGGAATGCCAGTTTTTTCTTACAACCCTGCTAAAAATGCTATCCTGCTACTTATAAAATATTAATGCATTAGCCTGCTGTACAGTGTTTTGACAATTGTGTCAGTATTAACCAAGGGCTTTGTGAGAACATTACTTTCCAAGCACTTAATGTACAGAGACATATGTTGCTTGTTAATGATAAATGGAATGTAGGAGACCTGAATTTGCAGGCTGTATGGTATTAACTAATTGAGTACCACACCCCTAGGTGCCACAGGGCTTTGGGCAGCATCAGTTGTGCTGGTAATAAACAATGTGCTGTCATGGAGCCCTGGATGGTTTACTTTGATGGTTTGACATTGCTGTCCCTTGAATAACTAAGTATCCGTAGCTCTTGTAGCTTGATCGTAACTATTCACAAAGCTTTCTCTAATACTGTACATAGGAACAGCATAATATAAAAGCATACTGGGGATCCCATTGTAACTAATGTATTGATTACAAATACCAACTACTGTTGCATTCACAGTTAGGGACAACTTAATTAAATGAAATATTTTAAGGAAATAATTGAAGTAGCTTCATGTTTAGTTCAAACAAGGGTCTTGATTCAGCTCTGGTATCCACTGACTTCTAGAAACATCGTATAACCCAAATTTGGGATAATGGCAATGAGGGTTGAGGGAGGAGGTGTGGCTGGGGCACGGTGTGCTGCAGCAGGTCATGGCTCCGCATTGCCTCCAAGAAGCAGAGCATAGTTAGAGTTGCTCTAACTGATGCCAGGGGCCAACCAGAATATAGGGAGCATGAAGGTGGCCTGTGCCCTCCTCCTTCCATTCCTGCCGCAAGCGCGGGCATGGGGGAGCGGAGAAGTGCCTTGTCCTCTTGCCTTGCAGATGAACCTCTCTGCTGGTTGAACTAAATCACCTCTAATTCAGTCTCACTGTGCCTCACGTTACTCACCTGTTAAAACAGGTAAAATACTTATTTACTCACCTCACAGGGCGTTTGAGAAATCAGGAACCACGAGTGATACTGCACTACTCCAGCCTATGGCAGCACTGGTATTGTAAAAGCTTCCAGCATCTCATTTCTTAAAAAGGACCTGTTTTAGATTTATATGCTAATGATACATTTGTGCAGCATTTCATTATATCAAGTAAAAACCTTTTTTTTTTAAAGCCAGGCCAACCTGACCAGTATTAGTTATAATTAAGAAGCAGCTAATTCTTTTCAGCACATTTGTATTTAAATGCACTAGTTGTTTAATGCAGTTGCAGTTTTCTTTAATTTTCTATAATTTTGCACCAAGACACAGAATATCTTAATCTTTTTATGTTGGCGTTTGATACTTTGACGCATTCAGAATGAGATAATGTTTTCTGGCATTATAATATGTTTTGGAATTTAAATATATGTTATATCTGGATCTCAAAGCATTGAATTCCACAGCACTCCAGGTATCTGATACTGTTCAAAGCACCAAAGGTCATGATGGGTTTTATTCTTAAGAACATAAGAAAAGCCACACTGGGTCGGACCAATGGTCCATCTAGCCCAGTATCCTGTCTTCCGACAGTGGACTGTGCCAGATGCTTCAGATGCAATGAACAGAATGGGGCAATTACTGAGTGATCCATCCCCTGTTGTCCAGTCCCAGCATCTGGTAGTCAGGTTTAGGGATACCTGGAGCACGTGGTTGTATCCCTCACCATCTTGCTAATAGCCATTGATGGACCTATCCTCCAGGAACTGATCTAATTCTTTTTTTTTTTTTTTAATCCTTTTGGCCTTCACAACATCCCCGGCAACGAGTTCCACATGTTGACTGTGCAGTGTGTGAAGTAGTACTTCCTTTTGTTTGTTTTAAACCTGCTGCCTGTTAATTTCACTGGGTGACCCCTGGTGAAGGGGTAAATAACACTTCCTTATTCACTTTCTCCACAATGTTCATGATTGTATAGATCTCTATCATATCCCACTCACCTCTTAGACATCTCATTTCCAAGCTGAACAGTCTTAGGCTATGTCTACACTACGCTACGCAACTCCAGCTACATGAATAATGTAGCTGGAGTTGACGTACCTTAGGTCGAGTTACTGCGGGGTCTACACCACAGGGGGTCAATGGGAGAAACTCTCTCATCGACTTACCTTACTCTTCTCGTCGGGGGTAGAGTACAGGGGTCGACTGGAGAGCGATCTGCTGTCGATTTGGCGGGTCTTCACTAGACCCGCTAAATTGACTGCCAGTGGGTCTATCTCAGCGCGTGGATCCTGGCTGTCATGTAGATGTAGCCTTAGTCTTTTTAGTCTCTCTTCATATGGAAGCTGTTCCATTCCCCTAGCCATTATTGTTGCCCTTCGCCGAAGCTTGTCCAATTCTAATATCTTTTTTGAGATGGGGCAACCAGAACTGCCTGCAGTATTCAAGGTGTGGGGGTACCATGGATTTTATATAGTGGCATTATGATCTTTACGGTCTTATTATCTATCCCTTTCCTAATGGTTCCTAATGTTCTGTTAGCTCTTTTCATTGCCGCTTCTACTATTAGAGTCATTGACAAAACTCCTGTTGATGTCTGTGAGTGCACGACTGTGTCACAAAATCCTGAAAAAAATTATAGGAGCAAAATGTATTCTTTAAGGAGGGGGAGGGGAAAGGGTAGGCCAAGAGTTTTAAGAGGGACTGTTGATTTTAGGTGCCACAGTTGTGGGGTGCCCCAAATTACTAGTCACTTGAAACTCTCAGGCCTACTGTGCATTTTTGTAACTACGGGTAAATAAACACGTAGGTAACACTTCCTGGGACTTGTTCCCTCACCACATAAGGACAGCAGCTGGTGTTCCTTCACTTTGGTTCTGGGGTAACTTGCACCCAGCTAGGACCGGTCAAAATTTTTTCATCAAAACTTTTTGGACAGAAAATTGAGTTTTGAGGAAAGTGTTACTTTCTGAGAAAAAAAGATTGTTTTTTAAATAGCAAAACAGTCTGAACAACAAAAATGTTTGGTTTTCAGCCAAACATTTTTCAGTTCTCTGTCACCAACTTTTTTTATTTTGATAAAAATTTACTATGGGGAGGGGGGTGGATTTTTTTCTGGCCAGTTCTATTATGAACTAACCCATTCCCACATGGACCTAAGCAGGGATTTACTTCTACATAAACATATTGCTACAAGAGGGTGTAATTTACCCTCTCCTGGAAGTGGGGAGCACCATCAGAGATACTTGCTTGAACCTTCAGAAGATCAACCCATTGGGGTTAACTGTATTTCAAAACCTCCCTCCACTGATAGCAGGCTAATTTTTAATTGATACACTTAAATCAACTGCTTTATGGACAGACATTTGTTCATTATGAACTCATTTTTACACACAGCTTCCCTCAGGGAAAGCGAGCTAATATCGTTCCATCAGCAGTCAGGTACATTAGAGAAACAACTGCAATATGTCTCTCTCTGATGTGTTTTGATGGCACTCATTTCTTCTGGCATGCTTTTAGGTCTCAGTGATTTAGAGGTGTCAGCTACTGGAGCTGTAAGAAAACATTTATGATGGATTTATAACACTCAGGCTCCTGAAAATGGCTACGAATTTGCTTGTGGGACAAAACTAGTTTGTTGTTCAAAAAAAATGCTTCCTAAATTCCATCCTCTGTTTAGTCAAACATTTTAGCTTGATTACAATAGTCTGACTACTGTTTATCAAATCTACAGGGCAGGGGTGGCTATTGAATTTGGAGGTGGGAATAGAGCTATTTTCTTTAACAGCGAAGTTCTTTTCTAAGGTGTCATCAGAATTGTTCCATGTAGAGGTTCAAAAGATGTCGGCATCTGTATCTAAAAGGAACGTACAATAAGAGTTCCCTAGAGTAGGAAGTGCTAGAGATGTGCCATGCAGTTTAGGAATGAGCTCTGCTGATACCCTTCTTGACAGCAAATCAGAATTATTATTATTATGTTTTGTGTTATAGTTAGGGCCTTACCAAATTAATGGCCACGGAAAAACGTGTCACAGACTATGAAATCTGGTCTCGCCCCGTGAAATCTGGTCTTTTGTGTGCTTTTACCCTATACTATACAGATTTTGCAGGGGGAAACCAGCGTTTCACAAATTGGGGGTCCTGACCCAAAAGGGAGTTGCAGGGGGGTCACAAGGTTATTTTAGGGGGGTTGCAGTATTGCTACCCTTACTTCTGTGCTGCCTTCAGAACTGGATGGCTGGAGAGTGGCGGCTGCTGACTGAGGGCCCAACTCTGCAGGTAGTAGCGCAGAAGTAAGAGTGGCAATACCATACAATGCCATTCTTACTTCTGCACTGCCTTCAGAGCTGGGCTCCCAGCCAGCAGCAGCCACTCTCCAGCTGCCCAGCTCTGAAAGTAGCACCATCGCCAGCAGCAGCAGCACAGAAGTAAGGGTAGCAGTACTGCAACACCCTCTATAATAACCTTGCAACCCCCGCCACAACTCCTTTTTTGGCTCAGGACCTCTACAATTGCATCACTGTGAAATTTCAGATTTAAATAGCTGAAATAATGAAACTTACAATTTTTAAAATCCTCTGACCATGAAATTGACCAAAATGGACCGTGAATTTGGTAGGACCCTAGTATTGGTAGCTCTTGGAGCTGGGCCCCGTTGTGCTAGGCACTGTTCAGACACATAGGATCACAGAAGATTAGGGTTGGAAAAGACCTCAGGAGGTCATCTAGTCCAATCCCTTGCTCAAAGCAGGACCAACCCCAACTAAATCATCCCAGGCAGGGCTTTGTCAAGCCGGGCCTTAAAAACCTCTACAGATGGAGATTCCACCACCTCCCTAGGTAACTCATTCCAGTGCTTCACCACCCTCCTAGTGAAATAGTGTTTCCTAATATCCAACCTAAACCTCCCCCATTGCAACTTGAGACCATTGCTCCTTGTTCTGTCATCTGCCAACACTGAGAACAGCCGAGCTCCATCCTCTTTGGAACCCCCCTTCAGGTAGTTAAAGGCTGCTATCAAATCCCCCCTCTTCTCTTCTTCAGACTAGATAATCCCAGTTCCCTCAGCCTCTCCTCATAAATCATGTGCTCAAGCCCCCTAATCATTTTCGTTGCCCTTCGCTGGACTCTCTCCAATTTGTCTACATCCTTTCTGTAGTGGGGTCCCAAAACTGGACAAAATACTCCACATGTGGCCTCACCAGTGCTGAATAGAGGGGAATAATCACTTCCCTCGATCAGCTGGCAATGCTCCTATTAATGCAGCCCAATATGAATAACATAGGAAGAGACAGACCCTACCCCAAAGAACTTACAGTCTAAACGGAGAAGACTGACAAAGGGTGGGAGACCGGAACGATTAATGAAAGAATAAAAATAAATGAAAGTGGAATTCCATAGATGAATTCCAACTTTGAGATCAAACACTGGGGGCTCAGTCCTGCTGTCCTCACACAATGAAAAATCCCATTGTGCTTCTGACCATACTGCTCCCAGCATAAAGGTAAGATGGGTTTGTAAATGCTTTATTGGACACAGATGTAGCTAAGCATTATTTTCCACTGAAAATTCTTTCTAAGTGGGAAGCTTGTTGTTAAATGGGACCCTTCACAGTCAGATCCCCAGTTCTGCAAAATGTCCTTATGCCACTAGATCCATGAGAAACATCCACAGTAAGCCCCTGAACAATGGCGTGCTCCATTTTTATCAACTTGAAACTCATTCTGAGTTCATAGAAAGGCTTCCTTAATTTCCCTAGAGTGGGGGTCGGCAACCTTTCAGAAGTGGTGTGCTGAGTCTTCATTTATTCACTCTAATTTAAGGTTTTGCGTGCCAGTAATACATTTTAACGTTTTTAGAAGGTCTCTTTCTATAAGTCTATAATATATAACTAAACTATTGTTGTATGTAAAGTAAATAAGGTTTGGGGAGGTTTAGGTTGGATATTAGGGAAAAAAATTTCACTAGGATGGTGGTGAAACACTGGAATGGGTTACCTAGGGAGGTGGTGGAATCGCCTTCCTTAGAGGTTTTTAAGGTCAGGCTTGACAAAGCCCTGGCTGGGATGATTTAGTTGGGAATTGGTCCTGCTTTGAGCAGGGGGTTGGACTAGATGACCTCCTGAGGTCCCTTCCAACCCTGATATTCTATGATTCTATGATTCTAAAAATGTATAAGAAGCTTCATTTAAAATTAAATTAAAATGCAGAGCCCCCTAGACCGGTGGCCAGGACCCGGGCAGTGTGAGTGCCACTGAAAATCAGCTCGCGTGCCGCCTTCGGCACATGTGCCATAGGTTGCCTACCCCTGCCCTAGAGAATTGATGAGCTTGTGGTGAAGGCCATCCTGGACTGGGATTCAGAATATCTGAATGCACTTCCTGGCTTCACCACAGACTTCCTGTATCGCTTTAGGCTAGTCATTAAACCCCTCCCTTTCTTAGTTCCCTTTCTATAAAAATGGGGATGACAATACTTCCTTCTCAGTCAAGAGTGTTGCAAGTACTATATTGAATGAAGCTGATTAGTGTTCAGATGCTGTGGTCAAGGGAACTATCATAGACAGATTTGAGCTGACCTGGGATGAATTTCTGGACTGATCTCCCTCCAGTAAGTGCAACTTCACACTTGCAAATACTCATGCACATGGATAACTCAAATGGGGTTTCCTACATATGTGAAGTTACACATGCATGTGTTTGCAGGCTTGGCTTCTACATTTGAGGATTTTTTTAAATTTCTGAATGAATCTGTGCTGTCAGGTCAGAGGAGCTGTGTTTGGGTGCAGGGCTTATCTGCCAGGGTCTAGAATGCCCCATGATTGAGAGAACCTGGCTTTTTCTAATCAAAATCAGCCAAGAGCCTTTCTCCCCCCTCTTCAGTTTCTGTAACATCTTCCATCCCCTAAGAAGAATTTAGCTCCTAGTGCAGGCTACCCCAAAACACCTCAAAGTACATCTCTTGTAGTGCCCTAGGGAATTTACTGGTCTATAATTCAGAACCAACCACACTTCCCTTATGAACAAGTTCTCTGGCAAGCCCTGGACCGAGGGCATGCAGCTGTGGTTTCCCTTCTCTTCACGGAGACTGTCAGCCGTCTCTCTGCCAGCCACTGGACAGGGCTTATTATGTCTCCTCATAGATGCCAGCTTAACAGCAGTGGAAAATGGAAGCCTAGCCACTGGTTATTAAACAGGCACAACAACAGCTGTGCAAGCTCCCCCGGCAATGTCTCACCTTGCCTTCCCATATCATGGTTTACCTCTCTGGTGATTAGGCGGTTATTTAAGCTTCGTGTCCCTTCTGTCCTTGACCTCTCTGCTGCACGTACCAATTACGAGAGTGGTTTTTGTGGTGTGGACCTCTCTGCTAGGAAATGGATAGGGTGCACCAAAGGCCGTCTAGCCATGGTCAGATGGTTAATGGCTTTTTAGTTGTTACCACACCAGTCTGGATTCAGACTACTCGGCGTTGTAGTGAGAGGAATGGATGAAATAGCTGTTCCCTTCTGCTAGGAAATGAAAATTGTTGATGGGTTCACAGGGATAAATCCTGCCCCTTCTTCACCCGTGTCTGCAGAGGGCTCTGGCCCTAGGACAATGAAGAGGATGAGGGAGGTTTTAAGGACCTCTTACAGGGAAAATGGTGTTTCCCACTTATCTCTGAGCTTAGCTTTATGGGATGCTCTATCCACATGCCAGGGAGGGGGCTTAGGAACTGAGAAGGAAGAGAGGTCTGTGACTACACAGACCCCTCAGCCCTGCACTGTGGCCTAAAGGGTTAATGCAAGCCCAGAAGAGGCTACAGTAGCCGTAAGAGAGCTGGGAGGAAGCCAGTTCTGATCATAGCTGCCCGCCCCCCAGCGTAGCTATTTAAGTTTAGTTGTCGGGGGGGGGGGGGTATGTTTTTCCTCCACCAAAAGTGAACATTGAGCAAAGCCTTGTCTCACCAAAGTGAACGCTGGTGAAATGCTGCAAGGGGACCCTATGCACTTCTATTAGAAAGGGCCTATAGGTGGGAACTCTTACCTGTTCCCTTGTTTTCATTTTGCCAGCTCAGGTCTGATGTCTGCTCCCTCCTCTCAGCTAGCTGACAGATAGAAGCCTCAAGGGGTTTTGTTTAATGCCACCAGATTGCTACTAACCGCTGCTGTAGTGTTCCCCAGACAATGACTTCAGTAACCTGAGGACATCACAGAACCTCTCTTCTACAACTAACTTCTCTAACCACCTTATTAACTGATTACTGGACTAAAATAACAATCAACACCTCTGCTTGTCCTCTTGCTTATCTAACACACACACACACACACACACACACACACACACACACACACACACTTGATCTGAACAGGTGGGCTAAAAACACAGAAAACGAATGATTATTTCTTTATTATTAATATAGTTAGTTATTATAAACTCATTCTTCTACTAGAACAGTGCAAAAACATTCCAGATTTAGTAAGGGTTACAGAACGCTGTGAGAGGTAGTGGAATAGGAAAATCTATTTGTGGAATTACACAAGAGACCAAAGTTTGCCCGCATTTGACTTGGGCTTGCACTGATGTAACCCAGAGAAAATTCTGGCCAGATAAACAATAAAGTGAATTTTTCCTTTAGCAGCTGACTTCAGTTCACCCGTTCAAAATCTGTATCAGCCAAGGCAAAAGCATCTACTCTGTAAGTAACTCTGAAAAGCACAAATGACTAAATTCTCTGCCTTGCACCTGGTGCAGCTATGTAGCCCCAGGTAAAGTGGGTGCAAAATGCAACCAGACCAGAATGGTCATGTTAGATGCCCACCTTGCATGAGTGCTAATGACTAGACAAGGTGCAATGCACTGGGGAATTGGACCCAAAGAGAAGAGCAGGTGGAAGATCTGCAGACTTCTTCCACTGAACTTTTTATGCGCAGTTCTGTTAGAAACAAACCACTGCAAGCAAACTGCCAGTTTCCTTTCTTCACAGGGACTCTGTTCCTACATCGACAATACACACCATGGTGGGACTCCGGAGATCTGGGTTCTGTTACTAGCTGTGCCACTGGCCTGCTGGGTGAAGTCCCTTCCTCCCTCTGTGCCTCAGTTTCTATATCTGAGAAATGGGAATGATGATCCTATCCTTTGTGTGTCAAAGCTATGTATTATTAATTAGGGGACTCAACTTGCGTGTCAGTGGAAGTGGGTGAACTGTTCATACAAACATGTTTAACTGATTTTTAGCTCTTTCTAGTCTCAAATGATGTTTTTGATTGCATTGTGATTGAAAATGATGAGATGAAGGTTTATACTAACATGATGGCTGTACCACTGCTTGTGCTGTGATTGGTCATCTGCCACTTTTTCAGAGGGCAGGTTCTCCCCACTTTCTGAAAAAATAGACCCTTTTAAGGTGTGAGAGAGGTCAGGTCCCCTAGTTCATTAGTCTGAAGGTGACCATATGTCCTGTTTTGGGTGGAACAGTCCCCCTTTTGAGCCCTATCCTGGATGTCCCAACCTTTTTGGTAAAACTGGGCGGTTGTCCCGTTTGCTCTTGCCAACTGATCATCAACCTTTAGTTTTTCATTGACATTTTGATGAAAATATTGTAGAAATTCCAAACGTTTTCAGCCAGTTTTAATCACTTAAAGAGCTAAAGGCCTAAAATTTCTGGAGTAGTAGCTGTATAACCACCCTTGTAGTGCAGCAATACCATATTTTAATATAGCTATCCCATCAACCTCTCTCTGATGTCTGAAAATGATGTATTATTACTGTCTTTTTTTAACTTCCAGAAATTAAAAAGGCTTTGCTCCAGGGTAGAGACAGTCTAAAAGCTTGTGCTAATAAATGTGTGCAGCTTTAGTGGAGCTCAATGCAGATTCTGCTTCAAGTGCTTTTTAAAGGCATTATCACCTTTAAGTAAATACAATGGAAGACTGCCAAATGTCTGGTTGCTATTCCCTGTAAATTTATGCATTTATATCTTTAATGCAATAAAATGTTTAAACTTTCATTGGATTTTGCTAACTGATTTGCAGTTTGAATGGTAGTAATTTTATGCATTTATCAATTACCTTTTAAGTGGCTGCTATAATATTTCTGTTTAGGCAGGCAAAGCACACTCACTAAACCACTTTTCATCTAAATTAGATTTTGTATGAAGTCTTCAAGTAATCACAAATGAGTTGCCATATCCAAGGTATAAAGCTTGTAGAACTCCTGTAGCTCTTTGCTGAAGTGAAAATTTTTTGGACGCTAGAAATAGGTTTTTGGAGAATCTCTCGGTGTATTTATACAGAATAGGCCTAATTCTCCACTGCTGTACACCTTGCATGGTCATGTGCACCTCTGCAAATTGGGCATAAAATGCTACCAAATCAGAAGCCTTATGATTTTATCATCTGTATTGCGGTTATGCCAGAAGACCCCAGGCTAATTGTGCAAGGCAATGTACGAACATAAAATACAAAGACTAGCCCTTTCCCTGAAAAGGTTACAATCTAAGGGCAGGTCGTCACTACCCGCCGGATCGGCAGGTAGTGATCGATCTATCGGGGGTCGATTTATCGCGTCTAGTGTAGACGCGATAAAATCGATCCCCGATCACACTCCCCGTCGACTCCAGAACTCCAGCTCGCGAGAGCGGAAGCAGAGTCGAAAGGGGAGCGGCAGTGGTCGACTCGCCGCTGTCCTCATGGCCAGGTAAGTCGACCTAAGTTACGCCGACTTCAGCTATGCTAGTCACGTAGCTGAAGTTGCGTATCTTAGGTCGACCCCATCACTAGTGTAGACCTGGGCTAAGAATGCTTATGTTTTAACTGCACTTTACACTGGTGTAAATGGCTCTGCAGGGTGCAAAGTAATGGTGAGTTAGTCCCATGTACACCAAAAGAATTCAGGAGTAACTCCACTGAAGTGAGTGGGGCTATAGCGGTCTAAAATAAGACTCAGGCCCTGCATACTGATGTTATCCTGCCCATTCCCAATCAGCTAAATGTTAGTGGATCAGATGGTCTAAACAAGTTGGCAGACTAAAGAGGAGGAGCATTGCTCAAGTGTCGATGTCACTGGCAGCATTTTTAATAGGATTACGAATAGACTGAGCAGTAGTAGTACTGAGACAAAAGTAGTATTAGTAATGTATTTGACTAGAGATTTTTGCTGCGAGTTTTGCAAATGGTGTTCCAAATTCTTCTTTGCTACAGCCAAGTGTCCCCATTGACGTACGTTAGATTGCGTGTATTTGTGAGGGATTGACAATAATATCCTGAACAAACCTTATGGTTTTAAGATTAACTTTATTGAATGACGTTAAACCTTATTGAATTAGGGGTCATACCTTTTGGAGTTCATTACATTACAAATGCAAACGTTGTGTGGAACTTCTTTAGCAGAAAGACAAGATTAATACAGTCTCTGGAAGGTATGAGGAAGTTCCAAGGTCTTTTTAGAACAATAGATGTGAAGTGGATTTCCTTAGGAAATACCTTGAGGTGAGGGGAATGCAAATTTCCCCCCGACAAGGCCAACCTTTTGAAGATATGCCCTGGGGAGAGAGACCCTTTGTATACTAACTACCTGCTTCTGGAAACTCCGGTTCAGAGTTCCCTGAACTGTATACAAAAGGATCTGAGCATCTTATGACTGTGCTTGTGCAGTGTTGAAGCTGTGATGAACCACAATGATACTCCGGGGCGGGGGGGAGGGGGGATATTACACCTGCCAGAGCCCATATGAGAGTTGGGATGAACTCTGTTCTTTCATCGGTTTTCATGTTTTCTTTATAGTGCTTTAAACCTTAAGAATAAAGTAGACTTGCTTAGAAAGAACGGTGTGGTAACTTATATCTGTAGCAATTGCTCTGTTATCTGTCTGAAGAGAAAGCAAGCAGGTGCCCTAGGCGAACTCTCTGCTGGGGAATGACGCAATGAAGGCAAGAGAACTGTCCAACTTGAGAATACCCTGCTCAGAAGGGGGAGAGACGGGTCTCACCCAAGAGAGACAACAGCTGGGAAGCTGAAAGCCAAGAGTGGGTGCCCTTGCTGAACCATTGAGGGAAATACAGATGCAGTTGCCTGGACTGTGACACTACATATCTGAGAGGATAGGTTGCCCCCAGTGATGGTAGTGTACAGCAGTGAGATGTAGAGGTAGTAGAAGGGTATGTCTACACTGCAATTAGACTCCCATGGCTGGCCCATGCCAGCTGAGGGACTCTCAGCGCTCAGGCTAAGGAACCTCACAGGGTCCTAGAGCTCAGGTTCCACCCTGAGCTGGAATTTCTATACTGCAATTAAAGAGACTCTTAACCTGAGCCACATGAGCCCAGTCCTCTGGCATGGGCCAGCCGTGAGTTTTTAATTGCAGCGTAGACATACCCTCTAAGCCCAGAGAGGGACTGCAGGTTTCCACAATGCAACCTCTTTCTGCCCTCAATGCTTGGCCTTATACCAGTCCTGCCTCCTCCCACTTAGCCAGGCTCCATCCTCAATCAGGGATTGCTTATAAAGACTAATCCTCCCTCAGGTGTGACCTAACAGGTTAATTGGTCCCTTCTGAATCTTATTAACCCTTTCCAGGCTAGTGAGGGATGAACATCCCATCACAGAAGGGCATTATACTCATTTGATGGATGGGGAAACTGAGGCACAGATTAGTGTCTCCGTGGATTGTTGTTAGAGAAGGGATTAGAATACAGATCTCCTGATTTTCAGCTCTGTGCTTTAACCACTAGGCAACTCTTCCTCCAAATTAGGGGTGAACAAACTGCTTTGGAACAAATCTCTTTTTAATTGCCCACTTCTCCCTTCAGTTTCTCTAGAGCGGAACCCAGACTGCATGTTTTTTTCTGCAGTGTTCAGAGGAAGCTGCTTTTCGCTTCCAGTTTTTAGCCAGAACCAGAAATGCTGAACTATCACAAAAGAGGATGTATTTGCAGTTGTCCTGCTGAAGCGTTTCAGTGAAAGTACCGGCAATCACACAAAGCCAGTTCTGGCATGATTTCCAGCCCAATTAGATGGATTCAAAACAGGGATCCGATGCTTTAGATATGTTTTTAAAGTTTTCAGTGTGTATCTGAACCCAGATGTGGGCTAGTTTGTGCCATCTACACTTGTACTGAGCAGAACCTTACTTGCCCAGCAGTCCTGCTGATTTCAATGGGGCTTCTTGCAGAAGTGAATGAGTTAGGATGGCAGATTCAGCCCCATCAAGAATTTTCTGTCATTAAATGTGAAGTGTGTAAGAGTGAGAAGTATATCTGACACCATAATGGTTTGCTGCTCACTCAGACCTAGAAGACAGAGTCGCTCACCCTGGGCTATAGTTTAGAAATCACTCTGGTTTGAGAGTGAGGTGGGGCACCTGAAAGTGCTGTGGTTCCCAAGTCTATTCTGTTCCTACTCTTACACCTCCAGCTATTGGTTTTACAGTTTCTCTCTCACTCACATGCTTACCTGTATCTTCTGATAAAGTGTCTACTAGCTCTTAAGTACAAACCAGGCTCCACTGTTTACAAACTGTAGGCAAATATTCTCACAGATCAAATGACTCACTAAAACAGAGAGGTTTTTTTTTTTTTTTAAACCAAACCATTAGGATTCTGACACAGACCAGTAAAATAAGGAAATTCAGAGTGAAAGGTGAAACTCAGTGCATCGCCTCTAATCTTGGCATAACAATGTGTGCATGGTCCAGGTACGGCTCTTAGGGCTTATCTACACTGCAAAGTTGTCGACAAAACTTTTGTCTTTCATGGGTACTTAAAAAGCCCCCCCGTGAAAGACAAAAGTTTAGCCGACGCAAGTGGCAGTGTGAACGAGGCTTTGGCAGCAGGAGCGCTCTCCTGCCGACAAAGCGAACGCCGCGCGCGGGGCTGGAAGTATTTTGTCGGCAAAAGTGCTGACAAAGTACCGAAAAAGAGCGTTTACACACGCTGACTTTTAGCGACAAGGCTGTGTCGACACAGCCTTGTCGCTAAAAGCTGCATCGTGTAAACAAGCCCTTCGAGGCAGAGCTGGACTGGGGACGTGGGAACTAGAGCTGGTTTAAAATTTTCCAAGGGAATGATTTTCCATCAGAGAATGCCATTTCGTCAAAACGGAACCTTTCTGTGGGCGCCTGCAGATTACAACAATATTTCTTTTAGAATTTTTTAAAAGTGTTTTAGGTCCAAACGTTCTGTTTTGACATGTTCAGAAAGGAACATTCTGATATTTTTTGTTTCGAACAGACTTTTTTTTAAAAAAAAATTTAGTATAAAAATGTAAAAGTTTAAAATGAAACAAAACATTTCAATTCATTCCCCCCCCCCAAAAAATGTTTTTGGGGGGTGAGGGGAATTTCCTTTCATTGGAAAATTTCAAAGTTTTTGATTTTGTTTCAGTTCAGAACAAAAAACATTTAGACACTGCAGCATTTCTCACAAAATGGAAAATTCCAGTTCCTGCACAGCTGTAATGGGAAGTAAGAAAGTGTGTCCACATTTGAACAGTGACATCTGTCTTTGGGCATGAACGACTTAGTAGCCAAGGGATTATACAGTTCTCTGCGAGGCAGTGCAACAGCTAGTGATTGGGTGGATGTGAGCAACATACACAACAAAATTAGCATATCTAGAACTGAAGAGCAAAACCACACTCAACTGAGATTTAGGAGATCGGGTTCAATTCTTGTCTCTGCCACAAATTTCCTGTGTGATCCTGGGCAAGTCACTTGGGGCCTGATTTTCAGATGTATTGAGTACCCCTAATTCCAGTTGACATCAGTGGGATCTGAAGATGTAAGTGGTTAGGGCTAGAGGGGGCTCAGACCCCCCAAATCTATCTCTGCTTGCTGTTTTCTGAGCCACTGCACTTCCTGCACACATGCCTAGTTTGGCAGGTGAAGCCCTGTGTCCAAGTTACCAAGATCAGGAAGGGGATAGGTCAGGTGGAGCTAGATTCCTCAGTTCCAGCAGGAGGCACTCAGTGGTGCTTCCTGGGAAGGCTGAAGTTTGAAAAGTGCAGTTGCAGGAGGCTCCGCTGGGCAGGGAGGCTGGGGAACCATGTCTGGAGCTGGCCACAGGAGAAGACGAGCTATGGTGTTCAGGAACTCCAGCAGGTCATCAGGAAGGACCTCTCAAGAGACTTCCTGAGAGGAGGATGTGATGGAGCTGGCGCAGAGCACAGAGTAGAAGATGAAGTTCAGTGTGACGGGGCGAGAGTCCTGGGGGAACAGTGGAGATTGTGTGGGAGGGGATGTAGATTCCGGGGGTGGTGGTGGTTCCTGAAGTGATGGCAGGTGAGGAAAGGAGAGACCTAGGAAAGTGGGGAGATCCTGAGACCTTGTGTCTGCTGGCACCCAGGTCAGGAAGGGGGCAGGGTGCCGTGGGGGGTGGGCCCTACCTGTGCATCTAGTGACGGCATGGCAGGCTCCTCCAGATCTCTGAATGGAGAGACCGACCCAGCCCCTGGGGACAGGAGCTGCTGTCATGGGGTAAGTGTGGGGCAGGCTCAGCCCCCTCTCACTGCAAGGATATTTTCACCTATGTCTTCAAGTGCTGAGGCTCTTTGAAAGCAAGGCCCTTAATCTCTCTCTCCCTTATATTCCACATCTTTTGAAATGGGGATGGGGTGGGGGGGATGGTTATACTTTGTTTCTCCCCTTCCTTTGTCTGTCTTGTCTACTTAGAATGAATGCTCTTCAGGACAGTGGCTGTTCCTTGCTATGTGCGTGTACAGCACCTGGCACAGCGGGGCCCAATCTCAGTTGGGATTTGTAGGCACGAACTACTGTATTAATGCAGGAAAAACATAGCAAAACAAGGAAAAATTCTGGGTCACATCCACTGGCATAAATCTATGGAACTCTGCTGATTTACAGCAGCTGCTCATCTGGCCTGAGCCATTTGCCATCTTTTCAGGACACCTTGGGCACTCTAGGCAGGCCTACATCCGAAAAATAGAATTCTCAAAATGCTCAAGGGGTCATCATCAGTAATTTAATAGCCAACATTCAGGTTTTCCCCAAAATAAAAATTTACATATGAATACTGTAACCATGTCATCATGAAGTTTTTAAAAAGAAAATTGCATATTTAGTCCTGCATTCACTTTTGCATTTTGTCGCCACATTAGGATATAGATTAAAAGGTCTCTGGACAGAACGCGAAAGTGACTAGTCTCATTTCACCTGCTGTCCATGCTGAGTGAAATACAAAACTTAAAAAGTACAGATGGTTTAAAAAAAAAAAAAGGTAAATCAGTTATGAAAATTTCACTTTTAATAATCATTGTTGATTCCACAGTTGGAGTGGTACATAGCTTGGATCTGTGATGACCTAGTTTTCTGTCAACTGCACCTGGATTATTGAATCAAATCCATTTGGTTTGGAAGTGGACACTCCATTTGGGTGTTTTACACAAGTGGTTTAAAAAAAAATCCTCCAAAATACCTGTGTAAAAAAGGTAAGCACACTGTCAGCTATGATTTCAAAAAAATCCCCATTACTGTCCTAAAATTTAGCGAAATAATAATACCAATATTGCAGCACCTCCTAACGGGATTTTATGTGGCTCTGCATTTCAATCATCTAAAATGCAACGAATTGGATAAACTAGATCTTCCTGATCCCTGGGGAATAGCAAGACACTGCAAAAAGGATCAAATATTTGCACTGAAAAGTACTTTATGAACATCCACTATTCCTCCAAGCCATTTATTTTCTTGTTGATTATGAAGGTGAGATAATGGTAAGCTGTGGTCACTTCCTAACGAAGCATAATTAAGTAAACAGATGCCTAGCAGAGGATCCCAATTTGCCTTTAAAGAGCTGGAGGCCCACATTTTAGGGCAAACGCTCTTTGTCTGGGGATCACACACAAATCCTGGCCTTTTTTGCTTGTCTGTGTAGCACATGCAATTTTAGAAGCAGTGGTGACGGGTAAGGGGAGCTGGGGTGGGGGGTGGGAAATGCCCCCTCCCCAAAGTTCTTCCACTTGCTCAAAGTTCCATAGGCCACAGAGCTGGGGTGCGAGGCCCCTGGCAAAACCATTTTTAAGCAGTGGCCCCATACTAAATTAGTACCTCTGTTGCTGGAGCGGTTCAGAGCCTTGCTGTGTGGTTGCAGCGCTACTAAAAATTGACCCTCCATCTAGATGGAGGGGTGGCTGGGCCAGATGGTGTTGTGAACTGGCATACTGGGAATCTGTTCCTGGATGGTGGAGTGCAGGGTAGTCTGCCAAGTACTAGACTCCTGGCAGCACCAGGTCAAGTACTGTGTGGGCTAGAGAAAGGGGAGACTCCCTGGCCAAGGGAGACCCGGGGTCCCTGCCAGCCTGGGGAGGCTGGGGACCAGAATTTGCCTCCCTCCCCCAAGAAATATCAGAATTGGCATCAGTGTGTACAAGAGTCTCTTTTATGCACCTCTCTGAGATTCCTAATCTTAAATCCAATTCACTACTTTCTTCCATGAACAGCTATAGCGTCTTCTACACCAGCTTTAAGGGCTTTAAATCGTGTATTCAGATAGCAATCTGCTAGAACATAGTATCCCTGAGGGCTGGCAGGGGAACATAGGTCTTAGAGTCATATGGAAGTGGGCACTACGACCTCTGCAGAGGGGTTAATCTCGTGAAAACTTAAGCATGGGCCCTGGCTCTGCTCTGTGCTCATTAAGGAGTCTGAGCCAAGGAAGGCCCAAGCCAGTGAGAATATTCTGGCGTCAATTCTTGGAGGTTACAAGAACCGAATGTATCATTTTATATATTTTCTTTTCAAGTGCATATAATCACTTCCAGTGGCTGGGCTTGTGTTTTGGTTCATACAGCCAAGCGAGGGAATTGACTTGGCTCTCTTTTCAAACCCCTGGGCTTGCTGGATGTCAGAACCTAAAACACTATGTCGGGCTTCTCTTTGTACTCAGGTCCCATACAATTGGCCTGAACGATGTGGCTTTTCCCTGAACGTACATGTACAGCCATTAATACAAATCAAACCTGTATAGGAGCCAGACATGAAGGTCAGCAATGCAAATCGTTTGTCTCCCCAAACTGCCTTTCCTCCTACCTGGAAAAGCTATGTGAGATCCTTGCTTGATAAGTCAAGGTCCAATAAACCAGGGGTTGAAAATGAAGTTTAAAAAAATGACTAACCCATTGCCAGGCTCTTACTGAATGAAGTTCCATGCTGACCTACTGGGACCTTGTAGGCCTAGGCTGATGGGGAAAATATCTTCGTTGGAAGAAAGAGGGCTTTGACATCTTTCTTGGTGGCTTTCTTGGCAGCTGCAGTCAGCTTGGCTTCTCCAGGGAAACCATTGGCCAGAGGGGCACTGCAGGTTGCTACAAGCAGTATTCCTAAGGGAATCTTGAGGGACTTTCTAATGCCAGCTCAGACTTGGCCAACAGCAGGATGGAAGGGGACACACGAGCACTCATGGATTTAAAAAAAAAAATTATCTAAGTCTTCAGACTTTTTGAGTTTTGGCTGGAACAGCACAGTACAGAATTTTGCACTGGGAACAACAACATGTGGACCAGCTGCACTCTTGCCCTAATTCTAGTACTTTCGCAATACTTACGTTTCCTAATAGTGAAATCCTCGGATCAAAGAGGATATTGGTATCCAAGGTCGTACTAGCTCTGAGAAGCACTTCACCCTAACATGTATGCATTCCATAAACATGTGTCTTAAATGAACATTCAGCACTCCGCAGCTCCGGCACGTAGTGTTGGCTCTGATCCCTACTTTAGCCAGAGTGGTTGGCGTACAATGTGTTCTAAATAGCACATCTTGTTGCATGAGTCTCAGCTGTGCCTCTGGGGAAAGTATTTGAGACTTCTGTTAAGTCCATCTAGAATTTGTTATCTATAACTCCAGATTTAAGCCTGTGTTCCATATGTTTGTGTTTTCTGTATCTACGTGTCTTGGGGCGCAACATAATCCTCTCCGTAGATTACTGCAACCTCTTCTGCAGTCTCCCTGATACCCACACAACTCCCCTGCAGTCTGTCTAAATCTATCCAGCTGTCCTGCTCACCTGTCTTTCATCCATGAAACCAAACCACTCCCTTCACTTAATCGCCTGTCTTGTGCTGAGCACACTGGCAACTGACAAAAATAGGTAATAACTTGTTAAGCATGGCCTGAATAAGAAGTTTAAAATAACCGATTGCACCAAGGGCCTTTGTAAACAGGAGAAGTGAAGAAGTGCTTGTGCTTAACTGAAAGGTCACAATGAGATCACTCCATCAGGAGGATAGCATTCTGGGCAGGGCCTCTCTTTGGGTGGAGGGAGGTTGTTGAGAACATTCCAAGAAGGAACGGGTGATAGACTATGGGCAGGAGCATAGATGGAAAGGCCCGACCACAACAGAAGGAAAGAACGGGAGAGAGCCTGGAACTGGCGGTGCTAATCGCTGGGTTATTTTGGATTTACCATGCTGGCGGTGAGAGCAAGATTTGGCTCAATATTCCGAAGACTTTGTTTTTGTCTTTCCCCTCCCCAAAGCATCCAAGAGACCATGAGAGGAGAGGGAGAAGAAACCCAGGACTGTGTTTTACTTTGAGTCTTTCATTAGACAGTATATGAGGCTTTTTGGAGTAGGGATTCTCTCTTACTATCTGTTTGTATAGCTCCTAGCAGCTCTGATCTCTGTTGTGGCCTGTGGGTGCCCCTGGAATACAAATGACCTATTTTTTCTCCTGGAGCACCTTTGCACAAAAAGGGGAGGCGTGTTGCTGTTTCTGCATCGTTGACCCACTCAGCCCCCCGTGGATGGTCCTCCACAAGAGCACTGCAGATTTCTGGAGCAACTGGCTGTGGGTGGGAGAAGGTGGAGCAAGACGTGTTTTGGAGAGAGGCATCGCTCTCTTCTCTTCACCTGGATTTCCACAGTTATGCTGGGAGCTGGATAGTCTCCCACTGAATCCCCTCTAGGTCTGCTACTGAGCTGCATTAGCAGACCTACCAGAAAAGAGACCAGCAGACTGGGGAGCCCTCCCCGAAGTACAGCTCCTGGCTCACTGCAGAACAGGGTTCTCATCCCTGGGGATATATAAAATCTGCAAAATTGAGAGGCGGCATTGCCTCCAAAATCTGCAGCCTCCGAAGCCCCTCCACCTCAGCACCTTCCATTTTTCCCCTAATAGGAGAGGGCAATCTGGCTATGACAGAGAATGGGGTTGAGCTCCAGACTTTTTTTTTAACAATTTCCTTTTTAATGGCTACCCAGCACTCCCATTACACCTTCATGAGGACGCTCATCTCTGAATACAGGATCCAAGGGAAAGCAACTGGAAAGAATTAGAATTATATGTTCAATTACAGTTAGCAGGATCAGGCCAACTCCAGACTCATGAACGTGACTTGAACAGAGCCAGCTATAGCTCTGATCCTGTTCTCAGTGAAGACAATGGAAGTTCTGGCAGAGACTTCAGTGGGAAGAGGATCAGGTCATCTATTTGCTACATAAATATTAACAGACAAATATGCCTGGATAGGAAGCTAAAGACTGGTATTTAGCTGTCTGCTGACATTGAGCAACTATCCCTGCAAAGATGCTCATACTGCCACCTGGCAAGATGTGCATACCAACTCCTGAATAGTATTGCCCTTCTTAACTTGTAAATAAACTCACAAATAGATGAAGCAGAGCTCGGATCTTTTCATGCACAGTTGGTGCAAGAACATAAGTTTTATACTTTAATGAAATGTGTTCTCCATTCTCTTTTTCCCGGGCTCGAAGCACTGTTAGATTTTACACTACCCAAGGCAGTAGAACTGTGAAATACCTTCTGCCCACAGAGCAAAACTGGAGACATATTTCTATCTGCTAGTTTCACCAAACAGATGACAATCAAAGAAGCCAGAGAGAGACTGAAGATCAGTCCATCGAGCGCATCTCCCTCTCAGTGCAGGATTATTTCCTGCACTGTATTGTCCAGCGTGCTTCTAACTGGAGATGATTCTGAGTTGGAAAGTCTGGATCCAGATTAGAATTTTCTCCTAGTTTACCCAACTTCTTGGGTCTTGGTTCAGTTTTTGGTAGGTTCTGAGTTGACTCTATGGTGACGGTTACATGGCCCCTATATTTTTTGGTGAGCAACTCAAGACCGAGAGAAAGCATGTACTGGACATCTTAGATTATTGTTGTTGTGCTTAACTGATGCATCTGATGAAGTGGGTATTCACATTTATGCTCCAATACGTCTGTTAGTCTATAAGGTGCCACAACTCTTTGTTGCTTTTTACAGATCCAGACTAACACGGCTACCCATGTGATACTTAACTTCAAAGTTGTTACAGTTATTTCAAATGGCTTGATAAGATCCCAGTTGTGGTAATCATAGTAGTTGAAGTTAAAGAATGGTTTAATTTGGTTTTCAGGCACTAATAAAATAGAAAAATCCTACAAATATATTTTGAGAGGGCACCACAGCTGGGATCTGGACGTTCTATGCCACAAACTGCCAGAAGCCAGTTCATAGATTCATAGATTTTTAAAGCCAGGAGGGGGATCTATTAGATCAGCCAGTCTGACCTCCTGTATAATACAAGTCATAACATTTCACCCAGTTACTCCTCTATTGAGCCCAATAGCTTCTGTTTGACTAAAGCATGTCTTCCAGAAAGGCATCCAGTTTTATTTTGAAGTCTTCAAGAAAGAGAATCCACCACTTCCTTTGGAAGCTTGTTCCAATGATTGACCCTCCTCGCAGTTAAATATTTGATATTTTAGACTACTTCTGATTCCTTTTCAACTCTGGTTCTTTTACTCCATGTGCTCCTCCTTAAGGTTCTTCATGCTTTATGTTTAAAATCAATGGCTGGCTTCTCTGGTATGTATCTTCAATGGTAGCAAGAGGCGGCTGGTCTCCTGGTTCACCTTCCCTGCCTGTAAGACTTTTTAAATAGTGCCTTTACATTTGGGCACTCATCTCCTCTCTGTGGTAGCTAAGCATGATTATACCCATTTTACAGATGGGTACGGAGTCATTTACTGATTCTGGTGCTTCAATCACTGAACACCCCTACCTATTCTTTTGACTCCCCTCTTGACACCAGTGTTTTTGCTTCCTCTTCCTTCTCTGTTGTACAGGGGAACACTCAAGAGCCTCAATCTCGGTCTTCTGATTTCCCACTTTAGTACTCAACACTGTGAAGAAATATTCCTTTCTGTGCCACTTAATGTCACCACAGCTGGCCACATGGCTGTAGAATTCTTTCTAATGCTGTCAGGGTTTGTGTTGGTAGGAGAAATTTCACATCTATATTTTCTCTGGTCCAACTGAATTACACACAAGTTCCTAGTTTTGCTATGAAATGTTTAAGGGTAATCTGATCTGTGCATTGCAGCCCATGGAATAATGACTGTAAACTTGCCCTGGCTGCCATGTTTCTGGGCATCGCAACCAGCTTGGATTGGGTGCTGGATCACTGACGCTTTAAAAGTTTCATTTGAAAATGACCTGATCAACCTGAATTTGTGAGCTGGCTAATTCCTAGCCTACTGCGTTGTGCAGGTCTATACAGAACAAGTGATGGACGAAACTCAAAAGAGTTTGAAGGACTGGTTGAGAATTTAGAACTCATGTGCTTAAATGAAATGACGTTGGGGCTACTTTAGCACAACTTAAGAGAGGTCACAGCTCCCCCACAGCAGGCCTACATCTTTCTTTCTGAACCACACGTGTCTGTAAGCTCCCTATCACCAGTCAGATCCTGAATCTGCCTTTTCCATCTGGCTGGCTCTTTGCTGATCACTGGACCTAGCTCTCTTCACATTTCCTGCACTTCCAGTCTTTCTGGTAAGAGTTACCAAAGAATTGCATGTTAGAATTGTGTGACAGGGCAACCTGCCCCTTTAAGGCCTGGGGCTGGCCAGCCCTTTCAGTTAGCCCTGTCTCACCACACCTGGGCAAGGTGTAGAACTTAAAAGGAAGAAAATCCAGCAGATGGGGAGGAAGGGAACCGGGGAAGGGGCTAACTGGATTGACTGCTCTTTCCTGAAGACGAGACCTGTTTGTCAAGGACTGGCTGAGGAAGAGACCCAAGGGACAGCAGGGAGTCTCTCCACTGGAAGACCTGACAGAAAACAGGTACAGGAAACAGGTATTAGGTCTCTTTTGGCAAGGACCGGGAAAGAAGCCCGAGTGAGCGTAGGGCCAGAGGCCAGTGAGTGGGCCAGTGTATGCCTGGAATTACTGTGGACCTTTGGAACTACTAAGGTAGGGAGCGCAGAGGGCTTTTCAAAGACCCTAGTGAGAGAGCTGCAGAGGACCGCTGGAGTCCAGGGGAAGAAAAGTGTGGTATGTTCTGATATGGGAGAGGAAATACTAGTTACAGGCAAAAGTGTAAGGCCTGTGGACGTTGGTACCCTGGAAAAGGCGGGACTAAATGTGACTTAGCCAGAGCGCTAAGTAACTGAAGTAGCCCGGAAGGCATTGACAGCTGAGTGGAGTTGTGGAAAACCAGGGGAAACTGAGGCAAAGCTGCTGCAATGCCCCACTATGTAGTGATGGGGATGGTGAGTTTTGTAACACTTTTGAAAGACTGGCAGAGTGAATTGTCCAGTCCTTGTAGAGCAGCTGCTCAACCTATTGGACCCACAATGGAATCCTCCTAAAGTATTTGTAGCCAGAAGTGGGTGATGGCCCTGTGAGGCAGTCGCAGAGAGAGGGTTAGGAATTGATTAATGGGTTGCTGGGAGAGGGGGCTGGAGCTGGATATGCAGGGAAGTAGGGGGCTGGGCTTTAAAATACTAAGAACATAAGAACGGCCATACTGGGTCAGACCAAAGGTCCATCCAGCCCAGTATCCTGTCTGCCAACTGTGGCCAATGCCAGGTGTCCCAGAGGGATTGAACCTAACAGGCAATGATCAAGTGATCTCTCTCCTGCCATCCATCTCCACCCTCTGACAAACAGAGGCTAGGGACACCATTCCTTACCCATCCTGGCTAATAGCCATTAATGGACTTAACCTCCATGAATGTATCCAGTTCTCTTTTAAACCCTGTTATAGTCCTAGCCTTCACAACCTCCTCAGGCAAGGAGTTCCACAGGTTGACTGTGCACTGTATGAAGAAGAACTTTCTTTTATTTGTTTTAAACCTGCTGCCCATTAATTTCATTTGGTGGGCCCTAGTTCTTATATTATGGGAACAAGTAAATAACTTTTCCTTATTCACTTTCTCCACACCACTCATGATTTTATATACCTCTATCATATCCCCCCTTAGTCTCCTCATTTCCAAGCTAAAAAGTCCTAGCCTCTTTAATCTCTCCTCATATGGGACCCATTCCAAACCCCTAATCATTTTAATTGCCCTTCTCTGAACCTTTTCTAATGCCAGTATATCTTTTTTGAGATGAGGACACCACATCTGTACGCAGTATTCAAGATGTGGGCGTACCATGGATTTATATAAGGGCAATAAGATATTCTCTGTCTTATCCCTTTTTAAATGATTCTTAACATCCTGTTGGCTTTTTTGACTGCCGCTGCACACTGCGTGAACGTCTTCAGAGAACTATCCATGATGACTCCAAGATCTCTTTCCTGATCAGTTGTAGCTAGATTAGCCCCCATCATATTGTATGTATAGATGGGGTTATTTTTTCCAATGTGCATTACTTTACATTTATCCACATTAAATTTCATTGGCCATTTTGTTGCCCAATCACTTAGTTTTGTGAGATCTTTTTGAAGTTCTTCACAGTCTGCTTTGGTCTTAACTATCTTGAGCAGTTTAGTATCATCTGCAAACTTTGCCACCTCACTGTTTACCCCTTTCTCCAGATCATTTATGAATAAGTTGAATAGGATTGGTCCTAGGATTGACCCTTAGGGAACACCACTAGTTACCCCTCTCCATTCTGAAAAATTATCCATTTATTCCTATCCTTTGTTCCCTGTCTTTTAACCAGTTCTCAACCCATGAAAGGATCTTCCCTCTTATCCCATGACAACTTAATTTACATAAGAGCCTTTGGTGAGGGACCTTGTCAAAGGCTTTCTGGAAATCGAAGTACACGATGTCCACTGGATCCCCCTTGTCCACATGTTTGTTGACCCCTTCAAAGAACTCTAATAAATTAGTAAGACATGATTTCCCTTTACAGAAACCATGTTGACTTTTGCTCAACAATTTATGTCCTTCTATGTGTCTGACAATTTTATTCTTTACTATTGTTTCAACTAATTTGCCCGGTCCTGACGTTCAACTTATTGGTCTGTAATTGCCGGGATCACCTCTAGACCCTTTTTAAATATTGGCGTTACGTTAGCTATCTTCCAGTCATTGGGTACAGAAGCTGATTTATAGGACAGATTACAAACCATAGTTAATAGGTCCGCAATTTGTTGTTTAAATGTTAAGCATGTAGTCAGTGCTAATATAAAGCATGGAGAAGACCTTATCCCTGCCCCAAGGACCTGCCCCTGTCTTCTTTTCTGAACCTTAATGGGTTGGTAATGAATATAGGCTGAGGTTCAGCTTGACTTGATATTTGATTAGAATGGGCTTTCCCTAGCTCTTAAATAATGAGACTTAATAGGAAGTTACTAAGGCCACGTCTACACTTCCACTCATGCCAACAAAACTTATATCACCCAGGAGTGTGAAGAAAACACACCCCTGAGCGACTTAGGTTTGACCGGCATAAGCACTCATGAGCATGGTGCTATGTGGGCATGAGACGCTCTCCCGCTGACATAGCAATTGCCGCTCTTTTAGGTGGTTTTATTATATCAATGGGAGAGCTCTCTCTCGTCGGCATAACGCAGCTACATGCGCGATCTTACCTCTGTAAGTTTGCTAGTGTAGTCATGGCCTTCATCTACAGCTGCAGACTCTCTAGAGCCACCAAGTGGCTTAAGGCAGCTGGAGAAGGGAAGGGAAGAATTCTTCATGTGCTGAGGAACTGTCCATCAGTAAAAAGCTGGCAGGGGCAACTTCACTGCGTGCTGCACTAGCCACCCTTACAATGGAGTAAGGGGAGCTAGAGGTGCATGAAGGCATTCCAGGGACAGGTTGAAGCTCTTTTCCTTCCAGTTCTGCACTGGCATAAGGTCCATGTGAGGCCTTCCACCAGTGATGTAAGTTTGAGGTGCTCCCTGGTAGCTTATGCTGGGGCCAGTTGTCTGCCACAATTTGCTCCTTGCACCCTCCACCTCCAAGGGGTGTGTGTGTGTGAGAGAGAGAGAAAGAGAGAGAGAATCTGCCCCCAAAAGTGGGAAATTAAAAAGTGTCTCTTCTGAGGATCTGGTAATTATCATTTGATGAACAAGTAACAGCGGAGTGGTGATAATTGTTAGATTGATGGTAATGTGTTATCTGCTATCTCATGCTTTCTGGTAAAGGTTTGTGCTGTGGGACAAACTTTTCATGACTTACTTTTGCAACACAATGACATTGCAACAGATACGAGGCCTGAGCAGCAAAATTCAGTTTTGGATCTGACCTAGCACAAAGTTCAGGAGTGTTGTGAGCTGCAGCATTGACTAGCCGCTGCACTGGGATCTTAGGGTTTATCTCTGGCCCCACACCTGCTCCAAAATATGTTTTGGGGAGTCCTGGTGTCCTGCAGCACCAATTTTCAGTGACACAGGACTGTGGTGCTAGTTTGCTTTCCTTTAAGCAGTTGCTTATCATGGAAACAAAGCCCAGCAGTCTTGAGATAAATTGCCTAACATCTGCTGGGAAGATGGTCAGTTAACACATCAGACTGCTCTTTCTTTGCTAGCATTTATGAAGCATAACAGGTTCCCACCAAGTTTAACATCTTTAAGTCTGGGACAAAAATTACCCATTTCTTGAAGTTAGTGATATGGGCCGCTCATTTCCTACTGTAAACTAGATATAGGCTTTACACATTCTCTACTTCCAAAATTCAGCAACAATAGAAGAAGAGCTTTCCTGCTTAATGTAATAAATGCTTGAGAGGGTTAAATGTTTCACTGGTGCAATTCCTTTGGATGGCTGATGCTGAGGTGGGTCATATTTGATGCAGATTGCCTAGATAATAGATATGAAAACTAATATCTCAGTTCGCAGAGGGGGGTTCTGAAATCTAAAATCCAAACCAGATGTGCAACCAAAAAGAGCAATGTGTATTACAAAGTGTTGTGAAATAGCCCAAGGGAGGCAAATAAGCAAAAACAGCCCTGTTACTTAGCAACATACACAACAAAAACAAACTGTCTGGTTGGCATCGCTAGGGCAGGTTTTGTTCTCTGCAGTGGAAAAGAAGGATGGGGGATAGCTTTGATCAGTTTGGGAGTTTGATGACCAGGAAACCGCTCCCTTGTCAACCTTATGGTTACCTGTCTTTTCTGATTTGATCAGACCATCTCCTGTATTCTTGATGTGGTTTCTAATTCTCATGCAGAAGTATAGGAGTTGGATAATAGCTATGTACTCTCCCCACTTCCTCCGCGTGCCTAGGTTCTAACCTAGCCATGTCCTTGAATCTTCATTGTTCGACACCTTGCAGAGTCACTGAAAGTGAGAAGTAAAGGCAAAATGGGTGTGAAATGCTACCAAGTCAACACTTTGAGCTGGTGTAAATAACTAGACAAGGTGTAAGGAAATGGAGAATCAGGCCCTGGGTTTCTAAAATTCCTGCAAAATGGAGTGTTTAAAAAAAAATGAGGAAAGTACAAAGTTGAAGACCGAAATATATATTATTAAATAGTTCCAAAGCTAAACTCAAACTTGTTTGCATATAGCGTTCTCCTTTTCCACTTGAGCACGTACGGAATCTCTCTTTTAATAGT
This sequence comes from Terrapene triunguis, assembly GCF_002925995.2. Taxonomy (NCBI): domain Eukaryota; kingdom Metazoa; phylum Chordata; order Testudines; family Emydidae; genus Terrapene; species Terrapene triunguis. The sequence continues at coordinate 73,140 of NW_020664454.1, read as the reverse complement.
GTCAAACCCCAGAATAATCATGATAGGCTTAACAAAAAGTCACAAGATTTGAAAAAATTATTTTAGGGTTCTTGCTTTTTGCCTTCTGGTGCATCAGTCATTATGATTCAAGTTTTCCAGTTTTTCTCCATGATTAGGGCTAGACATTTATCTAAAGAAATACAACCTGAAGCCTGGTGTACATTAGACAGTTTTACTTACTTAAGTGTATGTGTGTGGGGGGTGGGGAGGGAAACCCAACACATGCCTAACTGACATAGCTATGCTGCCAAAAGCGTTAGAGTCAATAGTTATACCAGCAAATGAATCCTTTGGATCCATTTGGGGAACTGACTTAAGACACACCACCAAAAGAACTCATTGGCAAGTATTAGCTGTTTCTTCGCTAGTGAGATTGACCAGTACAGCTCTACCAATATCTCTATGCTGGCAACCCCTTTTTAAGTGTAGACAAGCCCTGACATTTGCACATAATCAACGTGACTCCAGGACACAGGACTTTAAGAAAAATACCACATGTGATACTTGCAATAAACTTGCGAGAGATGGCAACAGGGGTGATAGGGATTTTCAGTTAAATATCCCACTAGCAAAGAGGTGTGCGTTAGGGGTATGAGCCCAGGACTGGGAATCTCCACCCCTGAGATCTAATCCCAGCTCTGTCACAGATTCATCCTGTAACTTCAAAACCAACATTTTACAAAGCTGCAGCTGAATTTGAGATGCCTCAGTTTTTAGGCGCCTAGCCTAAGACACTTCAAGTGTCTGCTTGTGAAAATGTTATTAACATCTCTGTATTCCTTTCTTTATCAGGTTCATAAGTATAGTTTTGCTCATGTGCTTGGAGAAGTGTTATGAGAATTAGTGTGTAAAGTACTTTTGAAGAAAGAAAGGGATGTACAAGTGCCAAATATTGCCGTTATTTATAAGTAGAATAACCTGATTAGTGATTTTTTTCCCCCCATGAGCATATTTGGATCAAAGTCTGCTTCACCATCTGAGCTCCATCCAGTATATCATGGGCCAGATTCACCATAGTTTGATTTATGTGCTGCACAAGTCCTGAAAAATGCAAGCACAACCTTCTATAGCATAGAAGTTAATTATCCAAACTGATCTGTTTTGTGTAGAGCAGGGGTAGGCAACCTGTGGCAGGCGTGCCGAAGGTGGCACACGAGCTGATTTTCAGTGGCACTCACTGCCCTGGGGGTTATGCATTTTAATTTAATTTTAAATGAAGCTTCTTAAACATTTTAAAAACCTTATTTACTTTATATACAACAATAGTTTAGTTATATATTATAGACTTATAGAAAGAGACCTTCTAAAAACGTTAAAATGTATTACTGGCACGTGAAACCTTAAATTAGAGTGAATAAATGAAGACTCGGCACACCACTTCTGAAAGGTTGCCGAGCCCTGGTGTAGAGTAATATTTCAATGGGGTCATTTTAATGTTTCTGAATCAAAATATTTCAGAATTTCCATTCTTCAAATGACTGAGAGTTTTAACTTTTCATCCCCGTTAGGGGCAAAAAAATTCAGTGTTGAAATTTCCTATGGGGCAGAAATTCCATTTTCCGACCATTCTAATAATGGCTCAGATGGATACCAACATGGCTGAATGTGAACTTTCGAATGACTGGCTCTGTATTGCTTTATCAGTCCCTTGAGCCAACCAATTTGGAGGGGAAGGCTGTAGCCTTTACTGACATCTTTTCCATCCACTGAAGCCTGGGTTTATCTTGCATCTTCTATTAGCCTGTCTCTACGCTTTTAAAAGATCCTTCTTTAAAACAAAAAACAAAAACAAAAAAACCCACAGAGAAAAACAGTATGAAGGCAATAATAACTGGTCCCAGTGTGGCCATATCAGGTATGATTTGCAGACCTGATCTAGTTCTATCTGGACAACCTGTGGGATCTCCCTCGCTTCACAGATCTGCTCCTTCAGAGCCCAGATTTTCACCCTAACTTTCAAATTTTGTCTCCCGAGGTGGTTTATGAAAGGCTGAGTTAGAACTGGCTGGGTTTGTCCTCTAGGGCTGTCAGGTTCCTGTTAAATTCCAGTAAACCAGATGTCTGTGGCAGGAATCTTATTCCCAATGGCAAGCAAGAGGGAAATGCAATGTTGGAATAAGGGCACACAGACAATATTTCAACCATTTCTGGCCTGAGGAAGGTTATAGGTGATTCTAGTGCTGTCTGTGTCTCCTTCTACTGCCTGCATAATGCCTGATCCTTAAATCTGCTTTGCATGGAATTCCTAATTCCTTCCATGGGAGGTCCACATGCAGAGGACTTGCAGAGTCAGAGCCCTAGTTAAAAAACCCCCACTGTGATAAGCATTGTTTGAATAGGGTTTGGAGTATTATTAGAGTATTATTGCTAGGTTGCTGCCAAATTCACGGCCATGAAAAACACATCACAGACCAGGAAATCTGGTCTGCCCCATGAAATCTAGTGTGTGTGTGTGTGTGTGTGTGTACTTTTATCTTATAACAGCGTATCTCAAACTGGGGGTCCCAACCCAAAAGGAGGTCGCATGGCTATTGTAGGAGGGTCGTGGTATTGCAACTCTTACTTCTGCTGCCTTCAGAGCTGGGAGGCTGGAAAGTGGCGGCTGTTGTCCAGGCGCCCAGCTCTGAAGGCAGCACCACCACGAGCAGCAGCGCAGAAGTGAGGGCGGAGTGGCATGGGGAGTGGAGTATAGTCATGGGCTTTATAGGTTTATATTTCGCTGTTTTAAAACACATATTCATTCTTTGTTACAACACTGTGAAATTTAAGATGTAAATATCTGAAACCGTGAAATTCAAGATTTTAAAAATGCAATGACCGTGAAATTTACAAAAATGGGCTGTGAATTTGGTAGGGCCATGATTATTGCACTCTGCAACTTGGTGTACTTGGTCATGCCTCAGCATGGGGAGATGGACTAAGTGACTTCTTGAGGTCCTTTCCAGCCCTACATTTGTGATTTCTATTAAATATGTCACTATTTGGAAATGCGTTTTTTGTCTCCTGCCCCCCGCCTTTTCCTTCCTTTGAGCAGCTGCTTTAATGTGGGAAGAAATAGAACTTCAGCTTTGATACTGGTAGAATGCAGGTTCAGATCTCGAAGAAAATGATTAGCTGCTGGGGAGCCTGATCAATCTCCAGTCCCTCTGTATCACAGTAAGTGGCCATCAATGGAATCATGTTGCTTCATGTTCTTTGTAACTAGCGAAAGCTGGTATGTTGGGTGGCATGCAGCAAATGAGGGAGAGACAGCTATTGCAAAGATGGTTTTGGCTTCATTAATGGACCCACAAAACGATTTGGTTCTTTTAATACCTGAATACCTGTAGACCCAAGGGTAGATTTAGCTCTCTGTATCAGGATGTTTCCTACTACCAATATGGGTGCAAGCTGACATCCAGCCAGACCTTTTTAAGAGCTTGTCTACACGTAAAAATTGTACCACTTTAACTAAGTCACTAGAGTTAAAGTGGTGCAGGCCCTCTAGAGTAGATACAATCATACAGGTATAAAGGTGCCATATCCCAGTATAGCTATCCCTGTACATCCCATACCCACATAGTTTATATCAGTAAATTTTAATTGTAGACCAGACCTAAGATGCCTGGTGCTGCAGGTGATGCTGCTGTGAACTCTTCCTTGTAATTGAAAAAATGTAATGAAAAATGAGACTGTTTTCTCCATTATTGGTGCCTCTGATCCACAATGCTTTAAAGTAAGTGACAGTTTCATAAATAAAATGGTTCCTTTTAAATTGCCAAGGCTTTTACAGTAAGCCTTGCACCTGTGGATGAGGTCCATTAGCATCCAGTTAAATGGTAATTAGCGGTGAGAGTCACAGTCATTAGTGTTTCTTAGATCTGTTTGTAAATCACAAACAGCAGCTGTGGAATCCTGCAGCAGCCCAGGGCCAATACCTGTGGCAGGAAGGGGAGGACTGCACAGGAGTAGTTCTGAAGCAGTTACATCCAGCAGCCTTCTCACAGTGTTGGAATGGGCAAACCACTTGCCATGAACAATTCATTTGACAAATGTACAGGGGCGGCTCCAGGCACCAGCGCACCAAGCGCGTGCCTGGGGCAGCAAGCCGCAGGGGGCGGCGTGCTGGTCACCTTGAGGACGGCAGTCAGGCTGCCTTCGGCGGCATGCCTGCGGGAATTCCACCGGTCCCGCAGTTTCGGCGGCAATTCGGCGGCGGGTACGCCAATGGCGCGGGACCGGCGGACCTCCCGCAGGCATGCTGCCGAATCCGCGTTACCAGCGGACCTCCCGCAGGCATGCCGCCGAAGGCTGGCTGACTGCTGTGCTTGGGACGGCAAAATACATAGAACCGTCCCTGCAAACGTAGTCCATTTTTTCTTTATTTGTGAACTAGCCGCGAGTTTCTGCTATCCATAACAGCCCATTGAATAATGCATGTGGACAGCCATGTACACTCACTTCTGAATGGTTGCCTAAATCACATGGTATTGTTTCTCTCCATTGATTGGATTATCTAAGTTTTGCATAGAGGAGACCCACTTGAAGAAATCATTGGAATGCTGAATCTTTTAGGAAAGGAGAACTTTAGGGGGAGCCAACCGGCCTAGTGAAATCTGGGATATTTTATATCCTATTCTGTCCCTTTTTTGAACAAGAGAAAGGATTATATTTGCTAGTGTAAGGGGACACTAGATATAAAAATGTCTGGGCTCTTTCATAGTGAGGGAGATTGATACAATAGAACTTCAGAGTTACGAACAGGGCCGGCTCCAGGCACCAGCGGAGGAAGCATGTGCCTGGGGCGGCACATGCTAAGGGGAAGCATTCCATCCATTCTTGGGGTGGCAGCAGTCTGAGCGGCTTTTTTTTATTTATTTTTTTATTTTATTTTTTGCTCTGGGCGGCAAAAATGGTAGAGCCAGCCCTGGTTACGAACACCAGAGTTATGAACTGCCTGATCAACCATACACTTCTTTTGGAACTGGAAGTACGCAATCAGGCAGCAGAGACCAAAAAAAGTAAATACAGTACAGTACTGTGTTAAACGTAAACTACTAAAAAAAGGGAAAGTTTAAAAAAAGATTTGACAGGGTAAGGAAACTGTTTTTGTGCTTGTGTCATTTAAATTAAGATAGTTAAAAGCAGCATTTTTCTTCTGCGTAGTAAAGTTTAAAAGTTGTATGAAGTCAGCGTTCAGCTGTAAACTTTTGGAAGAACAACCATAATGTTCTGTTTAGTTATGAAAAATTCAGAGTTATGAACAACCTCCATTCCCGAGGTATTCGTAACTCTGAGGTTCTACTGTATACAGATTTATTGGCTGTTTAGCAGACACTACCTTCAATTTTCTGTCTCATTGACACTAAGGCATTTCTATGCTCCGAGATCCTTTCTTCTCTGACTGGGGCTGCAGCTTACTTTACTGGCCCTCCATCTCTTTCTGAGGCTTGAAGATTTTCTTCTTAGTAGTAGCCCTTTGAGGGAGGGGAGGAGCCCCACAATAAGGGGCAACAGGGAAGAAGATAGGGATGGAACTGTGGGAGAAACTGGTGGACAAGACTGGCATTGTACACAGAACAGAAGAGGTGGAGCTTGACCCAATAAAAAAAAACTCCAGTAGGAAGGACTAAAGTGGCGAAAGGCATAAAAAGTGAGGATGAGAAGCTATGAACTCAATGAGGTGAAGCAGGGGAAATAGTGGAGGGATTAAGAGGAGAATGATGTGCTCAAAGCACCATCTTTGATGTGAAGACACCAAGAGCTGGAGAATCTACCACTTCCCTTGGAAGTTTGCTCCAGTGGTTAATCACCATCGCTGTTTAAAAAAAAAATGGTGCCTTATTTCTTATTTGATTCTGTCTGGCTTCAGCTGCCAGCCATTGGCTTTTATTATGCCTTTCTCTGCTTAGATTAAAGAGCACTTTAATACGTGTGTTATACAGGAGGCCACACTAGACTATCAGAATGGTCCATTCTGGACTTGGAGTTATGTATATATCCAAGGATCGCACTAGCCCTTTTTTGTGACAGCATCACACTGGGACTTCATGTTGAGTTGCTTGTCCACTATGATCCCTTTTCAGAGTCACTGCTTTCCAGGATACAGGTAGGCCATTTAGTAGGTATGGCCTGCATTGCTTATTATTAGATACATAAGTTTGCATTTGAAGTATAGTATTAATAGATTCCAAGGCCAGAGGGACCATTGTGATCATAGGTGCCGACTCCGTGGGTGCTCCGGGGCTGGAGCACCCACAGGGAAAAATTAGTGTGAGTCTGATTGCTATAGTAGGTTAAATATCTTGAAACTACGGGGGAAATAAATGCTTCTGAAGGCCAGGATTTAAAAAAAAAAGTCTTTTAGTTCTCTGGTGAAGGGAGTTCAGTGATCTTGGCTAATTCATGAAGAGTCTCTGTGGTCCAAGTCTGTCTCTGACACATGTCCACGTCACAGAACCAGAGCTCAACACGTATGGCAGCTTTTGTTTTTTGAGAAGCTTGGTAATAATTGCACCAACATAGTCCCTTTTACTTCAGTGGGTGCACTTGCACAGGTGCAAATGAGAGCAGAATTCAGTCCTTTGTACTTATATGCTGCTTTCATCTGCACATTTGAAAAGGCTGTCTGTGACGGGGTCTGCTTACCCCGCACTAGCCCAGACAGGGTTAAGCCCATGTTATTGACAGCGGAAGTCCCGCCTCCCTGGCAAGACTGGGCATGCTCGAAGTGCTCTAGTAGTATAAAGGGAGGGAGCCCGGCTCATTCTGGGCTGGAGGCTACAGGGGAAGGACCTGCCTGGGAAGCTCCTGCAGAGGGCCAGCGACAGCCCCCGACTGCACCGGGAATCGAAGCCGTCCACGGCCTGCCTACACCCCGATGACTGGAGGAACCTTTGGAGACGTCTGGCCCTACCGAACACAGAGGACCCGACATCTCATGGGAAACCCCAACACAGACTCTGGTAGGAAGTGACCCAGGGATGGTGACGGAGTGGTACCTCCCCCCCAGGGAAACTGAGCGTGTTTCGGTAGGACCTCCTTCCCTCCCCCCCCCCCCCCCCCCCCCCGCTGAGTCAGTGGCAAGCCGCTACGCCACTGTTAGGGCCCTGGGTGGGGCCTGGTGGAGTTGGGTGAGCCCGGGCCCCCCTACCGGGGCTGCCACACCCCATAAGGGGTGCCCCAATGCCATAGACTCCAGCCATTAGGCCACGCTGTCCTGCACCAAAGGGCTGCTTTATAGACTCCGGCCGTTAGGCCCCACTGCCCTGCATCAAAGGGCGGCGCTATAGACTCTGGCCACTAGGCTACTCTGCCGTGCACTGAAGGGCCGCTTTATAGACTGTGACTGATGGGCCACGCTGCCCTGACCCTAGGGGCGTGGACCGTCACACTGTCCATCAATTAATCTTTATAAAACCCATGTGAGGAAAGCGAGTACAGATGGGGGAAAATGAGATACAGGTGAAGTCAAGCATCTTGACCAAGAGCACATGGTCAGATCAGTGTCCAAGTCAGGAATCTGTTTTGTTCCACTAATATAACTACTAGGCATGCTGTCTTTCATCCTGTTTGAAGGAAGAGCAAGAAACTGTATCATAATCTCTGTTCATGGGACTGGGGATGCTACAGGTCTTGTGAGCAAAAACATTCATTTGAGTTTGAAAAGTTGTTGAAATCTTTTGGCTCTTCCTTCATCAGTGAGGGAGATATTGCATCCAAACTAAACATGGCCCGATTCTCCTCCACTAAATCTTAAACACTGACCAGGATCGTCAGATCCATGTTAAAAGTTAAGTGCCTCAGAGACGGTCTCCTTTCTAACTGAAGTGTTATGTTGTCTGTGCCACTACCTCTGTTAAAAAACACAGTAGACGAAGATGAGTTGAAATGAAATCTTTTACTCCTGTGAAACAATGAGATTGTTGCTGTTTTGTCAAACTCTTTAAAACAGTATTAATAATATTTGGTGACTTGGCAGCTCAGCCAAATCCCTAACTGCTAGTATTGTTGTTGGTGTGTTACAGTCAGTATTTTACATTGAACTAGCTAACAGCTGGCTTGGCTTCCTTCCCCACTGAAACAACTGCTGCTTCACAAAGAACATGGATAATTTTGTCTTCCTTGATCTTCACAGATCAAGAGAGGCCTTTGCCAATACAAACTCATCTTTAATTTGTACAGTTTAAATGAGCCCCCCCTGTAAAATTTGTTGATCTCTTTCATTGAATACTTTGCGACTATCTAATCTTTCTATTTTAGCTGAAGCTTAGTGGGTGGGATGTTTAGAAGGCAGATATAAACCCGCACAAAAGCATCAAAGTCAAAGGGAAGCCAAAATGCAAAACAAAAAGAAAGGACTCGTTTAAGATCAGTAGAACAGTAAGAGTACAGTTCCCTAAGAGCCATATGCAATGGTAGCCCAGGACTGAAAAAAGCAACCAGATGGCAGGTACTAGATACTCACTGCACTCCAGATTAATCTCCGTCTCCTTTATTGTCCATTGTCTCCATGACACAGGATGGGAAGTGGTGTCATATCGAGAGCGGTATATGATGCTGCGCCGGCTTTAAAGGCACAATACCATTCCTGGACAAGGACCTGAAGCTTCTATAGAAGAGCAGTGGTTCCTGGTCCACTAGCCTTTCATGGTGGTCCAAGATAGAAGACTTTTGAGAGCCCAGTGTTAGAGCATTGAGATGTTTGAATGGGATGGGAGTCCACAGAATAAGAAGATATGAATCTAATGCAATGGTCCACAGAACGACTAAGCTGTAGAGCCACTGCATTAGAGCAGCGTTATCCCTCTTGATGCATGTCTAATGCTTTCCTAAGATTGCAGAGCTTTATGCAGGGCAAATGTAGGTAACAGGAGAGAGTCTGTGCGAACGTGAGTAAGTGGGGCAAGGCAGGTTTGTTTCAGTGTGAAACTGCCTAGTTCTTCCATTTGAAAAAAGCAATAATGGGCCTAGTTTCTGGTAAAATATTAATCAGTTTTTAAGCAAACAATGGCCCATTTCTAGTTCAAAATGGAAACTTTCTCTACAAAAATAGCTGTTTAGTTGAAAATGTAAGTAAAGCAAAATTTGGGGGATGTGAAACTGTGACAATATTTGTGTGAAATTCCTTTAAAAAAAACAACCAACCCTGTGAGTTACACACTGCTCAAGGGCTAATTCTTTTTAAATGATGCAAGGGATGTTAGATGAGAAAACTCTCACTGAACTGCATATAACCTGAGAGATCTGAAAAGCCCGCTCAAACACTATGAAGACTTAGCTTGCAATGCTTTATATACCGTTAATTTCCAACAGGTTAGTCTTTAAAATCCCTTACTGAACTCATATGTTAATCTGCCATCCAGAACTTTTGCCAGTTCCAAAGTGTTTTCATTTTATGTTCATATTCAAGTTCTTGTGTCACACTAACCATCTTGACAGTCAGAGTCAAGACAATCTGACATTAGTTATTTTTTTCTTCCCTTTATGAAGAGATGATGATCAACTCTAGATATTATGTTCATTGTTCATATGTGTTCAGAAAAATTTTCTTAAACACACACTGACAAGGCTCTGAACCTCCCATCCATAACGTTTTATGATCCAATTCAAGGGAGAAGAGAAATATAGCTTTCAGTACTCCTGTAAGGTATCTGGCAGAGTTTTATAGGGAATTTATTGCAAATTGGACAACTCCAGGGGTTAGTAATGGCAGAATAAGGCGTCTTATAGTAGTGAGGGTGAAATCCTTGCCCTGTTTGAAGTCAATGGAAGTTCTGCCATTTACTTAAAGGAGTCAGTATTTCACTCTGTCTCTGGTTCAAATGTGGCATTCCAGGTTCTGATCTCGCAAAGACTTATTCACCTGCATATCTTAAACTCCCATGAAAGTACTTACCTATGTAAAGTTAAGCAGGTGTCTATATCTTTGCAGGATTTGGCATTAGATGTTACCCCAGGATATACACCTTAACACACTCAAAACCGCCTTCACCAGACAAGGACTCTCCACCAGAGAAGTAGATTGCATCATGGAACAGACCCCCCAGATACCCCAAGAGAACCTGCTTCAATACAGAAATAAAACCCCCGCCGACCACACACCTCTAGTTGTCACCTACCACCCCACACTAGAACCCATATGGGGTGTCATCAACTACAACCCATACTCAATGAGCATTCTATCCTGAAAGAAACCTTTCCTGAATCCCCTCTTCTGGCCTTCCAGTAACTCCCCAACCTCTTCAATGTCCTCATCAGAAGCAAGCTCCCCACAGACCATGGGCAGGGCATAGAATAGGCTGGGGAAGGCTGTGCCTCCTCAAACAGCCCTGTGTGACCCCGCCCTTGCTCCGCCCTGAGGCCCCCTCCTGTTTGCCGCTACTTGGTCCTAGCCCAGGCAGACTGCTCCTTTTCCAGGAAGCCTGCTGGGTGTGGGTGTGAGGCTAGAGGGTGGCTGGGACTTGAGGTAGCTGGGGCTGCCCAGAGCTCCGGGGCTGCACTGCGGGGGAGACCTCCCACCGCCTGCCTGCCTGGGGCTGGGGGGGCAGGAGGGAGAGGGCTGCCTGCCACCCACCTGGTGCTCCGGGGATGGGGGAGGCATGTGTTGCCCGTCCAACCAGTGCTCCGGTGCTGGGGAGGGATGCACACCAGGACTGGAGGCGCTCGGGGGGAGGGAAAGGGAGGGGTGGCCGCCATGGAGGGGGGGAGCCTTTGGAATTCGGCAGGGGAAGGGGGGCGGGAGGGAGGGGCATGGCCTCAGGCGGAAGGGGTGGGCCGGACCTGGGCTAGCCTCCCCGAGCCCGTGGTTCACCCATTGCCCATGACCACGACACACCAACTGAAAGTGGCGCCAGATCCTGCCAGAACAACAGATGCAAAACCTACAGACATATCTCCACTGCTACAATGATCAATCCCCACACACACCCAGAACACCTTTCAAGATCCATGGTTCCTGTGCATGCCTATCACAACGTGTGGTGTACCTCATCCAGAGCACTAAATTACTCCAGTATCAGGAGGTAGCCGTGTTAGTCTATATCTACAAAAACAACAAGGAGTCTGATGGCACCTTAAAGACTAACAGATTTATTTGGGCATAAGCTTTCATGAGTAAAAACCTCACTTCTTCGGATGCAGCATTACTCCAGTAGCAACTATGTGGGTGAAACCAATCAAAGCTCTTAAATGAGCTCTCACAGGAAAATTATAAAAGACAAAAACACCACATTACGTGTGGGTGAACACTTCTCACAAAGTGATCACTTTATATCTGACCTATCTGTCCTCATCCTCAAAGGAGACCCGCCCAACACTTTCAAAAGACGAGCCTGGGAGCTTAAATTCATAACTTCGCTAGATACTAACAATCATGGACCTAATACAGACACTGGATTTATGGCTTATTACAACAATCTGTAACCCACTAACAACCTCCTAGCTGCTTTCCTCCCGCTTCCTTTTCTCCCTGTGACTGGAGGGGTGTTAATGAGCCACTACACCTTGATTGGGCCCTTGAAATGTGTTAACTACTTATGCTAAACAATCTGTTCCACCTTGTATTTAGCAGTGACACTCTGAGTTAGGCCATGTCTACACTAGCACTTCGGTTGGTAAAAGTTACCTTTTGCATCTCCCACTGTATTCCCCAAGGCTAGCTGTGGGTATAACGATAAGGAAGGAACAATTGGAACTGGGGCCAGGTCTACACTACCACTTACTTCGGTATAACTTACATCGTTCAGGGGTGTGAATAAGCCACCTCCGACCCTGAACAACATAAGTTACACCGAACTAAGTGCCCGTGTGGAGAACGCTATGTAGTTGGGATAGCTACCACCTCTTGCAGAGGTGGATTCATTATGCTGATGGGAGAGCTCTCCTGTTGGCATGGAGCGTCTTCACCAGACATGCTACAGAAGCACAGCTGCAGCACAGCCGCACTTCTAGTGTAGACTAACCCTGTGTCACATAGAGGGTGTCTGTTTGTAACCTACTTCTGGTCTCGCCTGTTTCATTTGCCTCTTCCATTTGTTTACTGCCTTCCCTATAGTATTTTTAACGCTCCACAGCCCATTCCTTTAAGATACAGTAGTTGGGCAAAGTCTTCGCTTTCCCCAACCCCCACGTGTTCCCTCCAAGAAACATGTCTGGTACTGTATTATGTACCAGAGAGTCATTCTGGTCTCTCAGGTAAATATGTAATTAACCTGTTTCTTTACATCTGGTATCATTTCTATGTGCCTGGGAGAATGCCAAGCTATCATGTAATATGTAATTAGGCAACATTTTAATAACCAGCATTAGGTAGCAAATAAGTGGGTATTGTGTAGCACCTGTAATGTAATATGTGCAATGGGTATTATATTGTCTATCTGATTAACAAGCCTTTTGTGACTCTGTTCACTGGTCACCATTAGAAAGTCACCATCTGCCAGTGGTTACCATGCAATGATACCAGAGATATCACAGTAGTTTTCTTATACTTGTCACAGCCGTTTCTTGTTCCACCGTGGGTATCACCATTGCCCAAGTCCTACCAGATGATGACTTAATTAAGACGACTGTTCGCTGTAGCATGACTACTTCTGACATTTATTTATTTATTTATTAAAATGTAGCTGCACTGTTGTAAGTGCAGGACCCTCTGTAGGGTTTAGAAGATAACAAAATTGCGAGGCTACTTCATAGACTATCTGCTTGCAAAAAAATCCACACTAAAAAAAACAAGGGCTGGGTGACTGGGCAACAAAACTGGGTGACTGGAAACAAAATGGCAGATGAAATTCAGTGATGATAAATGCAAAGTAATGCACATTGGAAGACATAATCCCAACTGTATATATAAAATGATACAGTCTACATTAGCTGTTACCACTCAAGAAAGAGATCTTGGAGTCATTGTGGATAGTTCTCTGAAAACATCCACTCAATGACAGTGGCAGTCAAAAAAGTGAACAAAATGTTGGGAATCATTAAGAAAGGGATAGATAACAAGACCGAAAATATCCTATTGCCTCTATATAAATCCCTGGTACATCCATATCTTGAATACTGCATGCAGATGTGGTTGCCCCATCTCAAAAAAGATATATTGGAATTGGAAAAGGTTCAAAAAAGGGCAACAAAAAATTATTACAGTATGGAATGGCTTCCATCTGAGGAGAGATTAATAAGACTGGGACTTTTTAGCTTGGAAAAGAGACGACTAAGGGGGGATATGATAGAGGTCTATAAAATCATGACTGGTGTAGAGAAAGTAAATAAAGAACTCGGGGGTCATAAGAACGGCTGTACTGGGTCAGACCAAAGGTCCATCTAGCCCAATATCCTGTCTACCGACAGTGGCCAATACCAGGTGCCCCAGAGGGAGTGAACCTAACAGGTAATGATCAAGTGATCTCTCTCCTGCCATCCATCTCCACCCTCTGACAAACAGAGGCTAGGGACACCATTCTGTCCTGGCTAATAGCCATTAATGGACTTAACCTCCATGAATTTATCTAGTTCTCTTTTAAACGCTGTTATAGTCCTAGCCTTCACAACGTCCTCAGGCAAGGAGTTCCACAAGTTGACTGTGCGCTGTGTGAAGAAGAACTTCCTTGTATTTGTTTTAAACCTGCTGCCCATTAATTTCATTTGGTGGCCCCTAGTTCTTGTATTATGGGAACAAGTAACTAACTTTTCCTTATTTACTTTCTCCACATCACTCATGATTTTATATACCTCTATCTTATCCCCCCTTAGTCTCCTCTTTTCCAAGCTGAAAAGTCACCAAATGAAATTAATAGGCAGCATGTTTAAAACAAACAAAAGGAAGTATTTTTTCACACAACGCACAGTCAACCTGGAACTCCTTGCCAGAGGATGTTGTGAAGGCCAAGAGTATAACAGGGTTCAAAAAAGAACTAGGTAAGTTCATGGAGGATCGGTCCATCAATGGCTATTAGCCAGGGTGGGCAGGGATGGTGTCCCTAGCCTCTGCCAGATGCTGGGAATGAGCGATGGGATGGATCACTTGATGATTACCTCTTCTATTCATTCCCTCTGGGGCACCTGGCATTGGCCACTGTCGGCAGACAGGATACTGGGCAAGATGAACTTTTGGTCTGACCCAGTATGGCCGTTCTAATGTTCTTAAGGGCTCAAATTCTGCCTCTGCTGCTCTGTGGGTGCTGAGACCTGGTCATCACCCAGCTAGCTGGTCAGGCTCTTTGACCATGGAATGTCGTTCCAGTCCAGAGGAGAGAGGCCTGCCTGGCAGTCACTCACCAGGTGCTTTTCTGTGGCTTCCTAGTTGCCATAAAACAATCTGTGACTCCATTTCTGCTCCCTCTTTCCCATATTACAAACACACTTCTGCATATTGCAGAGGATTGATGGAACTTGAGGGGCTGATGGGAAAGATTGCACGTGGGGAGGGTTTTTCCCAGAGTGAGTGACAAATAGGCATAATCTCCTCCTCCCACGGTCCAGCTGACAGCTCTAACATGGAGCTGAGCTCCAGCAAGGAAGCTGGGTTCTGGGACCATGCCACACTGCCAGGAATAAAGAAATGGAAAGAGCAGATCAATGAAATAATGTTCGTTCTTATAACACCATCAACAAATATTCTAAAACCAAACTTTGAATTACTATTTGCCTCAGATAACCTCAAGACACCCTAAATAAATCATTCTATTATGCAAAGTGGGAGAAAGGAGACGTGTTTCTGAACTACATTAAATAGGTTAACCTGGATATTTTCCAAGCAGCAAATACACATACACATTCAGTAACTTGTTCACAAATTTTCACTTATGAATGCTTTGTACACATGAAATACATTCAGGGCTTGTCAATGGAAACTTAAGGCTAAATTGGGCACTTTGGGCACATCTATGGTGTAATACAGCACAGGTCCCTTGCAGTCAAGAGCTATGGCAATTACCCCAGCTGAGTATTCATCCTTGTGACTTCTGTGGAGCAGCATCTCTTACACCACAGGCTCGGTTTGGCCCATAATGTGAAATCCGTTGTTATCAGATGTGCATTTCAAGGTAGGACTTTTCTATTCTATTGTGATTAGGTAAAACTTTTATAGGAGCATCTTTCAACCTCATGGGGTGGAAGCGCTCATCCTTGTAAGTTCCCTTCCTATTCAATGTATTTAAATGATAATTGTTGAAGTGCACTTGTTGCTTTTTGCTCAGAGAAGCTTCACTTAGACGGCATCTACGCTCTGAAAAGTAGTGTTAAACTGTGAAGCTATTGGTTATAAGCATATTTGGCCCCACTCATACAGACTACTGGCTCCTTGGGCAGCCTGGCTATTGGCAAAACAAAACCCCAAGTGATTGGTAATTAATTAAATAGAAACAATTATAACTTTAAGAATGATTAATTTCCCCACCAGCATCAGTTATAAAAGTCAGTCTCAGAGAGCTGCTAGTAAATTGAGATTTGGAGCATGGGGTAAATCTGTTGGAGCTGGGCCACATGTGGAAGGAATTGTTCCACTGTGCTGGCTTGTCCATCAGAGAGGTTTCCTGCTCAGAAAGTTGATAGGGAGGGGTCCGTACAGGAATGTATTTTGGTTATTTCATTGTTTTGTCAGGCATGGAACTTCTCCATGGCTATACCTTCCCATATCTGCGGAGAATCATAGAATCATAAAATATCAGGGTTAGAAGGGACCTCATGAGGTCATCTAGTCCAACCCCCTGCTCAAAGCAGGAAGCTCAGAGCCAGATGGGAGGAGTGCAAGTTTCTAACGGGGGTGGGGGGGCCCTGACACCTGAACCCTGGCCCCACCGCCTCGCATTTCCCCTTCCCCCAAGGCCCCACTCCGGCACTACCTCTTCCCCCAAAGACCCTTCCCCCTCCCCATGGCCTGTCCTTAGGGCTGGTAAAAAGTGGGGCGGGGCATGGCTGTTCTGGCGCTCCTGCTTCCAAAACAGTGTACAACCCCCCTTGTTAGAGTCATTAAAACACTGGAATTGGCAAAAACTTGTCATTTCCTCTCTGTCAAATACTTGCGGTGAAACCAACAGTTGTCATATTTATTTTAAAAACTGCCCGTGGTATTTGTGACGATGCGGTTCTGGCGGAACCCAACTGAGAGTGCCAACTCAG
>NW_020664454.1:0-57014 GCF_002925995.2 Terrapene triunguis | reverse complement strand
CTGGGTGCCACTACAGGACCTTGGTTGCAACAATGATCTATATGGTCCCATATTATATCAATAACGTCACAGTATTAAAACGGTAAAATAAATTACAAGCCTCTCTCTGCATAAGTACACAGAAGCTGGAACTCAGCGCTAACTATCTCCTGCTGCTATGCCCCAAAATAAGGCACCCCCTTTCCACCAGATGCCTGTCAACTATGCCTGTGCCTCACTCATTTCTTCTGCACTGGCTGTTGTTTCTTGCATCCCTAGCAGGAGCATAATAGACCGTCATGATTCACTGTACAGGAACTGAATGTCAAAGTTGAAACAAAGTTTACTTCCACAGTTGGTGTGAACATGAACATTGCCAGTGCGATCAGTGGTGTGTCACTCTCACAGCATGGATGTCTGGGCGGGGAAGAGAGGTTGTTCTGCTCTTTTGGGGTCGGGGGAGGGGGGGAGGATATGGGAAACTTAGCAGAGGTGTCACAGAAAGCGGTTCAGAATGTGTGTCTGTGTGGTTTTTTTAAAAGCTGTTACATTTGGGTGACACAAAATTGTCACTGACAAAAATATAAATTTTTAACACTGGCATCATGTCCATCCTCCTTTATGGAGCAGTCATGGAAATCTATAACTGAATTGATAAGAACAATTCATTCCGAAGTCAATGCCTGTGGAAAATCTTCAGAGCCTATTGGAAAGAGTTTCTTGCCACACCAGAAATTCTAAGTAGAGGAAATCAATCTAAAGCATCAAAAATGGTAAGACGGGAATGCAGATATTTAGAACATGCTTTAAGGATGGCAGCTACATGACTTCTACAGCAAGTAATAATATGGACACCACCTGGGAAGAGAAAAAGAGGGCAAACTAGAAAAACATTACACACAACAAATAAAGAAGCCGGATTCAGGCATAGGAGATATGCATTATCTTGCATCAGCTGGTATTGCTGAAGCTGTTACAGTCCATGTGTTCCCTCTAACTTTGCAGTCTGTTAGGTCCTCTATTTGTATGCCCTGCAGAAGCCAAGGCAAAAGATAACAGAGCTATGAGCAGTCCATAGTAGAAGACTGAGTCCACCAAAGGGAGATTCAGAGCACGAAAGAGATCCATGAACTGCTGCAATTCTCTAATTAGAATTAATTAACCAAATTCTTCTGAATATAGTGGCCAGCATTTTAAATCCTCAAACTGGGACACTTCTTGAGGTCATGACCCATGGGATAGAGTTTGGGAAAGAGTGGCACATGGGAGCATTTGTATATTTGAACTGAGATTGGGCTTATGTTACTGGAAGCATGTTGATGTGAGTAAATGGAAGGTGCATGTGATGCATATTTAAGATCCCATATCTGATCCAAATATGACCTTCGCCAAAGGTCACTGGTGGTCAGGTTTGGTGTCCCTATAGCTCATGAGAGAGAGTAGCTTGACTTCTGATGTTCAGACCCAGAGCCCAACTTCTGCAAATTTTGTGCGAGGGGAAGGGAGTTTGGAGGTGATGTTCTGGGTCAGTTTCATCTCAAGTGAAGGTGTAGCTTTACCTCTAGTAGCTACTTTCCAGCTTTCAGTCCATCACCAGGAGAAAGTGAAACCACATATATCTTGACATACTACATGGATACTGCCCTTACCTTCCATTTCCCCATTTTTTAATCTGTTTCTCATGAGACCCTAAAATAACCAATTTGTGTTTCCAAATGTTTGAAACTAGAAATGTCTCCAGACTGTGCTCTATTACTTTTGGATCTCCAAACTTGTGTGTCATAACTGCAAATTATGAGAGTTGGATTTCAGTGGTGACCATTTGAAATTGATTGGACATTTAAGGTGAAAAAATTCACCATTAGCTAGTCCTTTTTTCACTTGGTACATGCTGTGTGTGTGTGTGTGTGTGTGTGTGTGTGTGTGTGTGTGTGTGTGTAATTCTTTTCCTCTCCCCGCTTTCGATAGATTCAGGACATTTCCATGTCCAGTTTCCATGGACACTGGTTCAAGACACTCGTGTCATAAGGAACACAACATAGGAAATGTTACATTACCCACAGGAATGGAAGGGGTAGAATATCATTAACGAGCATATTTAAAGAAGATAAACATTTGATCTTTTGCAGCATCTGACACACAGGGATGCTTGCTAGTTTCTGTATTCAAAAATCAAACCGAATTTCATTCTGTGGATGAGCAGCTACTCCTGGTAATGTGAAGGGTTCTTCCAAATTCCAAGAAAGGAGAACTTACACCACACTGAAATCACGCTTCTTCCTTCACTGCCGTCGCTGGCCTGTTTGTGCTCTTTTTAATGTTGTAGCTGTTCCAAAGCAGACAGAGGCACCGCTAATGCTGCTTGTCTGGAAGATATGAATGTAATATAAGACAGCTATTCAAAGGCTATGGCTGTCTTGCGAGTGATTTACGGTACACAGGAAAGGTTCTGATGTGTCATGCTGCAGGGGGAAAAGAAAGTAGGACCGGGGTCATGAACAAAAAGGAATTTGCTTATCCAATTTCCGCCTCTTTCTGAATTTGATTGGAACTCTCAGTTGTCAGGCTGTGTTTAAGTCTAGTCTTTACCAACGCCTCCTTAACTGCGGAAGGTCAAAACCAATTATTGTTTTGCCTCCAGGGACTTTCCTTCTTAAGAGAGACCTTACAGTGGATATTCTTTAAACCTCTTTCCTTTCAATTAAGACAGCAGAATCCATTTCCATAGGTTTTTTTTGTGGCTAGATTTATCAATAGCCTTGAAAAATAAAGCTCATATGACTCAGGAAGCTCGAAATCTAATTCCTTTCAAGGACTTTTTCACTCTGAAGTTTAAATCTGTCATTACATTACAGCGGGAATGGAAAGCCCCTAGTTTTCCCAGGCTAGAGTTTTCCTCTGTTTTTTAACCCTCAAGTACCTTGTGGCTTTTATGTTTCAGAGTGCCTGATGTTTCACATTATTTCTCCATGTAAAGAATAAAAATAATAATGAAAATTGACTGCTGGTTTTGGTATGAATAATATACCTGGACCAATAAGGGCTGGAGGGAATATTGAGGGGCTGTACATGGAATTGCTTGACTCTGAAAAGTAATTAAGAAGTGTTCCAGAGTTTCAGGGCTGGTGGGGAGAATGCTCAGAGATGCCTTCTTAGATGGGGAAAAACAACTGAGGAGAGTTGCCAGTTTTTCAAAGGGACACTATTAAGGGCCCAAAAGCAAGCTATTCCGCTGGTTAGGAAAGATAGAAAATGTGGCAAAAGACCACCTTGGCTTAACCACGAGATCTTGCATGATCTAAAAAATAAAAAGGAGTCATATAAAAAATGGAAACTAGGACAGATTACAAAGGATGAATATAGGCAAACAACACAGGAATGCAGGGGCAAGATTAGAAAGGCAAAGGCACAAAATGAGCTCAAACTAGCTAAGGGAATAAAGGGGAACAAGAAGACTTTTTATCAATACATTAGAACCAAGAGGAAGACCAAAGACAGGGTAGGCCCACTGCTTAGTGAAGAGGGAGAAACAGTAACAGGAAACTTGGAAATGGCAGAGATGCTTAATGACTTCTTTGTTTCGGTCTTCACCGAGAAGTCTGAAGGAATGCCTAACCTAGTGAATGCTAATGGGAAGGGGGTAGGTTTAGCAGATAAAATAAAAAAGAACTAGTTAAAAATCACTTAGAAAAGTTAGATGCCTGCAAGTCACCAGGGCCTGATGAAATGCATCCTAGAATACTCAAGGAGCTAATAGAGGAGGTATCTGAGCCTCTATCTATTATCTTTGGAAAATCATGGGAGACGGGAGAGATTCCAGAAGACTGGAAAAGGGCAAATATAGTGCCCATCTATAAAAAGGGAAATAAAAACAACCCAGGAAACTACAGACCAGTTAGTTTAACTTCTGTGCCAGGGAAGATAATGGAGCAAGTAATTAAGGAAATCATCTGCAAACACTTGGAAGGTGGTAAGGTGATAGGGAACAGCCAGCATGGATTTGTAAAGAACAAATCATGTCAAACCAATCTGATAGCTTTCTTCGATAGGATAACAAGTCTTGTGGATAAGGGAGAAGCTGTGGATGTGGTATACCTAGACTTTAGTAAGGCATTTGATACGGTCTCGCATGATATTCTTATCGACAAACTAGGCAAATACAATTTAGATGGGGCTACTATAAGGTGGGTGCATAACTGGCTGGATAACCGTACTCAGAGAGTTGTTATTAATGGTTCCCAATCCTGCTGGAAAGGCATAACGAGTGGGGTTCCGCAGGGGTCTGTTTTGGGACCGGCTCTGTTCAATATCTTCATTAACGACCTAGATATTGGTATAGAAAGTACGCTAACACGGCTGCTACTCTGAAATCAGTAGACTAGGCGGATGATACTGGCTCAGTGTTCTGAAAATGTTGTCTGTGTAAAACACTAAAAGTAGTTTGGTTTTTTCCTAAAGGCTGGTGAAATAGGAAAATTAAGAACTTTAAATGGCGTATATTAAATAGTTATCTGAAGGAAAACAAGAATATATCACTGTGTGTATATAGGGCAGCTGTGTGCTAATGGACTGAGAATTGGGTTAGGAGTCAGGAGTGCTGGATTCTCATTCTTTGCTCTGCCACTGACTAGTTGTGTGAACTTGGGAAAGTTTCTTAAACTCTTTGTGCCTCAGTATCTCCACCTGTATATTAAGGATGGTGGTCACACGTTGTATTAAGGTGCCATCTGTAATATTTGGTAAAGGGTTAATAAATAAGTGTTTTAAGATAGGGTTAGTCAGTTCTTGTAGATTGTTATAAAATTCATCAGGTCAATAAGGTTTCTTATAAACATCTATAACACATACTGCTCATGTCTGTAACATGCTTATAACAAATATTAACCATTTATTAGCCCTTTGTAAACAATTTATAAATAAAACTTGAATATAAAGTGACCTAGATAATGTTCTCTAACCTTTGCAAAGCATTCTGATATCAATAGCTAAAAAAGGCAGTGAAAATGCAAAGTTTTATTTTATTGTGTTGTGACGTTGTCATTCAGTCCTGAGCTCCTGTCTGTGCAGCTGTCCCTGTGAGGCTAATACTGAGATGCTAAAGAAATATGTGATTATTCTAAAAAAAAAAAAAAAAAAAAATGGTTAAAAATATTTGTCCTTCTTTCCTCCAAAACAAGGAGGAATTAAAAAAATAAAACTGAGATCTGTTAGTGACTGGATCCTTTCACCTAGCTGGACAAGTACAAATAACACAGTGTAACTTTCCCTTTGAGCAGCTAGCAGAGTGTGTCCCTGAACGGGGGCTTTTCTTTTGGCAAGGTGTCTCTTGTGTCCCCTGCTGCTTAAGCAGTCTGAATCAGCATGTCATCATGTGACTGCAGGAAGATCCCAGTTTCAGCGCTGAGTCACATGAATAACTGGAATAGTTCTTTAGAGCAGAATTAATTCCTAGAACCTCTTCAGGCATATACCAGCAGGCATGTGCTTTACCTCCAGCAGTACCATACAGCTTTATGATTTAGTGGAAAGGACACAACTGATATTTTAGATTGTGATAAACCAGCTTACCTGCTGTTACAGTCTTAAACCTTACGGGTTTATTGTTGACTCTATCCTGCTTCCAAGGAGCTTTAAGAATAAGCCGTGGCATGACAAGGCTTTAGGGTTAAGCTCAAATCTACTACAATGACTCAGAGATTGTGGTGCTTTCAAACCAAGTGTTGAGAATCTTGTTGTTATTCAGTTAACCCTTGAAGAACTGGTGGTTCACGGAGGGTGCTTAAACACAAAGGATAGCAAATAAAAAATAATAAAATTAATGGAGATATCCTATCTCCTAGAACTGGAAAGGATCTTGAAAGGTCATTGAGTCCTGCCCCCTGCCTTCACTAGCAGGACCAAGTACTGATTTTGCCCCAGATCCCTAGGTGGCCCCCTCAAGGATTGAACTCACAACCCTGGGTTTAGCAGGCCAATGCTCAAACCACTGAGCTATCCCTGCCCCCTCTTGCAATTTTTCTAAAGCATCTATTACACTCTGGGAGCTGTAGAAATAAAATAGCAGCATGGAAAATTGTAAGGGTGGTTAGTAAGGCAGCCAATGAGAGGGAAGCAGAGGGATCTGATCCTAAATACAAGTTTTTGATCCAGAGACTCGTGAAGGCTGCATGTATGTCAGAAGAGATGGCTTTGCTTGGGAGAGGGAAATGACGTAGGAAGGCTCAATAGGTACTGCGCCTGCAGCATAATTGAAAGTGTGCTCTAGAACAGTGGTTTTCAAACTTTTTTTTTTTTCTGGCGACCCAGTTGAAGAAAATTATTGATGCCCGTGACCCCAATGGAGCTGGGGATGAAGGGTTTAGGCTATGGGAGAGGCTCAGGGCTGGGGTAGGGGGTTGGGGTGCGAGAGGGGATCAGGACTCTGGGGTGAGGCCAGGGATGAGGGGTTTAGGGTGCAGGAAGGGGCTCCGGGTTTTGGGGGGCTCAGGGCTCTGACAGGGGATTGGGGCACAGGCTTACCTCGGGTGACTCCCGGTCAGCAGTGCAGCGGGGGTGCTAAGGCAAGCTTCCTGCCTGTCCTGGCACCGCGGACCGCGCTGTGCCCTGGAAGCAGCCAGCAGCATGTCCGGCTCCTAGGCGGAGGCACGCAAGTAGCTCCGTGTGGCTCTTGCCCGCAGGCACTGCCCCCCAGGGCCGGCTCCAGGCACCAGCTCAGCAAGCAGGTGCTTGGGGCAGCCAAGGGGAAGGGGCGGCACATCGGGCTCTTCGGCGGCAATTCGGAGGCGGGTCCTTCGGTCCCTCTCTTGATGCTGCCTGTCTTCCCATCTTACATGGAACCCACAGTTTTTCCTTGGTTGAATTAATCCAGTTGTGATATATTTAGCAGAACAAACTTCCAAATTATTGTTTAGCAATGAGGGACACTGGATGTACCATAATATCTTTGCTTCTGTGATTGGACTATATGGGCTGCAATGGGTTTTCTTTACAAGCAATTCCCTCCTCACTTTCCCCCATCCTTCCTGGGAGAGAAAGGGATAAATTCTGACCCCACTCTATCCCCTTTTATGCTACGCTGGCAAAAGCAGTTGAATGGCCTCTTGACGAATCCTCAGATGTAGACAGCCCTGCCTACCCTTCTGTGCAGCCCTGCGCTTGTCCAATTACCTAGGCCACCTTCAAATGCTACCAATCACATCTGCTATCTTCTCCATCCCATCTGGCTATCTTCCATCCACAATACTCTGATTCCACCATCAGTTGAATATGTATACAGTGAAATCTCAATTTTTACAAATACCAACCTTATAACTGGTTGTTCATGTGAACAATTTTTTTCCCAAAGGAAAAATATGACACAACATAAATGATATAAAAGAAGAAGGAGTCGCCATCCTTCACATTTTGATTGTTTCAGTGCATTGGAAATCGCTTTCCAGTGGT
Organism: Terrapene triunguis; assembly: GCF_002925995.2. Taxonomy (NCBI): domain Eukaryota; kingdom Metazoa; phylum Chordata; order Testudines; family Emydidae; genus Terrapene; species Terrapene triunguis. Next base: position 49,592 of record NW_020664454.1, on the reverse strand, counting down.
TTGAAGGACAAGCAGACAGTGATGCAGAGCAATATACTCCAGGGCCAGATTAAGGTAAATGGAGGTCTGGGGGTGTTACAGTATTGGGGGGCCCCTCGTTGCATATTTAATTCCTTCCCTTTCCTGTTTTACCAGCACTCGTACATGATGCCAAAAACTCTATTGTTAAATTTCCTTAGTTATTTTAGTTCCATTTTTTAAATGTGATATACCAATTGTAAAGCTGAATGAAAGTTAAAGCAAACAAAATCATTTTAATTGACACCGAAGTGGTAGTAATACACATAGGGATGCTATGGCTTTGATTACCTACTTACCAGGGCTTAAATTCTCAGAGATGATTTCCTGGAGCCCCCCATTCACCTCACACCCCAGATTCAGGGCTCCAAGCTTCAGCTGCAGGGCAGGGGGGTCTCAGGGCTTCAGCCCCATGGGGGGAGGAGCATCAGGACTTGGGGCTTCTGCCCCGTAGGGCGCGCTGGGGCTCGGGCTTTCAGCCCTGTAGGAGGCACTGGGGCTCCCATGGGTTTGAAAATATTTACCGGTGCTCCACTCCAGATGGCTCTGGCTGAATTTAAACCCTGCTAATTAGCTCTAACAGTAGTATTCAGTTACATTATTGGTGGGCCAGTTAAGGCAATGTCCAAATCTTGGAGGGCCAAGGAGCACACTCGTTCTCTAAGGCCAAAGGGTTCTTCGGGTGTTTGCTCTCTAGTGAGCCTACCACCGGCCATGGGTCAGACCCTTTCAAGAGTGGTATGCTGGATTTTATTTACTAATCTCAAAATAAAAGGTTAAGAGTTCTGGTAGACCACATTCCAGCAAACAAATAATTATAATTATACACCGTAATGCTATTAAAACAGCATGTTGTTAATATTAACTCAATTAAAACTATGAAATTAAAATTAGAAGTTAAACACATGAGAAATGAACAGACACCTAATTACCCTTTTCTTATTGCCTGAAATGTTCACATTTGCTCGCACCATCTTTTTTTCTTTTTTCCCGGAAAAGCCTTGCACAGTATGCCATCAAGATAACTAACGAAAGCACATCGATTACTGATTAATTTATGCTGCATAAGTATCTGATTAAGCACCTGATTAAAAATGTACTACTGTAAATCAAAATATATCAACACAGCCTAGCTCCAGTGTGTTAAGGAAAATGAAAAGTTTCTAAATTAAATACAGGGCATGATGGTAAACAGAGGGGAAAATGAACTGAAATGCATCTTACTAGCTCCCATCAATTCAGCCCCCCAGGTCCCATCACTTCTGCCCTCTAGCCCCCGCCCATCTGCCCAGCCCATCCAGTTCCCAGCTCCTCATCAGCTATGCCACCCCCAGCCTCGCCTCTGCTCCTATTGAGGTTCTTCCACCCCTCCCCCTTCAAGGTGGGGGAGCAGCTCCAGGGAGTCTTCACCCCCTTCCCAGGCAAGGGAAGGGAGGGGTAAGTGGAGGAGCCATCCCTGCTCACAGGAGGGGAGGGGGGAAGAGAGAGTGGAGCCACCCTGAGCTACTTTCTCCTCCTCCCTCCCCTCCTGTGAGCAGGTATGGCTCCTCCCCCTTCCCTTCCTATGAGAATAGGCTAGCATCTCTGATTAGCGGCTGCTTCCCAGGAGGTGTGAAGGAACAGCTGGCGGCGAGGGCACCACAGGGAAGTCCTCAGGGGATAGATCTGGCCAGAAGAAGAACAATGCAATAAATGATATATATTTTGGGGTGGGCCCTCAAAATCCAAGGCCCCAGGCTACAGTTCCTAAAGCCCCTGCATTAATCTGTCCTGCCGATACTGCAACTTATTTACTGTATCTACAGCCATGTTGAGATGTTTAGTTTTAGTAACTTCTGGATTTTATTAACTCCTCAATTCCCAGTGCGTTTGTAAAATAGGGGTTCTGCTATATCATATTTTTATTATCTATTTGTCCCTCAGGAGAAACAACTCAGTTGTTAATCAAACTTGTGTTAACGACCATCAATCTTAAAAAGCCAGTGGCAATAAAGGAACACAAACCACAAAAGTTCAGTGTAATTGGGAAATACTGAATAGAAGTAAAAGCAAACCAAGTCTGAACTAGTGCCAACATTTTCAAACTTGGGTGTTTAAATTTTGTGTTCTGCTGGCAGATGAAACTGTGCCACTTGACTGGGCTTAAAGGCAACATCTTTCACTGTGATGTATCCAAAATGAACACTCACTAACAACAGTTATTATTTCAGAGCTGACATCTGCTGCTTGTTTGGATGGCAAATTGGCGAGGGTTTAAATTTGTCATATTGGTCAAAACCAGAATAAACAGTCAAGTGGCCATGGAAACCACATACAGTTTTTTCCTGTTTCTTTCTTTCTACATTTTTAGTGAATTCAGTGCTGGTGAATGAAGCCAGATTGGCAGCCGAGGAAACTGAGGCCCTCTGCTTAGCCACAGGACAGGGGAAACATGGTCTAAAAGCAAAATGTGCACTGTCTCGCCAAGGTGCCGTCAGGCTATCCCGGCGTGGCCAGCTTTAGGGGTGAGGAGATGGTTCAGTCAGTGGCCATTCAATCCTTGGCCTCTCTGCAGAGGCTGAAGACAAAGATGTAATTAATGCCAGTTGTGTTGTTGGCTTGTGTGATATGGACACCAGCTGACCCAGGAACTAGACTGATGCCAGGAAGTCAATATGACTGTTTATAATCTCTGGGATATAATCCTATTACTCTTTCCTATTCCAGTGCTCCAACAACCAGATTACTATGAAAGACCATTCAAATGAATGCAGCAGTATGATAGGGCACATATGCTGGGCGGTTTTGGAGAGGTTTGTTTTAAGGCTATATATATATTGTGTTTGTTCAGTATCTAGCACAAAAGGATCTTGGCCCATGACTGGGGCTCCTAGTTGCTACCATAAAAGAATCCTAATATTTGGTATGCTTTCCAGCATGGACAAGGCTGGCATACTACTTTATGCCAAAACCAAATCTCCTACACTATTTACATGCTATAATTGACCAAGAGGACATGGTGTCCCTCTGTATCGTGTAACAGTAATAACAAGTTGTGTTCCTCACCAAAACAGGGCACAGGCATACAGTGTGTTATCCCATGAATTTGATGTCCAACATCTTATTTTGCAATAACATGCTTTGTTAAATCATAGGCTGTCAAAAATTCTGGCAATAGGGCCTAATCCAAAGATAAATGAAACCAAAGGGAATCTTTCCATTGTTTTCAGTGGGCTCTGGATCGGGTCCATTTGTATACACAATCTATTGTAACAATGTTGCTCAAGGAGCTGAGCATTCTCAACTTCCATCAGACTCAATGGGAGCTTAGACCACCTTCTAGGACAGGGATGGCCAAACTTACTGACCCTCTGAGCCGCATGCGACAATCTTCAGAAGTTCGAGAGCCAAGGCGCAACTGCCAGGGCTGGGGCTTCAGCCCTGCAGCGAGGTGGTGGGGCTAAGGGCTTCTGCCCTGCGGGGTTGGGGGCTCTCGGGGCTTCAGCCTCATGGGGCGCACCTGCCAGAGCTCAGAGCTTCAGTCCCACTCCAGCTGAAGCCCCAACACCCCTGGCAGGCGCCTTCCACAGAGCTGAAGCCTCAACACCCACCTCCCTGCTGGCATAAGTGCTGGAACTAAGAGTTCTGGGGGTGCTACCGCACACCCTGGCTTGAAGTGGTTTCCATTATATACACGGTTTACAGTTTGCTTCAATGGCTGCCAGCACCCCCACTATAAACATTGATCCAGCCCCCCTGCCTGCAGGGCAGAAGCTCCTAGCCCCACCACCCTGCTGCAGGGCAGAAGCCCCGAGCTCCCCACAAAAGCCTGGTAGGGAGAGAATGGGGAGGGCACGGAGGGCTTCAAGAGCCGCGCTTTAACTGTAAAAGAGCTGCGTGTAAAAGGCCACCCCTGTTCTAGGAGCTGCTCAATGCTTTGCAGGCCTGGTCCAATATTGTTTACAGAACATAGGCCCTGATCCTGCACCCAATGAAATCAGTTTGTTTTTTTGCCATTGACTTCAGTGGCACCAAGATTGGCCCCCAGATTTATACACTCACTCTGTATGTTGTTAAAACCTTTACTTTGTAAATTGAGAGGGAAGGGTGTGTGTGTGTGTGTGTGTGTTAAACTACATGAAACATTTTTTCCAGCTTTCCCCCCTACTTTTTCTTCCTCATGCAGACAAGAGGATTATGGCAAAATTATAAAATGTGCATTTGGGGTCTCTAATTATAACTGGTCAGAGACTGAATTAGCCTAGCCCACCTACCTTCCTTCAGGAACTGCCAAAGTGCTCAGGAAGAGGAGTCGGGTGTAAGTATGCAAATAAAAGCTCTATTTATTTATACTGGGAAATGGAGTAGGATAGATGTGCCTCATGGGAAAGTCCTTTAGAATTTAGGAGACAGTGAAATGTCCTTTTGATAGTATTTTAAAATCAATGTAGAGGATGTTCCAGCATGGATTATCTGAGCACCTCACAATCTTTAATGCATTTAACCTCACAACTCCCCTGTAGGGTAGGGGAAGTGCTGCTATTCCCAATGTACAAAGGGAGAACTGAGTCACAGAGAGACTACGTGACTTGCTCAAGGTCACATAGGAAGCTTGTGGTAGAGCAGAAAATTGAATTCAGGTCTCCTGAATCCCAGGCTAGCAATCTAACCACTGGACTATCCTCCTTCTCGGTTCACTTACTGTTTGTGGTGACCTTTGAAATTTTCACATGAAAGTCTTGATGGGCTAAATATTGAGATCCCGATTCATTTATTAATTGGGCAAATTCCCATTACAAGTTTGTGTGAGTAAGGATTGAGAAAGCCAGTGTAGCCGCTGATTAAGGATGTCAAGATTTGGCTGTACAGTTTTGGAAAGCACAGAAGACTCAAAAGCTATTTTGATTTCTCTTACAAACTTGACATGTGCACTCCAAATATTTTAATTAGATATATAACACCCAAGGCTGGGATTTTCAAAGGATCTTAAAGGAATTAGATACCCAACTTCCATTGAATTTCCATGGCATCTGGGCACCTAACTCTCCTAAGTTCTTTGGAAAATCCTATCCCAACCTTTCTAGCGTGCTGTTCTCTCAGCTGACACAGAGCTGGCCAGTTTCTGAATTCTCCCAACAGCAGGTCGACCAACTGCTCACAGGCAGCCTTTGAAAATCGTCTCCTCCTCGCTGGCTTCAGCTCCATTGACATCTGTTACCAACAGGGAGTTCGCCACACCCACACCTCGCTAGAGTACAGAAAGCACTTGGCTCACAGAAGCAGACTTACAAAGGGAGGCAGTGTTTTTCTTCTTATTTGTAGGAAAGAAAATTTTAGTGCAAAGATCAGCAAGTAAAAACATAATTGAAAGGTTGTGAGCAAGGTGGTAGGCAGCTCATGACCGCACTCAGACTGATATACAGGCGAACTTTCTGATAGTGACATAAAGTATAATTCTGTTAGTGGCAGCACAGGATGTACAAACCCACCTGGAACCCTGGGTAATTACTTAGGCTTAAGTGGCTTCACTGCTCCAGTAGCTGAGCTAGCTAGTTTAAAGCTCTCTCTGGTATGTCTCTGTGAGCTGCAATCACACTCAGCGATTAGCAATGTAGACCTACCCTTAAGGCAGGTCTACACTGCCACGGGGGGATCGAAGCTCTGAGATCGATCCAACGGCGGTTGATTTTGCAGGTCTAGTGAAGACGCGCCAAATCAACTGCAGATCACTCTCCAGTCGACCCCTGTACTCTACCCCTGACAAGAAGAGTAAGGTCAGTCGATGGGAGATTTTTCTCCCATCGGCCCCCTGCAGTGTAGACACTGCGGTAACTCGACCTATGGTTCGTTGACTCCAGCTACGTTATTCACATAACTGGAGTTGCATAGCATAGGTCGACTTACCGCCGTAGTGTAGACATAGCCTTAGTGTTTCAATGATCCCTTACTTATAAGGCCAATCCTGACCCACATTTAAACAGTCATGCAGGTGAGGTAAGCCCCATAGAGCTGAATAAACAAGGTGTCTAATCCTGGAGATAATCACGTCTCAGGGGTTGGAAGGGATCTGCACCTGCTGTGTGAGTGGGGCATGTGGAAATGCCCGAGGGCTGGGAATTTACAACTGACATCATCCCAAACAGCTCTAGATGGTGCTCAACCGTCTCTCCCTTTATTGTTGGTGCTAATTTCAGCCTTTGCCCCAGCACAACTCCTTTGAGGATGGAAGCAGGAGGAGAAGGGTGATGGGGGCTGCAACCAACTTGTGACATTGAATTTGAGTTTTGGAAACATAAGCCAAGGACACCTTTATTGGGCTGTTTGGCCCATCCAGTCTTTCCCCACCTATCAATCAGCAAGGAACGAACCCTTCCTACCCAACCATTGGGAAGTTGGAGGGGAGGCACTGTGATATATAGGAAGTCAGGCTGGCCAGAGTCACAGACTCCTCCCTTGAGGATGTGGTGGCATTGGGCAGCAACACAGGTACTCGGTCTGCTTCAGGAGTGTTTCCCTTTCAGGATTCAGGGAGGTATTTGTGGCTGCAAAGCCCAGCAGCACTACAGAGCTGCCCAGCACTCCATGCTGCTATGGCCAGGATTTAGCCTATTGTGAAGCTGTCTTGTGGAGAAAAGGGCTTGTTGCAAGGAGTTCTGCTGCATTTACAAAAATGGATTGAGGATGACTGAGGTGCTGCAGCCATGCATAAACCTTTGAACAGCTACAGAGCAGCTGAAAGCTTTTATTTGTCGTTGATCATAAAAAAATGTTTTCATATAAGTCTTTGCACCACATTTTATAATTGAAAATGCTGGGTGCTTGTGTAGGACAGAACAGAGCTGACGTATGAAGTGGGAAATAGTGGCAATCATGGGTCTTAACATGTCATTCTCAATCTGCCACCCCCAGATCGAAAGGTATGATTATGCTTCCTCAGTTGGAAACAGCCCAATGAAGCAGTGAAATATTATTTTCAAAAAGCAACCGTGCCTGACAGAACCTCAATTATTTTTTTAACTGTGATAATGCACTTAGAACAGCCAAAGATTTGAGCTGAGCGTAACTGTGGGGAGTCAAATATTAAATATGACTAATACCTACAAAGCATTTGACGTAAGTGTGCATCTATGAGAAAAATATTTCCCATACATTTCTTACCACACCTCTTGGGTTAAATCTATTGCCCATGTATTCAGTATGTAAAATATGTTGACAACATTGTCCCAATTTTAAAGTCATAAGAATATGTGTCAGAAAACTGGATATGTTATGAATAATACTGGTTGTGTTATGAATAATGATGACGATCGAGCCAATGGCACTAGTCCCATGAGAAAAAATTACCCAGCATGAGTAAGGACTGTAGGATGATAACCATAGTGCTTTAAATCTTCAAAACACTGTACAAATATTAATCTCTGCATCATCCCTGAAAAATAAGATGGACACAGAGTGATTCTGCCCCACTGAAGTCAAGGGAAGCTTTGTCACTGACTTCAATGGGTGCAGGATCAAGCCCTAAATTACTTCTCTAAGGGTATGTCTACACTACGAGAGTAGTTCGATTTTAGTTAAATCGAATATGTGCAATCGATATTAGAAAGTCGAACGTGTGTGTCCACACTAAGGACAGTAATTCGACTTTGTCAGTCCACACTACCAGGGAAAGCGTCGACATTGGAAGCAGTGCACTGTGAGCAGCTATCCCACAGTTCCCGCAGTCCCCGCTGCCCATTGGAATTCTGGGTCGAGCCCCCAATGCCTTCTGGGGGAAAAAAATGTCTCGAGGGTGCTTTTGGGTAACTGTCGTCATCCAATCGTCACTCCCGCCCTCCCTCCCTCCTTGAAAGCGCCGGCGGGAAATCAGTTCGCGCACTTTTCTGGTCAGTGACAGCGCGGACGCCACAGCACCGTGAGCATGGATCCCGCTGCGACCATCGCTGCAGTTGTGGCCGTTGTCAACGCCTCGCAGCTCATCATGCACCTTTCACAGAGGCAGATAGAGAGAAATCAGGCGAGGAGGCTACGGCAGCGGAGTGAGGACCTGAACTCCGAGAGTAGCACACGCCTGTCAGAAACCACGACACCCAGCGCCGAGGACATCACGTTTGCAATGGGGCATGTGGATTTTGTTGAACGGCGATTCTGGGCCCGGGAAACAAGCACGGACTGGTGGGACCGCGTAGTGCTTCAGGTCTGGGATGAATCGTAGTGGCTGCGAAACTTTCGCATGCGGAAGGGGACTTTCCTGGAACTTTGTGAGTTGCTGTCCCCTGCCCTGAAGCGCAAGGACACCCGCATGCAAGCAGCCCTGACTGGTATTTACTTCCCGGACCACAAGATAACTGTTGGGGATGTGGAGATGCCTACAGTGATCCTCGGAGACCCAGCCTACCCGCTAATGCCCTGGCTCATGAAGCCCTATACTGGCGCCCTGGACAGTGAAAAAGAACTCTTCAACTACCGGCTGAGCAAGTGCAGAATGGTGGTGGAGTGTGCTTTTGGACGTCTCAAGGGGAGATGGAGAAGCTTACTGACTCGCTGTGATCTCAGCGAAACCAATATCCCCATCGTTATAGCAGCTTGCTGCGTGCTCCACAATCTCTGTGAGAGCAAGGGGGAGACCTTTATGGCGGGGTGGGAGGTTGAGGCAAATAGCCTGGCTGCTGATTACGCCCAGCCAGACAGCCGGGCGATTAGAAGATCCCAGCGGGACGCGCTGTGCATCCGGGAGGCTTTGAAAGCCAGTTTCAAGACTGAGCAGGGTACCCAGTGACTTTTAAGTTTGTGGACACAGAGGCTGAACTTGCCCCCGTTTCTTTACCCAGTTACCCCCTTCACCCCCTTCCCAAAAAATAAAATCTGTTCTGTTTTGCTAATGAACACCGTTGTCTTCATTACTGTTTTCGCGGGAATGTTTTAAACCTGGGTTTAGTGTTGTGATGCTAATGATGCTTCTAAACTGCCCTCCCCCGCCACAAAGTCACAGAGCAACCCCGCCCCCCCCCCACAGAACATGAAAGTCACCTCCCAGACTGACCAGGGTAACTAGTCACTGCACTGTGTATGTGCCCTGCTGCTGGGCCTGCCCCCTGCTAAAGGTGACTGTCCTGTCTAATTACCAAGCCCCTTCCCCCCCCCTTCAGACAGACTCTCCTCCAAAAGAAGAGGATGGAAACAGTAATGAACAGAAACGTATTTTTTATTAACAACCACACATGGAACGGGGGGGTGAAACTTGGACGGGGTCTTGTGTGAGGCGGGTAGGAAAGGACTTTTCAGATTTTGGGGAATGAGAGCCTTCTAGTGCTATAGCAGTCCACTGGGGTGGAGTGAAAGTTTTCACGGCCCCTGCCGCCCCTCCGTGTTTGGACTTTGGGTGAGGGGGGTATGGGACTTGGTGGCGGGGCAGGGCGGTTAGAGAGAGACTGCAGCGGGGCTCTCTCCTCCTGCCTCCGGTCCTGCAGAACATCCACAAGGCGGCGGAGGGTGTCCGTTTGCTCCCTCATTAGTCCAAGCAGCGTTTGAGTCGCCTGCCGGTCCTCCTGTCGCCACCTCTCCTCCCGTTCCATGTTTGCCCAGTGCATTTGGGACAAGTTCTCCCTCCACTGTGTCTGCTGGGCTGCCTGTGCTCGGGAGCATCCCATTAGTTCAGCAAACATGTCTTCCCGTGTCCTCTTCTTCCTCCTCCTAATGTGCGCTAGCCTCTGGGCAGATGTGGCTGTGGGAATTGGGAAAAAGGGAGTGAATTCCTGAGACAGATCAATGTATCTGTGAACAGAGAACATAGTCTTTCTCTGTGAACAAGACCATGCAGAGCACCTATCACACGCGCACTGAGGACAAGGTCGAATTTTCGGCCCTCGCCTACAGTGCCTGCGGTCTTGCTGTGGCGAGCTGAGGAGCGGGGCAGGACACCGGACTTTGTCTAGCTGGCAAACATGGTAAGCCGTAGACTTGTGGCTGCTTAAAACTTTAAGAGTGGCACTGGCCTCCTTTCACATAGAAAGCAATGCGAGTCTCTGCTGGCAGCAATCCTGCAAGCATGAACTCTGCCCCTGTCCCAGCCCCTCGCGGCTGTAAACCGCGTGGCTGTAAACCGGCGGTTGCAGTTCTGTAAAGGAACGGGCAAGCAGTCCCAATACTAACTTTCCCCTACCTAATTCAAAGCAGGGCGTCATGCCAGACATCACCCTCCTGAGGGTCTCGGAGAGCCAGAAGGAGAGGATGCTTCGGGACAGCCTGCAGAAACCGGGGCCATTTGCTGCTATGCTGTGCAAGGCCATGATCCCCGAGTACCTGCTGGCGTTGTGGCAGGGAAACGTTTCTTACCACGGGGGGCCTAATAAGCTCTCCCTGCCAAAGAACCTGATAATTAGGCTGGAAAGACACCTGCAGGAGGCCTATGAGGAGTTCTCCCCGGGGGATCTCGCCTCTATCCCCGGACACATCGACCAGTTTTTGGGTTAGGTGCCCTTGGAGGGACAAAAGAGTGGAGCGTCTTGGGCAGTGTAATCATGAAGCGGACATTGTTGAATTTTCTTAAAATGGTTCGGACTATACATTGAAGCGGCCAAAGACACAATAATCATGATACCCTTTGTTCAGATTCCCGTTTTGTTGCACTTTCCTGTTTACATGGTTAGAAGCACTTTACCCATTGTTAATATTTCAAATCTTCCTGTTCTGTTATAAATAAAAGTTTACATACTTGAAAGCACTTTAGCTATTGTTAATATTTAAAATATGCAAGTTCTGTTATAAATAAATGTTAAGATATTTAAAACACTTACTGCTTGATCCTTCCCCTGAATCTGTGTCTGGGGTAACGGCGGGGGACGGTTGGTAGGGGATCTCTGTGAGGGTGATGAAGAGCTCCTGGCTGTCGGGGAAATCAGCGGTGCCAGTGCTGTCGACTGCCTCGTCCTCCTCATCTCCTTCTTCATCTTCCCCGTCCGCTAACATGTCCGACGAGGAACCGGCCGCGGACAATATCCCATCCTCAGAGTCCACGGTCACGGGTGGGGTAGTGGTGGCGGCCGCACCTAGGATGGAATGCAGTGCCTCGTAGAAACAGGATGTGTGGGGCTGGGATCCGGAGCGTCCATTTGCCTCTTTGGTTTTTTGGTAGCCTTGTCTCAGCTCCTTGATTTTCACGCGGCACTGCGTTGCATCCCGGCTGTATCCTCTCTCTGCCATGGCTTTAGAGATCTTCTCGTAGATCTTTGCATTCCGTCTTTTGGAGCGCAGCTCGGCAAGCACGGACTCATCTCCCCACACAGCGATGAGATCCAAGACTTCCCGATCAGTCCATGCTGGGGCCCTCTTTCTAGTCTGGGATTGCACGGCCATCTCTGCTGGAGAGCTCTGCATCTTTGCCACTACTGCTGAGCTCGCCACGGTGTCCAAACAGAAACTGCGATTCAAACTGCCCAAACAGGAAGAAGAATTCAAATTTTCCCGGGGTGTGGCTGGTCAGAGCATCCGAGCTCGGACTGCTGTCCAGAGCGTCAACAGAGTGTTGCACTGTGGGATAGCTCCCGGAGCTATTAGCGTCGATTTCCATCCACACCTAGCCTAATTCGACATGGCCATGTCGAATTTAGCGCTACTCCCCTCGTTGGGGAGGATTACAGAAATCGATTTAAAGAGAGCTCTATGTCGAACTAAATGGCCTCGTGGTGTGGACGGGTGCAGGGTTAAGTCGATGTAACGGCGCTAAAGTCGACATAAACGCCTAGTGTAGACCAGGCCTAAGGCTAAACAGTGAGTCAATGGAAGAGCCAACAGTAGAGCTCAGGAGTTTCTGGATTCCAGCCCTGTGGTTTGTCCACCAGAGCACACCACCACTCACATAGTGTATTTCTTGGTGTTCTGGTGACACTCAACCCTTCTAGTCTCTTGGTGTACTGAGTCTCCAGAACTAGTTGATAGCATTATAGCCTTAATGTGTCTGTTTGACAGATGCGGCGACAGAGTTTTAAATGATTTTCTTCAGCCTCTAGCTATGATCAAGTGTCTGAGCAGTTTCAACATATGTAATGGTTGGGGGACTTCTAAACTTAATGACTATGTATAAATGAGTTCTGACACCCAAGGAGTAGATCCTCTGCAGCACTCTGGTGGCAAAAACAACCTGTAAACTTGGCGCATCAGACCCCTGTAGTATTTCTACAACTATGTTGGCTCTCCACCATCCCCCTATCAGTTCATACCGTGGGGGTGTGGGTAGGAAAAGGGTGTGTAGCTGGAGCACTACTGCACTCTGGATAACTCCCTGTTGGAATGGGCCTTATGGTGTGAGGTCCCAGAGCCCTGGCTCCAACCTGAGCCCGAATGTCTACATCGCAATTAAATAGCCTCGTAGCACAAGCCCCATAAGCCTGAGTCAGCTGACATGGGCCAGACACGGGTATTTAATTACAGTGTAGACATAGCCTATGAGTCCAGGGCCTTCCAAAATCGTTACTTTGAGTCCATTAGTGAACAGTGTACAACTATACATGCTTTCAGCCTTCCTAATTGATGGTACTTAATTTTAGTCAGCCATACTATTTTATTCTTCTGCACTTGAATAAAAGTGAATTCTCTGCTTTATGGCTCAGTCTATTCTTTCATGCACATGTATAATTTCCATTGCTGTTAATTACGCAAGTTTGCACAGAGAGGAGACTAAATAAACCCCAAAGTTATTTCAGTCACAGCTTCAGTTTGAGCTAATAGTTGTGTTCACCAAGGGCCTGATCCAAAGCTGATTGAAGCCATTGGGAATCTTTTTGCTGACTTCAAAGGGCTTTGGATCAGGCCCCAATGAACAGATTTTTATGCTCTATTTAGTATTGTATTACAAATATGTCTCACATCATTGGTTTATTGTTGAGTAATGGTTTTAGAAACTATTATTTTTCCTGCTACGTTAGGACAAAAAGACACTTGAAAATCTGTCATTTCCTCTTAGAAAAATTCGTATTGACCAACCAAAGCAAACCATAGGGGAATCCAGTAAAAAGATATCTGGAAGTCTGGTTTAAAGGGAGAATCAGGCTCACAGTAGGATACACCATCTTTTAAGTAATAGGTTGACTTGGTCATTTGATTTGCTCCATTTGCCTTTTGATCTAGTTATGGTTACTATGTGAAGAAAGAATGCATAAAGCAAATTACCTTGGAAACACTCAGCTGTTTCAAAGCAACATCGTTTTCAATGAAGACAGTCAGTGACAAAGGCTGAAGTGCTTCTCAGGTTATTTACAAAAAAAAGAAGTTCAATATCATGGCATTTGCCACAACTTCTGCCTTGTGGGAGAAGCATGTTCTGAAGAAGGATTTGGAGGAAGAGAAAGTGCCACCAATGAGGGCATTCCTGGTGGGAAAAGGTACACACAGGAAAGTTCCCCGGTGAACCTGTGAGGTGGTGGTAGGCAGGGCGAGGGAGGATTATTGTGGCTTGGTAATTGGATGTGTAGGCTGGGGGCGGGTTTCACAGAGCCTTGTTGGAAGTCAGAATGGGGAACCTGAATTTGATTCAGAATGTGCGAACCAGCAAAAGGACAAAGCAGCAGGGCTGTCACGTCCAGAACAAGGAGTAAGGAAGATGATCTTAGCATATGTCCAAAAACGCTGCTGCTGTGTCCTTTTAAGGCCCTCGTACTGTAAAGCTGTAACATGAGAACCCCAGTACTGTAGTGTTGACAGGAGCAGTCAGTAGAGGAGGAGCTGGTACAGAATGTGAAGTGGGCTGCTGGAGATTGGCCAGTGAAACTAGCTTGACCTGTTCTCCTGTGCAAGTACCTTGGATTTGCTTCCCACAAAACAGTGCCCTCACCTTTCCCTTTTCCTAACATCTTGGCCAGATCCTGCTGCTACTGAAATCAATGGGAATTTCACCCCTCTTTCTGTGCCATTTATCTCTGTATAGCACTTGCTAGTGCTTGTTCCATTCCCCCTATACCAAGACTTGTGTCTTAGCTAGGATATTTATCAGAACACACTTTCTAGCGGATTCGCTTGCTCTCACAAGAGTGGGTGTCGCCTAGTTGTTCATATCTTTCTAATCCGATCACAATTGGTCTGTCTGGCTGAGAAGCTTCAAGCCCCATCGAGGCAGTGGTCTTGCTGTTACATTTAAATGTTAGGTCCTGCTCCTGCTCTCGTGGACGTCTATGACAGAATTCCCATGGGAGCAGGATTGGGCCCAACTTTTAAATGCCATTGTTAAAGCTTTAACACCAAGGGATTTCCTTGAACACTTTATAGTTACATTCCCAGTTTTGTCTGTTTCACTGTCCATTGTTTACTGTTTTCCCTAATCCTCTCAGAGATTTCTGGAGTTTTATTTTTGCCTTCCACTAACAGATACAAATGTATTGTTAGTAGCTTTAATGTACTCTACGTATTGAGTTCTCTCTTCTTTCATGTTTGTAGATGTTTGTTTGGTTTTTTTTTACCCTTACATTGTCTAAAGATCATCCACTCAACCAGTCACCCCTATTCACAGCAGCAGCCTTAAGCCTGAACTTCTAATTACTCTGACTTGTTGCTTAATTAGTTAATGTTTATTTAGCACCTTGAAGATGTAAAATGTTATATAAATTCACAGTATTGTTATTTTATTTTATTATTTCTGAACTCAGGTTATTTTAGGATTAGGCTACTTTTGACCTTTTTATTTATCTCCAGTGATGTACCATTCCTCACATCCCTTCAGAAACCAGAAACAATAGCCAAAATCATCCCTGGAGTAACTTCATTGGGGAGTTCTGCCAGGGATGAATTTAACTCTCCACTACTAATCTCTCTTTGCACCTCAATTTCCCCCACTTTGACTCTCCTCTTGCTGTGACAATTCCATTTCAAGTGGGTTGTTAAATGGAATTATACAAGACTTAACATGATTTAGTAGAACCTACCATAGATGCTACAAAAGTATTTATGATTCGTTGTATAAATCAGATTAAGTGTGAGACTTTAAAATCCAATGGACATTGGTTGACTATCACTGAAGGATTATAGTCCCTATGTTTTATCAGAAGAGCTAGAAACACCTTTCTTTGGGTAGACTTTTTTTTTTTTTTTTGGGCAGGCAGTTATTTAAGTTGTTAGGAGAGCTGGAGAACTATTTACAATGAACAATTTATTCAGTAAATTTAATCCCTGTTTCTTAATGCAAATTATCTACAGACAGACTTAGATTTGTTTACAAAAACAACAAGGAGTCTGGTGGCACCTTAAAGACTAACAGATTTATTTGGACATAAGATTTCGTGGGTAAAAACCTCACTTCTTCAGATGCATAGAATGAAAGTTACTGATGTGTCAGTATATAATGACTGCATGGAGAGAAGGGAGTTACTTCGCAAGTGGAGAACCAGTGTTGACAGGGCCAATTCAATCAGGGTGGATGTAGTCCACTCCCAATAATAGATGAGGAGGTATCAATTCCAGGAGAGGAAAAGCTGCTTCCGTAATGATGTTAAATTTGCAAATGAATTTTAGTTCTGCTGTTTCTCTTTGAAGTCTGTTTCTGAAGTTTTTTTGTTCAATAATAGTGACTTTTAAATCTGTAATAGAATGACCAGGGAGATTGAAGTGTTCACTTACTGGCTTTTGTATGTTACCATTCCTGATGTCCAATTTGTGTCCATTTATTCTTTTGCGGAGGGAATGTCCGGTTTGGCCAATGTACATGGCAGAGGGGCATTGCTGGCACATGATGGCATATATAACATTAGTAGACGTGCAGGTGAATGAGCCCTTGATGGTGTGGCTGATGTGGTTGGGTCCTCTGATGGTGTCGCCAGAGTAGATATGGGGACAGAGTAGGCAACGAGGTTTGCTACAGGGATTGGTTCCTGGGTTGGTGTTTCTGTGGTGTGGTGTGTAGTTGCTGGTGAGTATTTGCTTCAGGTTGGGGGGTTGTCTGTAAGCGAGGACTGGCCTGCCTCCCAAGGTCTGTGAGAGTGAGGGATCAATTTCCAGGATAGGTTGTAGATCGTGGATAATGCGCTGGAGAGGTTTTAGCTGGGGGCTGTATGTGATGGCCAGTGGTGTTCTGTTATTGTCCTTGTTGGGCCTGTCCTGTAGTAAGTGATTTCTGGGTACCCGTCTTGCTCTGTCAATCTGTTTCCTCACTTCCCCAGGTGGGTATTGTAGTTTTAAGAATGCTTGATAAAGATCTTGTAGGTGTTTGTCTCTGTCTGAGGGGTTGGAGCAAATTCGGTTGTATCTTAGGGCTTGGCTGTAGACAATGGATTGTGTGATGTGTTTTGGATGGAAGCTGGAGGCATGTAGGTACGTATAGCAGTCAGTAGGTTTCCGGTATAGGGTGGTGTTTATGTGACCATCACTTATTTGCACTGTAGTGTCCAGGAAGTGGATCTTTTGTGTGGACTGGTCCAGGCTGAGGTTGATGGTAGGGTGGAAATTGTTGAAGTCCAGGTGGAATTCTTCAAGGGCCTCCTTTCCGTGGGTCCATATGATGAAGATGTCATCAATGTAGCGCAAGTAGAGGAGGGGCACTAGGGGACAAGAGCTGAGGAAGCGTTGTTCTAAGTCAGCCATAAAAATGTTGGCATACTGTGGGGCCATGCGGGTACCCATAGCTGTGCCACTGACTTGAAGGTATAAGTTGTCCCCAAATCTGAAGTGGTTGTGGGTGAGGACAAAGTCACAAAGCTCAGCCACCAGGCATGCTGTGGCCTCATCAGGGATACTGTTCCTGACAGCTTGTAGTCCATCCTCATGTGGAATATTGGTGTAAAGTGCTTCTACATCCATGGTGGCCAGGATGGTGTTTTCTATTCAAAACTAATCAGTGAATGGTTTAGCAAACATTTCAGCCTAAGGGTTGCTTGCAAATTATTCTCCGTGACTATTATTTGTTATTCATAAATCACAGTTTGTGATTGGCCACTTGTTTCCTGCTTACTGATTGGATAATTCCCAAACCTACAAAGAACAATCAGAATGGCCATGTAAGCATTGCTGAAATATATATTTATACAACTAGAGTTGGATGAATATTTTCAACTTTCTTTTCTTTCTGCAAACATTCTTGTGAACAAATATTAATTCTTATAAATATCCACTGTAAACTAATAGAAGAGGCTGTGAATATGTTTGAAGCAACTGCAATTTCTATTCAAATGTTCAGTTTTTTGCAATATTTGGCCATTGTTTCTCACCATTGTTGCAAATCATCCAGTTAACAGAAATATTGAGAGTTTTATGGGTATTCAGGCTACTCTAACTTTGAGATGTGGCAGAATGATAGTAGTAATAAAAATAAATAGTGTTGGTGGTATCCAATCTGTTTGCAAGAATCTTCATGATTTTTTTTCTGTTTAAAATTTAGCTTTTTTTTTTTTTACCAGCTTTCATTACTATCCGCCCCTGAAAAAAAGCATGAGTCTATTGAGATGTTACTATGTGTGAGAATCTTGATAGTTCCCCCAATCTGCTTTTTGTGTGCGTTCACCCTCCCTTTTTTTCCTCCTATGATATAGATCTAATTCCTGATGTCTTTACTCAAAGAACCCTCCTCTCAGCTAAGTCCATGGAACTTTGAATAAGTATTGAGTATGGATGTCAAAGGAAGTAAAATGAATATGCCTGATTTGTTATAATATGAATTGGAAGCAATTACAATTCTCTGTCCCCAATCTTGCTTGGAAAATTCACATTTAACCCAGCAATACATTTTAATTAAAGACCCTCCCATCTCTCGCTCTCTGTGTGTGTGTGTGTGTGTGTGTGTGTGTATATGCGTGTGTGTATATATTGTGACAAAGTTCCTCCTCTATCTTGGTGGGTCCTGCGTTTATTGGTGGATTTTCTTGCCTCAGAGATTCACCATGTGGGTTGGGGAACAGCCCAGAGACCTTCCCATCTGGAAGAACCCACAGTCCAGGTCAATTGGGAGGTTTAGGGGGAACCCAGGCCTGCCCTCTACTCCGGGTTCCAGCCCAGGGCCCTGTGGACTGCAGCTGTCTATAGTGCCTCCTGTAACAGCTGCATGACAGCTACAACTCCCTGGGCTACTTCCCCATGGCCTCCTCCAAACACCTTCCTTAGTCTCACCACAGGACCTTCCTCCTGGTGTCTGATAACGCTTGTGCTCCTCAGTCCTCCAGCAGCACACGCTCACTCTCACTCTCAGCTCCTTGCGCCTCTTGCTCCCAGCTCCTCACACTTGCACCACAAACTGAAGTGAGCTCCTTTTAAAACCCAGGTGCCCTGATTAGCCTGCCTTAATTGATTCTAGCAGCTTCTTCTTAATTGGCTCCAAGTGTCCTAATTAGCCTGCCTGCCTTAACTGGTTCTAGCAGGTTCCTGATTACTCTAGTGCAGCCCCTGCTCTGGTCACTCAGGGAACAGAAAACTACTCATCCAGTGACCAGTATATCTCCTGTACCCCACTGGTCTGGGTCTGTCACAATATATAATATGTATATATCCTTCTCTTTCTAGCCAAAGTCCTTCAGTGATCTGTAATAAATTCATGTTGCCTTCACCTCTTTATTACTAACCTCTTTGAATAGTTTCAGTTAAGTTTCTGATCACATTATAGCACTGATGTAAGGACTCTCACTGACCTTTCATAGAATATTGGTAATAGAGCACCTTCTGCTCATGTGTCCTTTGATATCACAGCCTCTCTTTCTGTAAAATCAGCCCTGAAATCCTTTGTCTGCTGGAGATGCATGCTGAATTAAGAAATACTACTCTGTGGCAATGCATGTTCGCATGTATCAGATTGCTACCAATCTGCCATAACAGCAAAATTATTTGTTGGGCTTGTTAAACTACATTGAAACTAGATGGAAACTGATTTGCAGCCTCTGAGATTGGACAAAGCTAAAAGATCTCACTTTTCTGTAGTATGGCAGTCACCAATAGAAGATTCCAAGTGACTCTTACTGTAAAATAAAAACATACAAATGATAGTTTCCATATGGCAAGAAATGCTTCTCCCTGTGTGAACTTTTTGGAGTGTGCTGAAAAACAAAGGGTGTAGTTTCTTGTTAATGATCAGTGCTGTATCAAGTTCAAATTCAGATGCTGACATTCTAGGATCTGGACACCAAATAGGATAATCAGTTAATGATATAGAATTTTAAGAACTGTTTATGCTCCCATTAAATCCAAATGGTTTCTGGGTGGGAAGGATATATTTGGCAGTTGGCCAGATTTTTGTCAATCTGAATATTTAAACCAGCTGGTTTTCTTTTCCTTCTTGCATGGTTGAGTTCATTTGTTCTTCTAATAATCTGCAGCTCATGATGCTCTTAAGAATTTTATAGCTCGAGGCATATATCGTATGTCTCCCTCATGAAAGGTGATTATTATATTACTTTAATGAGTGTGAAAGATCCATACTCACAGACCTCTTGGGTTCCGTTCTTTGTGTGCTCAAATCAGCATGTTCTTCTTATAGCATAACAAATGGTACAATCAGCTTTAGATAATAGTTGCCAGAACATGTAGTCGGGGGAGATGGGGACAGTGGATTGAGACTTCCCAAGGTGACCTATCTCTCTATTGACTCTTGTCAATATTGTTATCTCCATGGAGGTTTGGGTGTTTCATGAACCCTCAACTGCCCCTACAGATAAAGGGGGTCCATAGAGCAAAGCGATCAGTTAGACACAGATTATCTAGGGCTTTATATTTCAGCAGGAGAACTTGATCTATGCAAACCCTGACTGGAAGCCAGTAGAACTAGAATGGACTAAATTCACAACAGAGGTAAATGAGTGCCACTCCACTGAAGATAAAGGAGTGATGCACACTTATACTGGGATGGAATTTGTCTTATTGATTTTATTTTTAAAGGAAGGACTGGTAGAGCATCTTGGCTAATATGCTACCGTTAAATGCATTCACAGAACAACGATAACTCTCTCGCTTATTCTTTTGCCTGAAGCCGGTACTTGGCTCTGAACGCTGCTTTTAGAAGCAGTTGAGATCCATAGATAATGCACTGAGCCTGCATTATTTCTAGGGAGATGCCTTGATTTTAGCTGCAACGGTAAATTCCTCTCTCGCCCTCCCCTATCTTTGGTTCTTTTAGAGTTCTGTAAGTAACAGGATCCAATCATTGTCTGTTGCTGTTTCACTCTTAAGCAATGGAACTCAGGCTTCATCACCTTCCAAACTGAGAATTTATTAATCCTAATAATACTGTGTATTTACATACGTCATACTGCCTCCCTACCCTCTCTGCTCCTCCATTGTTCCCAGCCAGGTCCCCTCATTTATCAGCTTCCCCCATAATCTCCTCCAGGCCTTCCCCCACCTAGCCCCTATGCCTGGTTCATTCTTATGTAAGTTGTCTATTGTTGTCCCCCTTCCCTACCCTTTGTCTATTTTTCTACCCGTCCTTAGACTGTGAGCTCAGGAATTGTCCTCTCATGCATATTTGGAAAGCTCCCAGCTTATCCTGGCCCCTATGACAAACAAATATTAAATAATAATAAAAGCATCTTTCATCAGAAGACCTCAAACTGGTTTATTATTGGAGCGTCTATGATGGAGAAGCCGAAGCCGAGAGAAGTTTAAGAATCTGCTCAGTCTTAAACAGCAAGATGGCAGCAGAGCTGGAATTAGAGCCCAAGTTTCCTAGCTCCGTGTTCCAAACAGAGCATCTGGCTGCCCTCTGTGAGGGCTTTCCCGCAAAGCTCCTTTTAGGGCAGTTGCACCTCTCGAGTTTTTATACCCGATGGCAGAGGTTTCCAAACTGTGCTCCGTGGACATGTGTTTATTTACTGGGAGCTGGTTCTCCCCCTGCTAAATTGCATTAAAAGAAAGCTAAATATACCTTAAATATTTTCCTAATGTTACTTTTCCTGTCAGCAAAACTGCTGTAGTTGCCATAGGGCTGTTTTACTATTAGAATTAGGAGGGGAAGTGGGCCAGGAGAGAATCCATGCTATTGTCCATGCTATGAAAAATGTCTAACACCCCTAGGCCATGGTGATTCCACTCTAACCTGTTTCAAGAGGATTTTCAAGGGAGTGTAGTTCTGACCCCCCCGGGGGCTATGGGCTATGGGAGGGCTTCAGTAGGGTCACACAGATAGACTTCTCCTGTGGGCAGGGTGCAGGAGAAGCAAGCCAGACTCAGGAGAGTTGTGATCTGTCCCGGTGGCACTCTCAAGTTCTGCCCCCATTCCTCTCCCCACCTCCCCTATGGGGCTCTGCTCAGCAGCACAGAGACCGTGTCAGACTCAGCCCTCAGGGGAGGACAAAGGCAAAAGGCCAGTTTGCCACCTGAAAGTGCTGGCTCCCAGAACATGCATGGACCAAGTCTGCAGGAAGAGAGTGTACCTACCCATCAGCCCCTTCTAATCCAGGGGCGTAAACGTACAGTTGTGAGGGGGAGAGCACAGAGGCAGTCTTGCGGGGAGACACAGGAGAGATCACAGACACTTCCTTGGTACCTACCACCACCCAGCAGCACCAGCCCTGGCCTTTTATTTGTCTATGCCTCACAAAAATGGCCAGAAAAACTTCTTTTGACCCCATTGGTGTAATTTTAGGAAGAATTCCTATCTTCCCTCCCCCATCTTCCCCTCCCCCAACTTTCAGCTTGAGGAGGACAACACCGTGTTTCTCCACCCGCCCCTACTTTCATCCCCTGCCTCCCCCCTTGGAGTGGCAGAAGGAAGGCAGCAGGGGATGGAGGAGGAGGGCGCAGCCTCAGGCTCAGCTCACACTCTATCCCCACCTCATCCACTGATCGGGGCCAGGGAAGGGGCAGCTACAGTGGCAGTCCCCTGCCTCTAGGGGCCGCTCTGGTCCCTGTTCTGGAGCAACTACGGGCTGCCTACCTGAGTGCAGAGCACGGGGGCTTGGCAGAGCATGGGCTAGTGGGCCAGAGGAGAGACTGAGCTTTGGCTCCCTGCCCAGTGCCCACCATGGCACCAACGCTTCCTCCTCCTTCCCCCACCATAAAAGAGTCAGGTGTGTAGGGGGGGGGGGGGGTTGGAAACATGGCAGGGGGGGCATTATGGGGGACATGAGATGGGAAGGAACCCAGGGGGGCACAGGCTTGAGAGGGGTGGAGAGGGGAGCTAAGGAGGGAGGGCCCTTGTGGCTGGAAGCTGGGGAAAGAGACAGGTTTCAGGGAGGAAAGGAGACAGGTGTTTTGAGGGAGAGGGGTTGGGGTGAGGGAGAATGAGAGAGGTTTGGTGGGACAGGGAGAAGTACCTGGAAATTTGGAAGGAGGAGTGAACACAATGCTGTCAACACTTGTGATTTTATCCCTGGGTCTTTGGTGTTCTTCCTAAAGCCTCTGCTCCTGGAGTCTTGTGATTACATGAGAATCTTAGCCCTCTTTTAAAAAAAAAAAAAAAGTAAGTTTCTACCCTCATGGTTGCAGAGAAAAGCTTGAAAACAGTGACCTATGTTTGTCTGAATTTTTTAGAGCAGCATTCTCAAACTATGGGGCGTGCCTCCCAAGGCAGGCACAGGAATGTGTCAAGGGAGGCGTGAGTTGTGTGCTTTTTTTTTTTTTTAATTGAAAAGCTCTGGCTGTCAGCCACGGGTGGCTGTGGCTCATGCAGGAGGGCCGTGCACACTCAGCAGGCAGGGATAAATGGCACAGCTGCAGCCTTGCCACCCAGGCTTGGGCTCTCCCTTCCCTTCCTCCCTCAATCCCTCACTGGGAAGTAGCCTGGTCTCGGGCTGTCCTTCCCCCGCTCCCCCCAATCCGTCTCCTGGAGGCGGCGGGGCTCTGGCTGTCAGCCCTGGGGTGGCAGCAGCAGTGCAGAAGTAAGAGTGGCAATGGGGCACTAAGTCTGCTGTCAAAAGTGATATTGACAAATGTCACTTTTCACATTTCCTCTCTTCCTTCTGCGCTGCTGCACCCTTACTTCTAAGGCTACGTCTACACTATGGACTTTACAGCAGCAGAGCTGTACGGTGATAGCTCTGCCGCTGTCAGGTCTCCCATGTAGTCACTCTTTGCCGGCAGGAAAAAGCTCCGATGCTGGCGTAATTAAATCGCCCCCAACGGGCGGCGTTACCTATGGCGACAGGAGAGCCTCTTGCCGACATAGCGCTGTCCACACCAGCACTTTTGTCGGTGAAGCTTATGTCGGTCAAGGGTTTGTTTTTTCACACCCCTGACCGACAAAAGTTTTACTGACACAAGTGTTAGGGTACGTCTACACTACCCACCGGATCGGCGGGTAGTGATCGATCTATCGGGGATTGATTTATCGCGTCTAGTGTAGACGCGATAAAATCGATCCCCAATCGCTCTGCCATTGACTCCGGAACTCCGCCGCAGTGAGAGACGGAAGCGGAGTCGACGGGGGAGCCGCAGCGGTCGACTCACCGCTGTCCGAACGGCCAGGTAAATCAACCTAAGATACACCGACTTCAGCTACGCTATTCGCGTAGCTGAAATTGCGTATCTTAGGTCGACGACCCCCCCCCCCCCCGCAGTGTAGACCTAGCCTTAGTGTAGACAAAGCCTAAGTGTGCTGTGAAAAGTGATATTGATAAATACCACTTTTCATATTGCCACCCTTACTTCTGTGCTGCAGCTGGCACGTGCTGCCTTCAGAGCCGGGTGGTGGTATATGTACGTGGGGGGAGGCGTGTTAAACAACTAGACACAAAGAAGGGGGGCCCGATCAAATAAGTTTGAGAACCGTTGGTTTAGCTCTTAGAAGGCAGGCAGTATCCCTTTAAATAGTTTGTGAGCCCTCTGCTGGCGCTCACTGCGTGCTGTGTTTTAGAAGTCCCAAGAAACCAGTCAGATAGGCCTTGCATTTTACCCAAAGTTTGGTGCATCTGTGGGAGGAGGGGGGAATGTCGAGGAAATAGTTCCACTTTGACTCACCTTGAAGACAGCGATTTAAATATTTCTCAGCTTTGTGGGTGGCTTCAGATATGCAGGTTGTAAAACCTTTGGCAGCATTTCAACAAGCCCCCTTCCTACTACCATCCCAACCAGCACTAACTGTTCCCTGCATGGCAGCCTCCACAGAGGCCCCAAAGAATGAGTCAGCCTGGGGACTGAAGTACCTTCTCGTTCATTGCAGTGGTGCCTCCAAGTAGGTTTGGGATGAGAAACAGGCAGTGTGTGGGAAGCTCTAATTGTCACTGCCTGAGCTGGGCTTGTTCTGGGAATAAAGAGAGGGCTTCGTCTCTAGAGATGTCAGAGCAGCACTTTTTATTAGCACTGAGTTGACCTGAATAATATAAACAAACCAATACGCAACCGATGTAATTTCCGCTGAGGAAGTGCAATATGCACCAAAAGTGTCAATGCTATATTTTCCTGTCTGTTTAATGTAGTATCTGGTGAGGATGGGGAAAAAGGCAATGTACAACAAATCCACTGCAACAAAGTCCTATATCAGGGAACATGCGACAGGCAGCCTCATGTGTGTGATACATACTGTAACAACTCCTGTTATATTAACTCCCTTGCACGGGGATGTTCCCTAATCCTATACACAGAGGGAAAAGTTTGCCAATATTCCAAACCTTCAGTTTGTGTAAATGCAGCCTCCGGAGGGGACAGGATTAATTGATGTACTTGGCCCTTCCTCAGTGGTTTACCTCAACATTGTTCAGTGTATACATTCCGTAAATCTCATTGGGAGCAACTGCGTCAGTTCATGCTGCTGCTCTGCAAACATGCAGAAAATGTTATTAAAGGAACAAATGCACAGCAGTGCTGATGTGCATTTAATTTTCCCTTGGCTTTGTAGATGGTCCTGAGCCAACTCCCCCCCCCGGATCCAAACACCTCCGAACTAGGGGCTTTTGGAATCCCAACTCAGATCTGAATCCAAATTCCTCTGCTAGCCCTTGTAAGAAGTGGTCTCATGTTGCAAGTGGGGGAGTAACTGTGCAAATGAAAGGACATTATGCTAATTGAGGAGTAACTTATACTAACAAATGTGTGCAGTGTGTGTTAGATGTTGCCGGAAGCCTGAGCAAACTCAGTGTGAACTGGATGTTTGTACATTTAATATGAGTATTGTGCCTTCTTTCCAGCAAACCTGACTCCTCAGTGTTAAGCATTACAGCCTGTTTCTCTATAATGAGCCAATCCAGAACCCTAGATCTGAACTCATCTGGCATTAAGGGGTTAGAATTCTGGATCCACATTTTGTAGCTCAGGCCCATCTGTAATTTGCTTTTGCTTAATGTTCTAAATGAATGGTCTCTGAATGTCATGGCTTTTGTCAGAGGAGATAAGAGAACAGTATTGTTACATGACCTTGCAGTGTAGTTATTGATGGACTAGCAGCACCAACTGGGACGTTCCTGGCAGGGCTGGCTCCAGCATTTCTGCCGCCCCAAGCAAAAAAAAAAAAAAAAAGCCGCAATTGGCGGCGGCAGTTCAGCGGCAGGTCCTTTGCTCCTAGAGGGAGTGAGGGACCTGCCACCCCCGAATTGCCGCAGGTGCCGCCCCTCTCCCTTGGCCGCCCCAAGCACCTGCTTGTTAAGCTGGTTCCTGGAGCCGGCCCTGGTTCCTGGGGAGGTTTGCAACGGTCCTTCATTCCTGTGGGAGATTGTTTCACAGTCTCTGACAGCCCCCTGAGAAATCTCTTGCACAGATGAGCTTTAGCCTATGGTATGTCTCAGAAGTGGAATTGTTGACCACGGTCTTCATCTTGGAGTGTTCGATGATCTTTTAGATATCCTGGGCTCGGGCCATTGAGCACCTTGAAGAAATTTCCATCTCTGGGCATTAGAATAGACAGGATTTTATGTCAAACACCTTATGATGTAAAAAGAGATATCTGTTAGACATGGGCCTGAATCAAAACCCTAGATCATACAGCTCTCAAACTTTGGAAGACTTCAGATTGGCACCCAAACTCTGCAGCTTGGTCCACTATCTAATATTTACATGAACAAGAATAGCAAGTTAAGGTTACAGTTTAAGGTATAGAAAGTTACAGGATCTATCAGTCTCCCCCATTTAGGATTTAAGTGAATCCACCAAAGACCAGCTGAGATAAGAAAAGTTTTGCGCCATCATAAAATATTGAACAATTAAATGTAATATAGGAGTTCCATGCTTTTGTCTGAAGTAGCTTGCATAAGCCGTTGTCAGAGAAACAGTCTTGAGACAGAGATGGACCACTAGTCTGCTCTAATTCATCAATATCTATATTCCAAAACCAGTCCTTTAATATTATTGTAATGTAAATGTTTTGTAGTACACCTACCGCTATGGGTCAACCTCGTTCCCCAGTGTCCAGCCTGACTGACTGGAGTGGGCATGAGGGAGATATGCTGTGTGAGGGGAAGTAGACAAGTGGCTACTCCATGGCAGTTTTTCCAGCTTCTAGCATGCCCCATGTAGGAAAGACAGGAGGCTCCCTCAGCATTGCCCCCCACCCCCTGCTCACTTTCCCGTATCCCCATCCCCACCCACTGCACAAGGATCCTCTGTGGAAATGGTCTCGCCAATCCAGTCCTTGTTTTTTGTAGTGGAACCACACTGCTGTTGTGAGTCCTCCAAGGCTGAGGAGAAAAGAGCTGGATTTGTCCCTATTTCCATGTTGTTTAGAGTAATGTGCACACTACAGCACCCACACAACTGTTGGATAAGTGACACTGCAGCATAACAATTCTCTTACCTTTTATATTTCTGCTGTCCTGAGGATTTTAAGGGTACATTCTCCCACCAGCATGCAAAGAATTTATGCACTTAACGTCCGTTGACATGAATAGGAGAGACTCTTCTCACTCACAGACTTGTTCTTTCATTAGGCATCCAATGCTAATGGGAATTATGTGAATGGGAATCAAGCGGAGAATAGATCAGAACCAAACGCAGGCACAAGAAACTACTTAGGGGGCTTGCAGCTCTGTGCTGATTCGGCAGTTTACAGGCCAGACAAATCTTACCCTTTAGAAGCTGGAAGAAAAGGGAAAGAGGAGGATGTCATCCCCAGATCATCCTCCCTCCACCCCCGTCTAGAATAGAATCAGAATGGAAAGAAGACCCTCCATTAGATTCCCCTCACCGCAACAGCTGGACCAATGGAGACGCAGCTCACATGCTAGTTTTCCCCACTGCCTTTTGCACCCTAGGTCCCTTCAAATCATAAATGCAATAAAGTGTCCTGAGAATGTTACAAAGACAGTGTGCGTATGAGGTGGGGTGGCAGAGAGGACAAACAGCTAAAGAAATAAGTCTCAGTATCATATGTGTTCCCAACAGCAGGCATTGCAGAGATGAGCATTAAATATTGTATCATGATAACACGGGGAGTTCAGTGTGTAGCAACGTCCTTTGAGAGTTACCCGTACAGTAAAAGTGGAATGTTGAAGAGGAAAGAAAATGTTATTAGGAAATGTGGCGATGACTTGAGCCCTTAATTAGATGTCAATGGTATCTCAGAGTAAGCAATTTCCCAGCGGATTATCGGAGAGATGTGAAATGAATTGTAAGAGCTGCTTTACAGGCATCAGTGGGTGCACACACCTGCTTACAGAAAGGCAAAAGACAGTGCATAAATGTCTGGAATATTACATAAAAGCTGTCTGGTAGACCAAGCAGCGCAATTAAAATCCATCTTGCTTAAACGAACCCTGAGTGCAGGTCAAACAAATCTAATTTTTATTGTTCCTTAAGGAGATGTCTGTAGAGGAGACAAAAGAGGGATGCAGCCGCCAGGTTAAAAATCAAGATGCCTTAAAAAATTAAATGTTCACAATAGTGCTACAGCAGGCTAGATAAATGATATATTGTAGTGGTGGTTTAAAACTAATTGATGACTAATGTTGTAATGCATTCATA
Organism: Terrapene triunguis; assembly: GCF_002925995.2. Classification (NCBI taxonomy): domain Eukaryota; kingdom Metazoa; phylum Chordata; order Testudines; family Emydidae; genus Terrapene; species Terrapene triunguis. Next base: position 21,815 of record NW_020664454.1, on the reverse strand, counting down.
GCTACACTGATCTGTTATACATCTCGGTCATGTTGAAGGGACACTTCAAGGAGAAAAATTGCTAACTCTTTTAACCTGATGGAACTTGGGGGAAAAAATAGTTACTTTAAGTGATAAATGGGAAGGTTGCGACCTCCTAATGTACAGCTGGGTCTTGCGATGCAAAATCAAATTACCATTAAACAGAATGTGATCCGTGAAGGAATTAAAACAAGCATGATCCAGAGCAAAGGTTTCTGTGGAGAAATGCAATGATGCAGTCTGGGTCTGACTGGGGTCCATCAGCTAACCAGCAGTTTAATAGTGATATGCTCAAATTTCTGAAAAACACCAAGCAGTGGGGACAGCCTGGCTATAGAACTGTTGTAATGAGCTGTTATGGATTTATATGGCTTCCGAATGAAAGTTCATTACATTTGGGACTGCGGGGAAACTGTAATAATTCTTAGCATTTTTACCGCAATTGACCAGCTATGTAGCAATTTACATATGCAATGCATTCTACAAACATTAACTAACTAGTTCATAAATAATTCAGTGCTCAGCGAAATGTGATAGTTTTGGTTTTGGGAGGATTGTATGAACTTTTTCTTCTTAGTTTTGTCTCACCTGGAGTTCTGGGCTTCGCTCCCCTAGGTTTCATGCCTGGTTTGGGGACTCAAAGCAAAAGTCAGCCAAGATCTGCTTGCTTTTCATGACTCATTCATGAACAAACATGGTTTTCACCGAAGGCCATAAACTGGCCCAGCTTTGCTCCAAAACTTGGCTCACGTTCAGTGAAGGACTTGCTATATCCAGGGCACAACCACCTTCCTGTCTGAGTTAAAGTAGGTGGAATCCTCATTAGGCAGGAGGTGTCAAAGAGGAGATACCCATATGTACAAGGCCAGGGTCTACACAGTTAAGGACCTTAAAAACCAAGAGCTATCTGGTCAGAATGGTCAATCTGCCACTTTCCTCTCACCCAGGGTGAAGAACACAGCGTGGGCGTAATGTGAACATGGTTGCTCAATCCAAGGAGCAAATGCACTTTTCTGCATTCTACACGAGCAGTAAGTGACTGAGATGGAGTACTTGGTCACAAGGCTATTTGTTGTTGTTGCAAGGTCATTACGAATAAATATGACAACGACCTCCAACTGAAAATAACACTTTGTGCCACAACTGATACATGGATTTCTCTGGAAAGGCTGTCATTAAAAGATTAAAAGTACCACCAAGATCCTTCACTCACTGCCTCTGAATGGGTTCTCTCAATAATCAGGAGCACAATGACAGAGAAAGCAATCTCATAATGGTGACCTCCACCCATTAGCAAGACTTCTATTTTTCCCAGGGTTGAGGACGCGTTACTATAGCAATAACACGTCCATCGGGTAACATACAAGAGAAATTCATCTTAGATAAAGTAACCTTTTTGTGTGAAGGAAAATACTTGAAATTTTTTATTTTTGTGGGGTTTTTTTTCTTGTAGTCTGTGGTCCTTGTTCTAGACAAATGTCTATATATAACCCGCTGTTCAGTGTGTGTTATGCTTCCCCCACTGTGCCTAATCCAAAGTGACTATAAATTTGCTCCAGGTGCCACTTACGAGACTTAGTTGTTTAGCCCAAGGTGCAGACGCTAAAACTTTAGCTCCGGATGCCCTGGGTTCAGCCCTTTAAGGGGGGAACATTTTTCTGGATTTCAAAATTCTGAAATTTGAAATTTTGTTTAAATTTCAAAATGTGAAATATTCCAACCAGATCTGTTTCTTATGCTTGCTCGAAATTTACTGGCGCAAGTTCTGCCTGGTGATTTAGTAAATATTTTTTACAAGAAGTGATACATGCACAATAATGCCAACGGGTCTATAAAGGAGAATTTGGATGGAGCTCTTTCCCTTCATCCACATATTATACCAAAACTAGCGTAGCAGCTCCTCCTTCTCCTCAGTAAGATGTAAGGTGGTCTTTTAGTAAAGCTTAGCATTGACCAAATGCTTCTTAGATGTTCATTGTTTTTAGGAAAAAAGTGAAAACAAAATAGCTTTAGTTGAAATTGTTAGCCCACGCTTGATTTAAGAGCCATATAATAAGCTACACAGGAGAGAAGAAACTGAGCAATCTCCAGCCATGGCCGCATCCAGTTAGATAGACTCTAATATCTGCTGGAAGAGGTTGAGGTCGTATTTTATAAAACTCATGCTTTTTTAACTATTGCCGAATATGACAGTTGTGGTGTTGTTTTCAATCCTTCCTTTACTACTTCAGGTTTCTGAGGTGATGTTTTCTCCCTTCCTTAATATATCAAGTTTACTGATGTCTGTAGTCTGCATTTGGATCTCCCATATTCCACATAATTCTTTGCTGCATCCTTTGAAGTGCTGCTGAAGCTGATAGAAAGCAGAGTGGAGTTCATTTGAGTCCCAAAGTTGCTGGCTGCGGCTGCTCAGGAAAACATCCAGCCACCTTGCTGCTGCTGAGAGACGGGAAACCAGGGAAAAGCAACAGAGGAGGTGATGTGCGGAAGGGAATGTCATCCCCTTTAAAACTAGAGATGAGAACAGTCAAGGAAGTGCTGATCAGTGGCAGTTGTGAGAGTAGAAGTTAGTTCTTTCCTTTCATTTATTAAGCAACATAGATTGAGAGCTCTTTAGGGGCAGCGATCATCTTTGTTCTGCATTTGTACAGCACCTACCACAATGGGGTCCTGCTCAATGACTGGGGATACCATATACTGCTGCAAAACAAGTAATAAATAATAATGTATATACTATGTTAACTGTTGTTTTTAAAGAAATCCATTTTTCCCTTGGCTTACCAAAGGAAGTTCTAGTGGAAAATAAAGAATGCTCTCAGCCTGTGACTTTGGGCATTATGTTCCACTGTTGGACATTTTTGCAAGTTATTTTCTATTTTCTATTTCTGATCTTGAACTCCTATATACGCTAATATATTTTGTACTCCATATTATTTATCTATTGATGGGGAAGGATATTTGTAGGTCAAATAATTCCCATGTTATTTTGATGCCCAACAAGCACTGTAAGCAAGGAAAATGCGCAAACACTTATCATTCGTATAAACAGCACTGATGGAGTTGCCTAACCAGCCCTGCCATTCTCCCTACTTTCAAAATTAATCAGATTTAAAGTATCCTAAAATAAGAATAGCTGCAATTTATTTCCTTCCTCAACATTCTTCCCTCCTTCATTACCACACTTCCCGGCTATGGTTAAAACAAAAACACCAAGAAAAATATTTGCTGAATTTTTGAAATTTTTGTCTGCGCTATTTATTTCATTTTCATGTTTACAGACTGATCATTGCATTAAGAAGCTGAGTAAAGCCATTATGGTTTTATAATTGCTTCAGAAAGAAAAGCTGTATGATCCAAAGATTAGCTTCTGGAATGTGATTCTGCTGCTTGTGCCTGATGCTGGAAGAAGCTCTGAATCTGCGGCTGCCTTGTATGTCAAAATTCTTTCACTTTTGCGCATATGATGTAGTTTATTTTTCACAACTAGAAGTATTTTAAATAGTTGATCGCATTTGCTCTACATTGGTTTGTAAGAAGACTGTTTGCTTGTCGACTCAAAGCAAGAAGGTGAGCGGGAAAGAATAAATTGTATGTACGTTGGTCAGTTGGTGCTTGATTACCATAATTGTCCTGAGCAATAAATGTTCTTGGTGTTAACACAAAGTCAAGAAGCTAAAAAGATCCACTCAGGATTACAGTTCTTATAATGGAGCTCAGAAATGAGCATGAGCAGATGTAACATTCACCAGTTAACTTCTCCTCCCCATTATTCTCCCCACCACTCTTTCCAGGACGCCACATCCTGGACCCCACTTCAGCTGTTCGTACTGCTCTGGCAACTGTAAAGCTAGCAGAATCAGCTCCCTGAATCCCCTGCTGGCATACAAGTACCATGGTGTGCAACCACCTCTTCCCAGTGCCCAGGACAGGGAACATCTCTGGTGAAAGCAGGCATAGCCAGGGGGTTCCTATGCCATTACAATCCCTGGTTTCTGGATCAGGCTCTTGGGGCCATAGGCGTCTGAATGTTAGACTAACCATAAGGTTGCTCTTATTTACACCAGAGACCAGTCTAGCCCTAAGATTAGGTGAGTGTTATGATAGCTTGCTACTGCAAGGGTCTCCTCCTTTCCCCTGGTCTTGCATCAAGACCAGAGGATCTGGCCCTGTGTTCTTAGTCCCTTTCCCATATATGGTGGTTAAACACTGGAATAAATTGCCTAGGGAGGTTGTGGAATCTCCACCTCTGGAGATATTTAAGAGTAGGTTAGATAAATGTCTATCAGGGATGGTATAGACTAGGGGTCGGCAACCTTTCAGAAGTGGTGTGCCGAGTCTTCATTTATTCACTCTAATTTAAGGTTTCGTGTGCCAGTAATACATTTTAACGTTTTTAGAAGGTCTCTTTCTATAAGTCTATAATATATAACTAAACTATTGTTGTATGTAAAGTAAATAAGGTTTTTAAAATGTTTAAGAAGCTTCATTTAAAATTTAATTAAAATGCAGAGCCCCGCGAACTGGTGGCCAGGACCTGGGCAGTGTGAGTGCCACTGAAAATCAGCTCGCGTGCCGCCTTTGGCACGCGTGCCATAGGTTGCCTACCGCTGGTCTAGACAGTATTTGGTCCTGCCATGAGGGCAGGGGACTGGACTCGATGACCTCTCGAGGTCCCTTCCAGTCCTAGAATCTATGAGTCTATGAATCTATATAAATTCTGATTCTTCTCTCTTATGCAACAGTGTAAATCCAATGAAATTTCATCAATATAAATGAGCTCAGAATTGAGCCTATAGCATTTAAAACTGCTTTTAAAATGCCCTAGAATTAACATCCCATATTTGCCTCCAGGCTCCTAAGCAATACATTCAAGCTGGAAAATAGGTTTTGTCAAATTAATCTCAGATTAAGCGGAATTTGCTGGATCCACAAATTGCTTCCGACTAGGTTTTCTGTAATTGTAGTATTTAATGTCCTTAGGACTGTAGTATTTTTGTTGTGACCTCTTACCTATAATGCATTTCTAAATAAGAGAGAAATAGCAACAGGTTGTAAAATTTAATATATACAAAACAGATCCAATGAAAGTTTGTAATATCTGAATGTTCTTAAATGCAACAATAAAACAAAATAAAAAACAGAGCCTCCAGCTCTTTCTCTTATAGCCTTTTCCTTGACATGTTTTGGAGAAAACTTGGCCTAAACTTAGGAGGAAACCCCATAATTGTCCCTTAAAAGTTGAATTGCGTCAGTGTAGATAAGACACAAGGCCAAATTCTGCATTGGTGTAACTCCATCAGCTTCAGTGATGTTACACCACAAATGTATCTGGCCTGTGGTATACAACTAGTCCCCTTGAGGCAGGACTCTTGGAAGCAGGACTGTATTTTAATTATAAACAGACAATTTGTTTTGGATTGAATACAGAGCATGAAAATGTAACTGCTATAGGCACTAACTACATATATGGATATATTATCCCTGTATCTCCAGTGCTCTTTAGTTGTCCAGGTTTTGCAGGTGGCTAAATAAACCTTACAAGCCTTTTTTTTTTTTTTCCCCCCCAATGTCTGAATGAGCCCCAGTTGTATTTAAGATTATACAAAATTATAGTGCTGGCTGAAGCCTTTTGTTGAACATCTTGCAATCAATTTAGCAGAACAGCAGTTTATTGTTTGCAAGGATGCTGTATATTTCAGTTAACCACCTAATCACTGGAAGAATTTTTTTTTTTGCAAGCTAACAGATGTTGTTGAAACTCTGACTTGAGACTCTGTTCACAAGTGCCTGAATACAAAAAGGCATCGCAGGAAAGGCATGATCTGCTTTAAGGGGGGAAAAAAGTCCCACAGTCATTGAAGCTGTTAGAACACTGCTTGAAATGTGTTAAAGCCATCTTCAACCTCTTTTCATGTTGATCAGATTTTGAAATCAAACAGTGGGCCAGTTTTGGGGAAAATTGTACAGTAGCTGTGAGGTAGGAAACTTCCTCCAAAAAATTAGGAAATGAAGAGAGCTGGTTCATATATATCATTTGTAGAGGATATGTTTGAGGGAGATGGGAAGATCTTTGGATACTTTTTCATTATTGACAGGTTGTTAGTACATTGTATGATAGATCAAAAACAAAAAGAATATACTTCTTCTTAGCATATGCACAATGTGCCTCAGGTGGCACATGATCAGGATTCATCACCGAATTTGGTCTGCTGGTTGGATCATTAGCTTCCCCGGCCCAGGTCAGGTACTAAGGGGAATGTGACATGAACGCTGATCCATGTCCCCCAATTAAAGTACTGACATGAGCTGGACACAATTTGTGGTACAGTCCTGGCAAAATTTTGGATGAAAGTATTTACCATCTTTTGTGGGTTTTAGCGTATTGTGAAATGTAAAGAGCTCAATAGATTTTCAGAGCTTGGTTTGTGAAATCAACTTCCAGCTCAACAGCTTGCAAAATTGTTGCAAATCAGAGCCAAGTGCAAATTTATAATATGATGTATAAAGAGACACAAACCAGGCGACTTGGGAACGAAATGGCAAGAGACTTATGCACACTGGTTTGACATCCAGAAGTTGCATGGGAATCTGTAGATCCACCATCCCATGATTCATCTAGCACCGAGAGACAAGCTGAGACACCAAGGTGCTGAGGGCACTAGGTGGACAGCGGATACCAGATCTTTCCACTGAGCAGGAACAGGTGGGGACCCACATGAGCTCAGTTTTCTTTTGGATATGGTCTTACTGGGCACTAGAGGACCTTGAGTAGGCCCTGTTTACTCAGCAAGAGATGATGGGCCATTTCACCTCTGTGCAGCAAAAGGTGAATACAGTTGGTTAGATGACCATGCATGGGGTGACAGTCAAACATGGCATTACTTCTACTACATTGCTGTCAGTGGGCTCCTTTTCTGGTCCTGCACTGTGATCTCTTCTTCCCTTTCCACAGTGCATGAAGATGTGGCAGGTTTCCAAGAGGGGAGCCAGTTGAGGAAAAATTTCTAGCTGTTTCGAGCACTCAGAGTGAAGGCTCTGAGTTTGAGGATGAAGCAAAGGTGGTGGTGGTTTTTCATTGCTTTTTTTTGTAGTGTGGCAGCAAATAAGCCAGCCTGTTTGCTATCAGGATCACTGATTCTTATAGCCTTTGTACTGTGACTTCAGGACAATAAAAAATATGTCCCCTAGAATCCTTAGGTTCTGGGCTCCATGGATGACACCTGAATACAGAGGGTGTCATCAGGACCATGCATCGCTAATTAATGTGCCAGCTGGCCACTTATTAGGCTACCTCTCTTGAGGTAGGGTGCCAAACCTTCAGGATTGTCCTAGAGTCTCCAGGAATCAAAGATCATTATTCAATTAAATATTATGTCATGTGATGAAACCTCCAAGAATACATCCAACCAGAATTGGCAACCCTATTTGAGGATGGGGAATAAGATGAAATCAAGTGTCCATCCAGGGAGACAGGTGGGGCAGACCATGTGCAAGATCTCAATATTTTGGAGGATCTAGAAATTTGTTGGATCAGTGCCCTGTTTAGATCAGCTTGTGATCTTTGTATTCAAACTCATATGCTGAGAAAACTGACCAGATGGATCACAAGTGTAAGTACTTAATCATTATTTCCCCAGATATAGTTAAAGCTGTATAAAGCTTTGGGGTTTCCCTTCTTTGTACCTTTAGTATCTGAGAGCAAGTTTAATATCACTCTGAAAAATCCCTATAGGAAATGCCCTTTTCCCCCGGTGGTGCATTCCTCATAGTTTACAATTCCACTCAAAATTCCCTTAGTTGTCTTTATTAAAGCCATCAGTTGTTATTACTTCCCTCTTTTCTCCCTGTCTGTATGAATAGTTCAAGTCTAGTGATACAGGAGGGGTCTGATGCTAGGTGCTCCCCAACCTCACCCTGATATATCAGGACAAGCCCGCTTCCTAGGATTAGGTCCATAATAACCCCAGACTCTGCGGGTTGTTTCACAAGCTGCCTAAGTAAGCAATTCTCCATGACCCTTTATACATCCTTTCTTCTCTTTAATTTTTGCCTGATTGTTATCCCAATCAATAGCTAAGTAATTGAAATTCTTTATGATCAAGGACCTAGTCTTTTTACAGGCATAACTTATCAGGAAAAGAATGTTCTTATCTGCTTTCCTTCTTTTTGCAATTGCATTGGTTTTATGTCAGTTGTACATGGACATACGAAGACATAGCAAGGTTGTAGATAATTATGTATACAAAACCAATCATCAAAAATTACATAGAGCATACAAGACATTTATTTTCAGTATATACAGACTCTGGATTATTCACTTCCCTGCTAGATCTGAAAAGACTCTTGAGACAGTGGGCCAGATGCTTAGCACCACTCTACCTGCTTCCAATGGCGCAAAGCAATTCTATAGCCAGTTTTACCAGCCCCTTGAAGATTCCACCTCTGTTGGGGAACATGTGGTTAGTGTAGAGTTGTGTTAGTGGTACTGTCTCCGCCATCCTTAGCCCCTGGTGCAGGGGCGTGGCTGAGGGAAATGTGCATGGCTGGGTGGTAGTCCGTGTGCCTTGGGAGTCCCTGACTGCCAGAAAAGCTCTCAAACTGCTTTAATTTGTGTTGACAAATGGAGATTAGTCCTAGGACCTGGGGTCCTATGATGGGGTTTACAGACCCCTCACTAAGATTAAAGGAGTGGTGCAACAGTATTGGGCCAAGAAGGCTCTGCAGCTGCCAGGCAGGTTCCCCGTGGAGGACCTGCTTAAAAGGGGATCTCCGGCAGTCAGGCGGGGGAAAGAGTGAGGGAGAGACTGGCTGCAAGAAGGCAAGCAGGTAATAGCTGCTGAAGCAGAGCAATCTACGGGGGAAGACCAGGACCGAGTAAGACTCATCTGGGAGAGTGGGGAACTGATCCCGCCCCCTTTCCCTCTTCTCCTTGACTAGGGGGAACAACTGGACTCTGGGAGTGAGCTTGGAAGCTACCTTCCCCCTCTCGCCCAACCTACTAGGGCTCCAAATTACTGAGACTGTGGAAGGAGAAGGCTGGGGGCACATCCCCAAACTGAAGGGAAACAGGGAAGGTAGGGGGAGGCTGATCTGGAGTAGCAGCCAGAGGGGTCTGAGACACTCTTTGCCTCTCTCCCCTTGGTCCTGGGCTGAGACGCAGTGAAGAAGGAGGGCCCAGGACCTCCTACCCTTCCATAGTCCCCCCCCCAGCCACCTGAGAGATCCCGGAGGACTCTGGCTCCAGAGTGAAGCCTGTTATAGGGCGATAAATGTGTCTTAAAGCCTCCTTGCACATCCCCACCTATCCTCTGGTCTTGCACTGAGCACAGTCTGGTCAGACTGGATGATCTTGCCTAGTGTGTGTATTTGAGAATTGTGGCCTTGAATGGCTAGATAGCGAGAAGGTGTACCTCCTTCATCTGTGCCTAAATGCTGATATTGTTTTCCAGTTATTCATTTCTGATAAGGGCTCAGATCCTGAAAGAACTCCCTCTTATGGAACTCCCGTTGACTGCTAAGTCAGGTCCAAAGTCAGCCTTTCCATCAGAGCTTCTGTGGGCAATTTGCTCAGCCATTCTGCATATGATTTTATTACTGATATATAAAAACGCGTACATGTATGCACATATGTACTCCTGCAATGACAGCCCACTGACAAGGGACAACGGAACTATGGGCATGATCTTGCATATAGTCAGTGGAAGTTTTAGTACTGATTTCAGTGAGACCAGGATTGGACCCTTTATCCCCAACTTTTTCTCAAGCACACAGGAGTTTTCATTCTCTCTTTTCCTTGTAGAATAAGTCATTTATCTCTATCCTACCTTTGACCTCCCTCTTTGATTGCAGTTAATGGAACGGTCACCTTTATGTACTCATGTTCCATTTCTCAACCTGTCTGGACTTTGGCCTCCAAAGGTTACCACTGCTAGTGAAGTAATATGATTAAGTGAGTCTTTTTAGACAGATTTATGCAAAGAGTTTCTTCTCCAGCAAATGTCACATCTAGTCTAGTTCTGTAAAAGAGAATATTTCAAAGATGCCAACTGTCATTGAAAACCACTAAATTGTTCTACAGCACTGGTTAAAAAGACTATGGACCAGATCACACTAAGGCTGATTTACACCACCTAAGGATCTGGCCCTACAGCTTACAAGAGTATTTTTTTAATAAGGAAACAAAGAAAACAGAACTTTTCTTCTACAGTAAAAAGAAGAGCTTTCACTAGTTACCATGTAATTAAAAGGAAAAGTGATGTATTTTAAGAGTGCCTATCTGTGGGGGCATGGATCAGCGTTCATGTCGCACTCCTTGTCAGTACCCGGCCTGGGCTGGGAAAGCTAATGATCTAACCAGCGGCCCAAATTCGGTGATGAATCCTGGTCATGTGCCACCTAAGGCACATTGCACATATGCTAAGAAGTGCCTATCCATAATCCATGGAGGTTGGGGAGATTTTGAAAAGCAAAAGGTAAAACAGATCTTCTCATTACTGAAGTTTTCCTGAATTATACCAGGTGGTCAGGGCCGGCTGCAGGGTTTTTGCCGCCCCAAGTGGGGGGGGGAATCCGTGATCGCGATCTGTGGCACCTCTACAGCTGCTGCTTCAGTCTTCAGCGGCAATTCGGTGGCTGGTCTTTCGCTATGAGAGGGAGTGAGGGACCCGCCGCTGAATTGCCGCCGAAGAGCCGGACGTGCTGCCCCTCTCCGTTGGCCGCCCCAAGCACTTGCTTGCTGGGCTGGTGCCTGGAGCCGGCCCTACAGGTGGTAACATTTGAAATAAAACAAAGGAAAATTCAGTTGTGTTGCATTCCTTGCAATACACTAGGATGGTACCTTACAGAACAAAGAGGCAAATATCTACAGTATATTTTATGACTTTATAGTTACGTTTTGAGATTCTAGAAGGTTCAATGCACATACAACTGCGCTTGCTGGATTTGACATGAAACAAAAATATAATAATATTCTGCACTGATACAACTCTTCCCAACCTCGGATCTCAAGATATGTTTAAAACAGTAATTCCTTAAGCCTCATAACACCCTCAGTGTTGTCACCTCTTGTGATTTTATTGTGAGCCTCACAATAGTTGGTTTCAGAGTAGCAGCTGTGTTAGTCTGTATCCGCAAAAAGAACAGGAGTACTTGTGGCACCTTAGAGACTAACGAATTTATTAGAGCATAAGCTTTCGTGGGCTACAACCCACTTCTTCGGATGCATATGTTTTACTTAAAGCTACAGACCCTGGAGTTATGTGACTATGTGAGAACCTTAGCTTTCATTTTAAACATGTATGTTTTTAGCCCTCCTGATTTTGGAGAAAAGCTTGAAAATGTGACTCAAATACACCCTAAAGGCATGGAAATAAGACAAATAAACCCAGAATCTGTTTTATAAAAATCACATGATTTATAAGCCAATCTCATGATATTTTGAGGCTTGCCTCATGATGGTTGAATGCTTGATGTTGCCAATACTGCACACCAGAGGTGAAGATATTGTTATCTCTATTTTATATAGTGGCTAGCAGCCAAACTTTCAACAGTGGTCACAATTCTGGGTGCCTCCATTTTTTTGGGTGCCCAACGTGAGATACCTGGATGTCTGAAACTGGGCACCCAGCAAATGGAGACACCGAGAATCAGTGGCAGCTCTTGAAAATATTAGTCTGTCTTTGTTTCATTAGCAATGAGTGATACAGCAGTCAGAGTTGGAGGAAAGAGATCTTTATTAACGACACTAAGAAGCCAGTATTCCATGCTGATCGTGTGTGTATGTGTGTTAGCAGCCTGACTGCGTGTGTGCATGCGTGGCTGTGTGTGTGTGTTAGCAGCCTGACCTCAGTTTGTACTCCTGGGACCCTGGTGGCACATCACTCAGTTAGGGTTGCCAGGCGTCTGGTTTTCGACAGGAACGCCCAGTCGAAAAGGGACCCTGGCAGCTCCGATCAGCAGCGCTGGCTGGGCCGTTAAAAGTCTGGTTGTCAGTGTTGCGGGGCTAAAGCAGGCTCGGCCCTACCTGTCCTGGCACTGCGCTGTGCACTGAAAGTGGCCAGCAGGTCCATCCACTAGACGGCAGGGCCACGGGGCTCTGCATGCTGCCCCCACCCTGAGCACCACTCCACATTTCCATTGGCTGGGTGGGCGGTATCTGTGGGCAAGAGCAGTGCACGGAGCCTCCTGGCCCCCCCGCCTAGGAGACGGACTTCCTGGCTGTTTCCAGGGCTCAGCACAGAGCCAGGACAGGCAGGGAGTCTGCCTTAGCCCCGCTGTGCCGCTGACCAGGAGCCGCCTGAGGTAAGCCCGTGCCCCAACCCCGAGACCCAACCCTCTGCCCCAGCCCTGAGCCCCCCCAAACCCAGAGCCCCCTCCTGCACCCCAAACGCCTCATCCCTGGTCCCACCCCAGAGCCTGCACCCCAACCCCCTGCCCCAGCCCAGAGTCCCCTCCCACGCCCTGAACTCCTCATCCCTTCCCCACCCTGCACCCACAGCCAGAGCCTGTACCCCCTCCTGCACTCCAACCCCTGCCTCAACCCACAGCCCCCTCCTGCACTCTGAATCCCTCAGTCCCACCCCCCCAGCCTGGAACCCCCTCCTGCACCCCAAACATCTCATCCCCATCCCCACCCCAGAGTCTGCATTCCCAGCTGGAATCCTCACCCCCTTCTGTACCCCAACTCCCTGCCCCAGCCCGGAGCCCGCTCCCTCACCCTGAACCCGTCATTTCTGGCCCTACCCTAGAGCCCGCTCCCCCAGTTAGAGCCCTCACCCCCTCCTGCACCTCAACCCAGGGCCGACGAGAGGGGGGGAAGCCGGTACAAATTACCGGGGCCCGGCGGTCCGGAAGGGGGCCTGGAGCCTGGCTTCCACCCGCTCCCCTCGTTGGCCCTGTTTAGCCGGTCCGCCCTTGCAGGGGGGCCCGAAAATTTTTTTTCACCGGGGCCCGAACCCGCTCTCGGCGGCCCTGCCTCAACCCGCACCCCAGCTCAGTAAAAGTGAGTGAGGGTGGAGGAGAACGAGCCACGGAGGGAGGGGGAATGTAGTGAGCATGGGGGCGGGGCATCGGGGAAGGGGCAGGGCTAGGGTGTTTGGTTTTGTGCAGTTAGAAAGTTGGCAACCCTAAACTCAGTCCCTCCTGAAACCATTTCTCTCCAGTCCCACTTACCTTACCACATTAAATAGGGCTGAATGAAATTCAAAATTCCCTTCCTGTGGAAAATTCCAACATTTGTTCTCATTTGTGGAATGGAAATTCCAAAGAATTGAGATATAGAAATATTGAAATGTTTTTTTTCAAGATTTTTCATTGAAACAAAATATTTTGACATTACCAAAATCAAAATGTTTAATTTTTGTTTGTCAGACTGACCTAATTTGTTTTGAATCAATTCAGTATTAAACTAAATTTTCCCATTGTGGCACATTGCCTCAATTTAGAAGCCTGGTGGCCCCATTTTCCCCTATGGGGTAGATGTCCCGGCTGGACTACATCTCCCATGAGCACCACACAGAACTTGATCAGAGGGAAATCTACATTGCATTATTGGAGATGTTGTCCTCCAGAGAGCACAGCCTGTAGGCAATAATGGGGATAAAAACTAAAATTCCCATAAGGCCACGTGCTGATAAGGAAATGAAGTTTGACATTTTATTGAACTTAATCAAAACAAAATGTTTTGGGCCAGTTCAACAAAACTAAATATTTCAATTTGAGTCAAAATGATCCAAAATACAATAATTCATTTAGATTTTTCTAATGGAAAATTTTAATTTTTTGGCAAAATTTCCCACTGAAAATTATGATTTTGTGGAAACTGATTTTTCTGACAGAAAATCATTCTAATGGAAAATTGCTGCCCAGTTCGAACATTAAATAACTAGCAAAGGTCACAAAGTGATTCATTGGTTGGGAATAGAACGCACAATTCCTGACAATTAACTATGGGCTCTAACCACATGACAACACTCATCTTCCCATGAGCAGGGTTTTTCTTGCAGTATTTGTGTCTCTGCGAAAATGAGAAAATTCTAGGAATTTTGTAAGAATGCCTCCTATTACAAGATTTCTTTCCAAAGAATATTCAGATAACAGGGACAAGTAAATCAGGGCTCCCAGGGGCCTCTTAGGGGTATGTCTACCTTTCAATTAGACACCTGCGGCTAGCCCATGCCAGCTGACTTGGGCTCACAGGGCTTGGGCTAAGGTGCTGTTTAATTGCAGTGTGAACATGCAGCCTGAGTTCTGGGACCCTCATAGGGGCCTCAAGCCCAGGTTCCAGCCTGAGTCCAAACATCTATACCACAATTAAACAGCCCCTTAGCCTGAGTCGATTAGCCTGAATCAGCAGGCACGGGCCAGCTGTGGGTTTTTAATTGCAGTGTAGACATACCCTAACTCTCCAGGCGCTCCCAAGCACCAGACTTAGGCTATGTCTACACTACCACGGTAAATCGACCTACGCTACGCAACTCCAGCTCCATGAATAATGGAGCTGGAGTTGACGTACCTTAGGTCAAGTTATCGCGGGGTCTACACCGCGGGGTGTCGATGGGATCTCCCGTCAACTTACCTTAATCTTCTCACTGGGGGTAGAGTACGGGGTCGACTGGAGAGCAATCTGCTGTCGATTTGGCGGGTCTTCACTAGACCCGTTAAATTGACCGCCGGTGGATCGATCTCAGAGCGTCGATCCCGGCTGTAGTGTAGACATAGCCTTAGATTCATAGACTTTAAGGCCAGAAGGAACCATCATGATCATCTAGTCTAACCTCCTGCATGTTGCAGGCCACAGAACTTCACCCACCCACTCCTATAATAGACCCATAATCTCTGGCTAAGTAACTGAAGTCTTCAAATGATAGAGAATCCACTATTTACGCTACCTGCATGTGTGCCATGCAGAGGAAAGCAACCCTGCCCCCCAGGGTCTGTCACAATCTGACCCAGGGGAAAAGTCCCTCCTGACTCCAAATATAGTGATCAGTTAGACCCTGAGCATGTGGGCAAGACCCACCAGCCAGACACTTTGGAAAGAATTCTCTGTAGTAACTCAGAGCCCTCCCCCTCTAGTGTCTCCTCGTTGGCCATTGGAGATATTTGCTATTAGCAGCAGTCACAGATCGCCATTGTAGTTAGTCTCATCATATCATCCCCTCCATAAACTTTTCAAACACTCTTGTGCCCATTACTTGTGCAGAGACCTGGCACAGTCTAACCCTAACCGCAGTTTAGAATGCACGTACTATGGCTACAGCTGCCCTTTGTTCCATTTTTCGGGGAACTCTCCGCATTTGGATAGTACTATCCTATCCCCATCTCTTAGGGGCATTAAAACAACTTAAACATACTTGGGATTGACCTCTCATGACTTGTACTGCAACTTTTGGCCCTCAGGGCAAAAGTCTCAAAGGTGGTAGTCCTACACACGAGCACCAACCCACAGCTCACAGTCATGGTTTGTTGATTTTGGCTACTGTTATATATTTTTGGCCCGATGCTGACAATGCCCATTTCAATGCCTGTTCCCTGGTTCAGAACTAGGCTTGTATTTTGTTTCCTTGTGTTGATCTTTTTTTGGGTTGCTGTATGGCTTCTGTGTTCACTAAGGGGGAAATACTGTCCAAGCTATGCCCAGAAACCCCCCTGGATTTCTGCAGTCTCATGAGGTTACAGGATTGTAGCTGCTGGCAGAATTTGGGCTGCATTATAATTTTATCAGTAGTACTTTAAAATCTATTTCTCCTCTTTGATTTTTTTTAAATAAAAGAAAAATATGTCTCTCCTACTGAGACAAAAATACTTATATCATTTGAATTCTTGACAAGGTATAACACACACTTCTGTTTTATAGAGCAGTGCAGCTTGACAGCTATTACTAACAGTCAGCAGATCCTTGTAAAAGAGTTCAAAATGAAGTACTATAACCAGATCCAGAATGAAAAACATACAGCTACACCAGTCAGTACAGATCTTGCTGAGTGCTCAAGCAGATTCAAAAGGAAGCAGAGAGGAGAATTTCAACCAGTTGTGGCTTACGTTCAATTAACCAATCAGAAAATGCATTACAAATGTGCTCCAGCCAAGAGAAGAACGTGAGGCTTTCCGGCAACTGCTAGCAGTCAGGAAATTGCCCTGTGAGGAAAATTGTGGTTTCTTTAAACTGCTGCCTGCGTACCCACTGCTAGCTAATATAATATTTCAGTTTGGACACGTAAGTGACCACTGTTCTCCAATCCAAACAATGATTAGCTGTGTAGCAAAGTCCTAGATCACTAATGCATACAACTCAGGGTTTTCTTTAGGCAAACATGTACGGTAGGCCTTGTACTGTTGCTCTGCTCTTAGTTCAGAGCAGTGATTCTTCAGCTCTCCAAAGCTGAGGGCCAGGGCCGGCTCCAGGCACCAGGCACCCAAGCTGGTGCTTGGGGCGGCACCTGGAGGGGGGCGGCGGCGCGGCGCTCTGGCCGCCGGGGCGGGGGGAGAGCCGAGTCCCCCCCGGCGCTCTGGCCGCCCTCCCCCCGGCCGCCGGGGGGAGAGCGGAGCCCCCGCCAGGGCTCGCTGCCCTCCCCCCGGGGCCTGGGGCGGCGAAAAAGCCAGAGCCGGCCCTGCTGAGGGCCCCACTGGTACTTTTGGAGGCCTCCCTCTAAAAATGTGGTGATCATTTTTCTTTTTAAAGAAAGTCAAAATGTTAATGTTGTGATGATTAGATAGAAAATCCAATTACTCTGCAAACTCTGATAATGTTTTCTACCTGGTCTGTGTATCTACTCTGCATTCTTTTAGCACGCCCTTCGTGGTAGTATCGGGCACCACTTGGTGTCCTCAGACCCCAGTGTGACAGTCTCTGTTTTAGTGAATGATTCCATGGACTGTAAGGAGGTTTTATTTAGAAAATTGTCTGTTTTGTGCCTTCCTCATATAAGATGTTTCCGTTTTAAAAGGTATAAAGGTATAAAATTCAGATACTAGCAAGGGTAGCGGGAAGATTGCTTATCTGTGTGAATAACCACTGGAAATTATTCAAAGTGAAAAGATTTTTGAAATCGTGTGCGTGATCTGTTTATTTCTTGCATGTATGTTACTCAGGTTGGAAAGTAAAATTAAACCACCGGTAGTTTGTTCTTAGCCATTTTCAGCATCCTGATGCCCATGCACCTAGTTAGATGGTACAAGATGATTCAGGTTGTCGGTTCCCCCAAAATTGTTTTTATTGACATTTTCTTAAAACACAGCCTCCTTACTGGGTGTAATATAATTGACAGTGGGCCTGATTCTGAGATTTATTGACTGCCCTCACTTCTCACTGATTGATTTCAGTCAGAATCGAGAGTACTTGGAACCCCTCAGGAAGTGCTCCACACCTTCCAGGATTCGTCTCAGCATGGCTTTAACCTTCATAATATTTTTATTAACAAAATCTGATATCCACAGTAGGGCTTCAGACTAAGTTACCCTCAACTTGTTCCTGGTGTGTAACTGGCAGCAGCCAGTTTTCAGCAGATATGCACAAGAGATATGCCCTTCTTTGCAGCTTTGCTTAGTGGCTCGTCCTGATCTTCGGGGAAGCTCCCAACAACGTGTTGCTTATATATTGGCTCTAGTGGGATGTTCTCTTTCTTCTGAAAAGTGGAAACATTTTGAGACACCTGGTTATAGGCGTAGGAGCTGAAGGCTATTTAATAAAATTAACCTGAGAAGCCACTGGCTGGAAACAGTTTAGCAGAAAGAAAATATAAGGGAGTGGGATGAGAGAGAGAGACCCTGCAGAAGAACTTAGAAAGGGCTGGGACTCAAATTTTTTCCACACTCCTAAAGGAGATTAGTTGTTCCATCATACTTCAATTTTCCATCCTCCTGCATTCCCTGTCCTGTAAGACCAATCCTTCTAATTTAGTAAAATATAGTATTAAAACATAATTTTTAAAAAGGGGTTTTCCAACACTTACTAGTTTCCTCTCCTACATGAACACACACTGGGGTGTTGAGACAGACCCCTTCTCTTTTCCCACAGCCTGGGGGGTATTCCTCTATTGGATAGCTGCCACTACTTGGGGATCTAAGAGTACGTCTACACTTACCGGAGGGTTCGGCGGCAGGCAATCGATGTTCTGGGATCGACTTATCGCGTCTAGTGAAGACGCGATAAAATCGATCCCTGATCGCTCTGCCGTCGACTCTGGAAATCCACCGCGGCAAGAGGCGGCAGCGGAGTCGACGGCAGCGCGGCAGCGGTCGACTTTCCCCCATCCTCACAGCCAGGTAAGTGGACCTAAAATACGCAACTTCAGCTACGGTATTCACGTAGCTGAAGTTGCGTATCTTAGGTCGACCCCCCCGCTGTAGTGTAGACCTAGCCTAAGAATTGGAGCAGAAATTTGTTGATAGGGTCAAAGGAGAGGGAACTAGAGCTACACCATGACTTTGAATATGGAGCCTCACTTGCTTCTGCGGTCCTCGTCTGTGTTCTGTCCTGTGCTACAACCACGTCAGAGGAGAAATGCCAGAATGTTTTTGAAGAGATGATCTTTTAGAAAATTATGGTCATTTTGGACAAATAACTATGCTTTCCCCAAATGAGTGACCGGTCCTCATCCATCCTCATCCTCCTTGTGACTCCTCCGTAATCTCTTTGCTTCCTCATCCTTCTTAACAGCTCCTTCCTCGCAAACCTACCACTGTTGGACCCATGTTTTCTCTGTGTTAGAGCTGGAGTTCTGATTCTGACCTATTTCTGAGCACCCTAAAACTTTATGGAACAAGAAGAGAATGATTATATTATGGAGCCTCATTTTATCTATCTATCTTAGGGTGGTATACTACTGCTCATCACCATAGTATCTGGGCTATAGCTTCACATTTGGAGCAGGGACTTGAACCTAGGTCTCCCAAGTCCCCGATTTAGTGCCCTAACCCCACACACCCTATCTTGTACAGGGCCTGAGCTTATAGGCATGCTCTGAGCATACTTACAGATCAGGCCTCAATGGACAGAGAGGCAGGGGAGAATGTAGTTTGAGAATTCTGATTCAGAGCTTCTGGGGCTTTGGCTTGTACTAGGGCTTGAAGATGCTTGTTATGTGAGGTAATGTGAGGACTTAGGAGCTTTATGCGTGCCTACTGGTGGAAACTTAAGCTGCTACCTAGACCCATAGTCACCTGCTGAGCAGTGGCTTTGAGAATGTCAGTGTCATCTAAAGGTTGGACTTAGCCACCTAAAAAAGGCAGGTAGGTGCCTAAATACCTTTGTGAACCTGGCCCTTCCGTGTGAAATTAATAGCAATAGTTCAGTCCCTCGTGGAGTTTCTGTCACTTCTTCCTTTTCAGAATCCAAACTCTGCTTGGGGTCAGGTTTATGTCTTTGATCTTTAGGGCTATTTTTCTGTAGGGTTAAGAGTTACGAGGGGGGTGTCAGTGTTGTCATTCTCTTATCTCCAGCTCCCTTGAAGATGGTTCTGGGCTTTGCGCTACCAGACGTTTTCTCTCAGGTTTCATCTGCTGAAGTGGGGAGAGCACCCAGGGTGATCACAAATAGTTCTGTCCCCCTCCCTGAGGACTTCAAAAGAGGAAGCAGACCTCCAGTGGTCTGACCCACGTCTCCTGCAGCTCCTCATTGAGAAAGAGAAGGCTGCATGCAGGTCCCTGAAAATCTCTGAGGTGCACAAACTTACAAGTTTTGGGCTTTCCTGTCTGAGGTGTTCTGTGCTCTATGGGAGAAGCCACAGAGCAGGCAAGGCTGAAGGATTACTAAGGAGGGAAATCTCAGACTTTATAAAGTAGAGGGGGCCAGGGAGTGAGGGAAGACAAGGAAAAAACCTTATTCAGTTCAGATAAGCATTTGAGGTTCGTCCATCACGGTTAGGGATTCTAGCATACAGAGAGAGATATGCAGACACATTACATATGTACAGTGTGTCCTGTTGTTTGATTTATGTGATGAGTACGTGTTTCTCTTAAATTAGCCTAATGTGCAGCCTTGCTTCTTCCTAAGTAGTTGTGACAGGAACTTCAGGGCCAGAGTGTTTAGAATTGCAGATTGTCTGGCAACCCAAATAAATGTTTAATCTTAATATGACAAATTACTTAAGGCTGTCACTCTTTCCAATTACTATGCAAGACTGAACGAGTACTGTATAGTAAACTTTGGATTTGACTACAGAAATATACTTGCTCCTGGGCTGAAAGTGTCTCAGCAGAAATGGTTTACAGCATGTCTTTAAAAATTGATTTAAATGTTACATCTATTACTGGTCTTGGCTTTCCAGTATCTGCCATGGGTTATTATAGACAATTGGTTCAGATGTTGTTTAAGTGGTGGAAGCTTGCTGGGAAATACAGTGGATTTCAGCCAATATGCTAATTTTGATATTTTGTCATTTTATAGAATTGTGAACTCAGAGCAAATAATTTTATAATGATTTGCTGATGTAAATAAACTTATAGGGGAAATTCATCCCTGAGGTAACTAAGTTATTTCCACCGGAGTTATGCTAAGAATGAATGTAGCCTATGATTCTTCTTCTTTCTCACTCCTATTATAAAAGAGAAGGGAATAAAAACAATGAACACATTAAAATTCAGGAATCTGGCTATCTTGTAACTGTCTCATTGACATTGTTTTATCCCTCCCCCTGCATGGAGTAGGTTACAGTGATCGCAAAGAAAGGTCCTTCTCAGTACGGGTACTTATTAGCAGTAGGCTGCCCCATGTGGATCTATGCGTTATTTAGAGTTTCTTATCTCCTGTTGACTAGTCTCACAACTCTCATGGAGCATTCAGATTGTAACATTTCTTCTTTGACACAATAACAACCAAACCAGCATCTCCAATCTTGGTTCCAAGCTCACCGTAATATCACCTAGAATAGGTTTGATGGCCAGCCACACTGTAACAGCTTTCCTAAGCAAAGGTTGTGTCCTGGCATGGAGTGATCTTTGCCTTCTCTCTTCCTGCTGACCCCTGTCCGCCGCTCCTTAGATAGCAGCTTCCTACTGTTTTTAAGGTTAAAGGGGAACAGGTAAAGACATGCACTTTACTCAGTGGCCAATGGGGTAGGGTAAGGCCCAGTGTGTTATTTCTTGCATGGGAGAAAGGGATGGGGATGGGGAGCAGGCAGAGTGTGATGGAGAAGGGACGAGGAAATATGGAGCAAACAAGGCCAGATCAATCCAATACACACTCATAGCCCTAAAATGTAATTGTCCTCTCGCTGGTCTTCATCTTTTAGTCTCAATGCACTGGTGCTGCCCAGGGATCAAAGGTTGCAAATCCCTGTCTTTTCCCAGAGCTATCCGTAGCCAGTTCTGTAGCTCCTACTCCATCCACAAGCTCTTCATTCTTGCCACTTCTCACGGGCACACCACTTCTCCACTGGGAACATATGGGACAGAGCAGTAGCTCCTCTCCTGGGCCAACCAGCGTAGCTGTGGCTGCTGTAGATGCTAGCTGGCTGGTTGGCCAGGCAGCCACTACAAAGGGTGATCCTGCCCATCTGACTCCTCTCACTGATCTGGACACAGTGGTCAAGGACAGGGCCGGCTCCAGGGTTTTTGCCGCCCCAAGCAACAGGAAAAAAAAAAAAAAGCCATCGCAATCGGCGGCACTTCGGCGGCAGCTCTACTGAGGGACCCGCCGCCGAATTGCCACCGAAGAGCCAGACGTGCCGCCCCTCTCCGTTGGCTGCCCCAAGCACCTGCTTGCTGCACTGATGCCTGGAGCCGGCCCTGGTCAAGGAGAACAAACATGGGGGGGTGGATTTTAAGCAGCAGGCCACAATTTTATTAAATGTAAA
>NW_020664453.1:5344511-5431900 GCF_002925995.2 Terrapene triunguis | reverse complement strand
CCTGTAAAAATGGATGCCATGACCCCTACCATAAGGGAGTCTCAGATGGTTCATTCTTCCATTTTGTCCTTTTCGGCTTGAGATCTGTGTCTCAGACATGAGCAAAAACAGCTGACGCACGATATATTTACTCACACAGGGCTTCCAATGTGTAAGTTCTTAAAGGCCTCTAAAAAAGGCATCGTTGACCTGTTGAGAGATTTTCAGAAAAGAAACCGTGTAAGCACCCTTACTGCTTGTTTTTTAATTTATGCAACCCCCGGTTCCTACCCCATTACCCACCCCTCCTCGACCGCCGCTTCTTAATCATTCATTTTACCTGAGCGCCGTCTTTTCCGTTCGCTTTGTCCGCCGGTGCCTCCCCCGAGCCACAATCGCCTTCCACCTCTGAGGGGGTGGACAAAGAGAGGCCGTCACGCTCATCGGGCTGCCTCACGAGAGTTTCGGGGTCGGGTTCCGACGTATCCATCAACAGCTGGGTCAGAGGGTCCTCCTTGGAACCGTTACTGATGTAGCGCTTTCTCCACACAAGTCCAAAGGTGGTCGGGCCTAAAACAAAGTCCGAAGTTCTCACGGGGGTGGTGAAGGAGTCCATGTTTCCTCTCAGCAGCCTTTCCGCGATTTGGAAAACACGTGTCCTTGGTAAGAGATGGCCGCCTCCTCTGTCTGGCGCTGGGACTTATGGGGTAAGGGTGCTGCACTCTGATTGGCGGAGGCCCTTGGGAGGAGTTCTTAGTGGGGTCACACGACTCACTTCCGGAGGGGTCACCCCAACCTGGAAGTCACCCTGATTGGTCAAAATCTCCTCTCAGGGAGGTCCTGTCGGGACGAAACCCCTCCTGACTGGTAGAGGGGTGGGGGGAGTTTTTAGAGGGGTCACACGACCCACTTCCGGACGGGTCACCCCCGCCCCGGAAGTCACCCTGATTGGTCAAAATCTCCTCTCGGGGCGGTCCTTTCGGGACGAAACCCCTCCTGATTGGTAGAGGGTGGTGGTGGGAGTTCTTAGAGAGGTCACATGACACACCTTGCTTCCGGTCAGGTGGCACCTTGACCCCGGAAGTAATACCCCCACGGGGTGGGACTTCCGGTGACAGGTGGGAGGGGTCAAGGGGCGGGGCTTAATGGGTCAAGGGGCGGGGTTAGGGTTTGATTGACGGTAGGGCCCTTATACTACTCTCTTTCACTGGCTTCCCAGTCATGGAAAAGCTGCAGAAAAATATAGAAGAAAAGCAACCATTTTGCAGGAAGCAGACACACTTCTCCTAGCAACCCCAATTCTCTGTTAACCTCAAATCCAAGCTCTGTATGCAGAGATAAAGCCACTGGCATGAGCATATAAAAAAAAAGGAGCCCTCCTTCCACCCCTTACTGTTCCCTTTCCCTGCTTTTGAGATCACTGAGAGCACTCAAACTGGATTCCTTCCATCTCTATGAGAGGGGGCTCCTAGGAGATTGTTCTCTCTGATGGACCCTTTCTTTTGGAACATTCTTCCCCCCTTTCTGCCATCCCAGTCCATAGTAGCCTGAATCTGTTGAATTCCAGGCACACTTCAAAGCCCATCTCTGTTTGGTGAAGGGCTGAGCAGTTGAACGTTTGGTGGGAATGTGTGTGGAGGTAAAAGTTTAATTTAAAACCTGCCAACGCTAAAGAACAGGCAGGTGTTACTAGTTAAATAGCTAAATGGTAACTGCTTGAAAAAGTTTTAATTTGTTCTCATGTCTAATAAAAATAAAGGCCACTGTGCCTCAATCTTTGAAGTATCTCCTTCCAAAATGTAGTTCAGTCTCTTGTCCATTCAGTCCTCAGCCTCTCTGCCAAAATTACCAAATACAGCCATGTGGATTCATGGCCACTAGAAACTGGACTGAAACCATCAGTTCATTTCATGCATATCAAACAGCCATCAAATATTAATTTTTGGTTATGACTGCCTGGGCAAGATTTGAAGCAGTGATCAGTTCTATATCCCACATTGGGCACTAGCAAATAGAAGCTAACTGCAAAAGAGAGATCTGTTTAATACACCTACATTTCAGTATGGAATATTTGCTCTTGTCAACTAACAGAGAAATAAAAAAAAGGCTTTCCTAACTTTGGCTCAAAAGGAAGAATCCATGGGCAGACTCTGGGGAAACTAAAATAAAGTGGGGGCAGGGGAAAAGAATAAATAGTCTTATTTGCCATACAACCCTTTGGTGCGGATGAAACCGTCAGTTTCCTGGGTTCTTCTTGCTCAGATCTTGATTTGGGAATCTCCTGGTTTCATTACCTCATTTTGATTAGAAACAGAGGGAGAAATAAAATCCCCTGATATAATTAAGCAGTCAGTTTTCCCAGGATCTTTAGGACTACACCATTTCTTCTGAATACCCCTAAGATATTTCCTCTCTTTATATACCTACCTTGATAGGACCAGGTGGAAATCATCTTTGCAACTGGCACACTGTAAGCTTGGTTCCCTTTGAAGGATATTAATGTTGTTCCTGCTTGACTTAGTGTAGGATATGTGTAACATTACAAATCCATTACCCTTGCCCCGAAGATTCCAAATTGAAGTGTTATTTTAAACAGCTGTCACTTAAAAATTAACTTTGTCTACTCTGTAACATGTTGAGAGAATCCCCATGGTCTCAGAGATAGTAGTGTATGGAATTGTGGGCTTGAATATGTGTAGAGTACTGTTTGAACACTGATCTGTTTATCAACTTTAACAAAATTCAGCATAATCTGAGGAGGAATTAGTAAGAATTATTCTGTAGCTTTAGTAAAAACGTTCACAATTATTTTAATTTCAACATTTAATGCTTACTACATTTAATTAACAAAATACATTTAAACTAATTACTATAACACTTTATGCTGTCAATGTGTACTCCTCCTGTACAGTTAAAATTTATCCTGTGGATTTTACCATATACAAATGTCAGCTTTGGAAAGTTTATTCCATCTTTCCTCCTCCCCACTCCCCATAAGTTTGTACCTTGTTCAAAAACATTATCTCATTCAAATGCTTCATTTGGAATCTTGTCTAAAGTCTGTTGAGAAGTAATGATTGAGAGTTGGAATATATCTTAAGAGAAGTTACTTTTAAGAAAGCATTAAAGGTGACTATTAGTCTTTTTCCTATATAATAATTTTACATAATTAGCTAAATAAAATCTATTGTAATTTGTAACTTGTTAGTGACTTGATAACCTTTTGTTTTATGTATGACAGGAATCAAGCAAAAAGCAAAGAGAGGCAGCAACAGGTACTATAACTTTCAGAGTCCAGCACACAAAAATCTGATTTACACTGTTGAAAGCCAGCACAAAATAAAGGAAAGTAAAATGCCAAAATTAAATACTAACCCTGACTGGAAAATACCATTATCAAGACATAGGAATTGTAACAGAAGCCCCATAGCATAGGTTCTAAAAGTTAAAGAAAAATTATTTTCAACATTGTAATAACTTAATGTGTCAGGCCTTACCATCAGTTGGTGGAAATTGCCATAACTTCACTGAGGATCTGGCCCCTTATCTTTTTGATGCTGACTGTCTTTATACATCAATACTATTAGTTCCCTTAAAAACTGTGATAGCAATAAGAATATTAATTAGCTTCAAAATAATAGAAAAGACAGAGGCAGCCAAAGAAAACTGTATTTTATTGAAAAAGTGCATACTAAATTAAAGAGATGAGGACAAATATTTACTTTCTTCATTAACCAACATAACCTTTCTGTTGACTAGCTACATGTTTTACAAACAGGTCAGCATATCCATAAGTATCAGTTTGGTTATAAATCATGGCTTTGAATCTCTTCTCACATCAATTTTTCAATGTAATGCTAATTCTTCAATGGAGTTACTGTGGATTTAGTAAACTCATAATCAGGCCCTTTAGTTTTACCAAATGTGTAATGCAATTTGATGATGCCTATTGCTCTGCAGCATTAGCAACCTAACCATCTGTTTACTGTATGGACCAGATTAAGAGATGATATACTATAATTGATTATTTAAGCACACATAGTGATAAGGCAATGTGCAATAAGTAAGTGCGGTGGTCCTCCATGTAGAAGCAGTTTACTC
The DNA here is from genome assembly GCF_002925995.2 of Terrapene triunguis. NCBI lineage: Eukaryota > Metazoa > Chordata > Testudines > Emydidae > Terrapene > Terrapene triunguis. The sequence goes on along the minus strand of NW_020664453.1, from coordinate 5,427,820 downwards.
TCCAATTTCCTGATGGAGCCACTGTCTCAGTTTCCCTCCTGGGTCTGGGATAAGCATACACAAACAACTAGAGTTCCAAATACAGTCTCCTTTCCTGTGTCTGGTATATTAACATACAAAATACATCTCAACATTTGAACACTACTGCTTGCAAGCAGGAAGAAAAGGGAATGAATCAGTTAGGAACCCCTAGCAACAACTAACTTTTGCATCGACTAATTTTATAATTTGCCTACTATATTAAAAATAATTCAGTTTTATTCTGTTTGCAACAAAATTAATGACAACATTACTCTATATGTGAGTACAACTACTTTATCTCAATTAGTTCTATTTATTTTAGCAAGTGATTGCTTTTATGAAATCCTGAAATAGAGCAAGGAGGGGTGAAAATCTTACTCAGCCACTGTTAGGAAAAAAAATAAAATGTGACTTCAGAACTCATGAAATTGACAGGAAAGGTTTACACTAAACTATAAAATGGAAGGAAGTATTTTTATATCAATACAATTTTGAGGATTAAAATATATAGATTAAATCTATAGATTAAAACTTTTGTTCAGAGCCCTCCCAATATGTTATTTTGGGTTATTCCTGTATTCTTTGACATCCCATCAAACAGATCCAATCAGAGTGTTTTAGTTTGAGGGGTCCTGTTGCAGCAGCGCCATCTTGCCGAGAACCAGTCTCTTTCCTGGTGAATCAGCTTTGTCAGTCAAGCAAGTGCTGATACTAGCAACCTCTGTCCTTCTTCCCCCATTCAACAGGAATGGGATGGCTAGATTCTCTCCAGATCTTCTGATGAAATAGGGTTTTCCCTGAGAAGGAAGTTATGTGCATGTGCACACACACAGCTGGAAATCTCCAGACAATTTCATTTTGGGGACTGAAACAGTATTCTCTGCTTTGGACCTCTCCAAAGAGGACATTAGGGGGTTAAAAGTTTCCAGAAGAGGCCTTTTCAAATTCAGGTAGAGCCAAAGACCTGCTTCCCTATTGATGAGGACTTTCTGGAAATCAAGAAGAATCCTGTGATAAACCCCTCTTTCCTAAAGACAATGCAGAACCATAGGCTATCTAAATTGTGCTCTGACTCATGTTTCTTGTTCTCTGTTCTCCCTCCCCTCGTGCATAAAAGCAAAATGATATCCTAGTTAAGAAGTCCACTTTACCAGTGGAAGGGATCTCCCTTGAGAGCCTCTGGAACACAAAATTGAAGGCCACTTTCAGAAGAAACCACTATGATGTACGTAACAGGTGTACATTCTTCAGCTAGGCCATGGCTCTTCACTCAAGTGCCTTGCCAGCCTAGTTACAAATACTGAATTTGAACTTGCCTCAAGACCACCTTGTCTAGTCTAGAAGTTCTGGAATAACCTACACAGTTGGTCATCCTCTTCTATTTACTTCTAAATAAAGTGACAGTGAGGGAAATGCTTAATTGTGACTCTTTAAAAAAATAGAAGTTGTTTGGGGAGTCATTAGACCTCAGGGCTGTCTACCAAAAGTTCCAGTTGGCTTACTTCTGCTCTTAACAAGAGCATTCAGGATTCAAAAAATCCTCCCCTAAATTCTTATTCACCCTAAATACCCAGAGACTAGCTTTGTCATTTCCTGATTTTTGACGGCTTCACTTTGAAATCTTTAATTAGTTTATTTGTATGGAATTTTCTACATTTTTTAAAAAAATTAAAAAGATTCCTTTATGTTTAACATTTTGCTAGCCTGCAGTAAAATGCTTTGTATTGTGAAATATGTACCATCAATGAGTCCTCATTCTATACACACCTTTCTGTAGCATTGTGATGGGGCATGCATACTGCATGCTGGGCCTGTAGGGGTTAATGAGGGCCTGTGGGTCCAATCAGCCTCACTCTGCTACACGTGCAGTAAGCATCAATCCTGGAGGGAGGAGATAAAAGAGGAAAAGCCCAGCTCAGTGGGGGTTGACTGGGAGAGGGAATAGACCTCTTGAGCTGGCCCTGTAAAGGAAGGCCTGGTTGGGGCCAAAGCCAGCTGAGAAGCTGCCTGGAAGGTAGGATCAGCTGGAGCTAGAACCTAACTAGGGCCTCATAAGTGTTGGAGCCTTCTTGGGGCAGGTAGGCCTGATGCAGAACCTTCTTTGTTTCTTTTGTTTCTTAACCAGTTTGGAGTCCCTTTGTTTCAGGTCCTGCACAACAGTCTATGGGGAGGAGACTGTGGCCTATCTCCAGGGCATGGTAGGAAGCAGCCCAAAGACACTCAGCAAGGGGTTTGAACAAATAGACCCTATCTGCGTCATACTGGGTTGCTGAGCTGGAACTCAGAGTAAAGGGTGGGCGAGGGTTCCCTTACCGGCCTATGTAGGGTGGAGTTGTGAAGACCCTGGAGCAAAGGGCTGGCAGGCCCAAAAGCCTGAAGTTGGGCTGAACTTCTGGCATGATGCTGCCAGACCAGTGCTGTGTTGGACTCACGTTTCCCCAGAAGGGGCAGGACTAAAAGTGACCTGGCCAGAAAGCTGAGTTGCAAGAAGAAACAGACCATTATAGGGCAGGAATGGCTGTCAGCAGCGGCCTCTAAAGGAAGAGAGCCTGCTAGGCCATGACAAGCCACCAAGGGATGCACTGGCCTGTGAGCCACGTGCTTACAATAATATTCAAGGTCTCAGGAGTTTAGAGGAATCCTGCCTTCTTCCTTATGCTCTGGCACTTATATGAAATAAGGTGGTACTCCTTTCAGGTAGAGAAAAAGACTCCTTGGGACTGCCAACTGATGTGCTGAGGCTACCTGTGAGCCCATTTTCCCTGCCAGCTTGGGACTTCAGAACCCTGCCTTGTTGAGCCAGACACGCTAGCCTGCTGCAAACACAGACCCAGGTCTGACCCGTGTCCTCCAAAGCTGCAGGCTTTAACTAAAAACCACTTAGCAGGTATTCTTGTCTCCAGCACCCAGATACCCAGTTCTCAATGGGATCAAAACCGCAAATAAATTCGTTTTACTCTGTATAAAGCTTATATAGGGTAAACTCATAAATTGTCCACCTTCTAAAACACTGATAGAGAGATATGCACAGCTGTTTGCTCTCCCAGGTATTAGTCACTAACTCTGGGTTCAATAATAAGCAAAAGTGATTTTATTAAATATAAAAAGTAAGATTTAAGTGGATCCAAGTAATAATAGACAGAACAAAGTAAGTTACCAAGCAAAATGAAACAAAACACGCAAGTCTAAGCCTAATACATTAAGAAACTGCATACAGGTAAACCTCACCCTTAGAGATGTTCCAATAAGCTTCTTTCACAGACTGGACTCCTTCCTAGTCTGGGTCCAGCAATCACTCACACCCCCGTAGTTACTGTCCTTTGTTCCAGTTTCTTTCAGGCATCTCTTGGGGGTGGAGAGGCCATCTCTTAAGCCAGCTGAAGACAAAATGGAGAGGCTTCCAGGGCTTTTTATATTTTCTCTCTTGTGGGCGGAAACCCCTTTGTTCTTCTGTTCAAAGTCACAGCAACAAGATGGAGTTTGTAGCCACCTGGGCAAGTCACATGTCTATGAATGATTCAGCTTTTTGCAGGCCGACGCCATTGTTTACATGTTAGTTTGAACGTTCCCAGGAAATCTCAGATGTGGATTGGTGTCTCCCAAAGTCCATTGTCAGTAAGCATTTCTTGATTGGGCACTTACTGAGAATAGTCCTTTCTCAAGAAGCTGACCAAATGCTTCACGGAGGCTACTTAGAATCAAACATATTGATATACAAGTACCTAGCTAATATTCATAACTTCAAATACAAAAATGATACACACAGACAGCATACATAACCAGCAAACTACAACCTTTCCATAGAAACCCCACTTGACCTTCTCTGTACAAGACCTGGTGTAACCATAGGACCCTGGTTGCAACAATGATCTATATGGTCACAGTTCATGTCAATAACGTGACAAGCACTGCCTATGAATTTTCCTAAGCTATGTACGTATGTGCAGAACCACTGGTAGGCTATTGAGATTTCATTATAAAAATGCACAAAGTACATTTTTAAAACTTTGACAAGCCACAAACCGCTAAAAGGCATAGCTGTAACTATCTCCTAAACAATTTTCAATTTTTAGGAAGTGCTACAGCTATTCAAAAAAGGTCACAAAAATGTTTTTATTGGGTAAGTTATATTCACTCTTAATTCCTCAAAATGGCTGAACTTTTTTTGCTCAAACATTAAAAAAAAATCTATTCTGGAAAGCAAAAAAACCTGCCTAATGTCAATCCAAAAAGTAAAGAATTTAAAGAGTTAGAGAATTGTAAGTGACCCTTTAGAATGGAGGCATTTGTGCAAACTTGTCTCTAGGCATAGCTACACTTTCTGCCCATATAACACTATAGGAGTAATAAATGATCCATTGGGGGCCATTGCATAGTCACTAGATTCTTCCAAGCAAGCACTGTCCAGTAGTGTCACCTTGATGCTTAAAACTGGTTTTATATTCTGTATATGTTTCCCTGTTCTTTTTATCTATAAAGGTATTCTTCCTAGTAACTAGTACCTCAACTCACTAAGTATTGGAGTAGCCTGTCCTTTCTCATTACTTCATCTATGTAATCACACACTAAGAAAAAGAAGTGTCTCTAAGACTGTTCCTAGTTTTTCCAAACTAATTTCCCACAGATACCATGCTGTTCCTTCTGCCTGAACAGTTTCCTCCAAGGAAAAGGAATCCTGGTGGCTGAATGGTGCTCATGGCCCTTAATACTATATACATCACCCAGGAATTTGTCAAACAAATCCTAATTTGTACTATCTAAAAGTCACAGGAAAGGACAAAAAACCCCATACTGCTGGGATTCAAGGCTGAGTAGTAGCAGTCTCCCAGGCAAGAGAAAACCAACCTCTAATAAAAATCTACAGGTGGCTGCATGGCAATCAGTTCACATCTTCACCAGTCACTATCAAGTTGATGTTCATGATTCTTCAAACAAAGCATTCAGACAGAGTTCTGAATGCCATAGGAGACAATACCCTTGTTTCTTGTCCTATTTCCCACCCCCTGCATAGCCCATTATTTCATACTGGGGAATGCATCTGAAGAAAGGGAATGGTGATTCCTACCTGTTAATTGCATTTTTGTGAAAGACTGCACTATATTTTGTTGCAGTGGTTTTAAAATGTTTCCTAAGTTTTACAGTTAATTTTTCCAGTCCTTGAAATGTTAATTGTGCTAAGGCAGTCATTGACTGGTTGTCCACAAGATGGGGCTTCTGCAACAGGGATCTTAATATCCAAATTATAGCATTCTGATTAAAGACGTATCTGATGATGTCACAGTTCACAGGCACAATCTGTTAGTCCATATTTCTGAAGCCCATCACAGAAATATAACATCAGGAACCAAAATTCTTGTTTCTCAGGTAAGAACAGTGTTCTTTTATTGCAGTAGTCTTTCCCATACAATAATAAATGAGTTTACTTTGCCCTTCACACATATGTGGCGCTGGTGTATACTTTATTATTTTGAAAGACATTCAGCTATCAAGGTGATGGGGTGAGTCTAAGAACCTAGATCGATCAATATGTATTGTAGTTCAAATGCTGTGTAAAATCACTTTTGGCTTCAAGTGATTTTCCATATACACTCCATGCGCTGGAGTTTGAAGTCTTTTGGCCAGCAGTGTCCATATGGCACATATGTACCCAGAGAGTCTTTGTGCTCCGCGTTGTGGGCATAAAAGGGCAGATCATGCCATCTGCCACTCAGTCCCTCTCACCACCTCCTATCTTCATTACAGAGAGGCTCAGTGTCTGTGTTTTCAAGCAAGCTGATTTCCAACCTGTATTTTGTACATGATTAGTGATTTAGTCTAGTTAGCATAGTTTTCTAGTTGTCTATTGTGCTATTAGTTTCTTTAATTACCAGAACTAAAAATTATCTAGAACCGGCTTGGCTTCCACCAAGTATCCCAGGTTCATGTACTACCCCTGTGGGGAGGCAGCTATACCTGCCAATGATGGTCATTTGAAAGTCCTTTACTAACAGGACTTCCAGAGACAGGGAAGCCTGATGGGCAAATCCATGAATCTTACTTTGGACACAGGTGTGCAGAACCCCACTGCATATGACCTTTCAGAGCAGAACAGTTCCAGTGGTAGGTCATTTGCTCACGAGCTGGATCACTGGACTCCAACTTCAGTGCAGGCTCTAAAGGTGACCAAATCTGGCAAGACTTTGTCAGAGAAGGTACAGGGATAAAGAAGGTATTAGGGGTAGATCTCCAACAGAGATCACAAAAAGAAGAACTTCGCCTCCACACTACTTTTCTCCCAAGATTTCACAGCCCTGTGCATTTTCTTTTGAAACGTAACTTCACAGTAGTGCGGAGGATTCAGCACTGAGACAACTCTCAGATGAGCTGTTGAGACTGGTGCCGTTGAAAGGTCCCTCATGTAAGAGCTCAGCTCCATCAATGTCCGATTCTTCAACATCAGCACTGAAAAATGTTATTCTGGCCCAGCAGACCACAGCAACACAGTCTATGGCAGCAGTGGCTAGACTGGCACTCAGTGAGCTCATGGCACTGTCTTTGCTGGTGACCCCTTGGCATCACATGGCATTGAGAGTGTTAACAGTGCCAATGGACCTCATATTGCTTTAAGAGCTGGAATACCCCTGATGTCCATTTCTATCGCAATGGTGGCACCTGGGATTTCCCTGACTATGGCACCAAGCACCTCTAGAGCATTACCAACATGAATCATGTCTCTCTCTGGTTCCAGGTGATTGGGATAAATTCACATCTCTTGACCTTTAAGATGAGTACTTCCATATATCAATAATCCCACCACACAAGAAGTACCTAAAATTTATGGTAGGTCATGACCATTATCAATACCAAGTCCTGCCCTTTGGACTGTTGATTGCATCGAGGGTGTTCACAAAGGTAATAGCAGTTGTTGTACTCTTACTTGGATGACTGGCTGGTATGAGGAAGATTTCCTCATTAGGTGTCAGAAGCCATTTGTTATATCTTCGATTTGTTCCAGAGCCTGGGCCTGAAAGTCAGCATGAAAAGTCCAACTTGATTCCTGTTTAAAGACTCTATAGAAGTAAACCTGATCTCTACCAAATCCATGGCTCATTACTTCAGGACAGATTTGAGACTCTAATTGTCTTAATAACATAGCTGGAGTCAAATCTAAACACCACAGTAGGCGCTTGCCTCACTCTACTAGGACACATGGCATCATGCACCTTTACAACACTGCATGCCAGACTACACATTTACTGCATGCAGGGCTGGTTAAAGTCGGTGCGTATCCCCATTAAGCATAATCTGGGCATGCCCCTTTCTTTGCCTCCACTAGTACTATCATCCCTGAAATGGAAGAGGAATTCTGTGAACACCTGTGGAGGTGTTTCTTTTTCACCACCCCCAGACTATAGTGATGGACGTGTGTGTCTTGGGGTAGCGAGCTCCAGTAGATAGTCTTCGGGTCTATAGCCTTTGTATCACATGAGAAATGTGAATGCACATCAGCCTCCTAGAATTCAGAGCAGTGCATAGAGCTTGCAAGTCCTTTCTCCATCACATCAAGGGTCAGTCCAAAGAATGTATTCACCATGTTCTATAGCAACAAGCAGGGTGAGGCAAGATCTTCCCTGCTATATCAAGAAGCAATCAGGGTATGGAACTGGTGTCTCAGACACCAAATCTCCCTCTTGGTGGTACACTTACCTGGTCTGTAGAATCATATTGCAGACAGTTTGATTGGGCACTTCTCTAATCACAAATGGGAGATTACAGAGTCTGTCCTCTGGGGCATATTTTCATTCTGGGGTTATCCTTGAATGGACCTGTTTGCAACACAAAATAGCAAGTGCCAGGTGTTCTGTTTGAGAGGGGAACACGAGCCCGGGATCCCTGTCTGACGCTTTCTTAATCCCATGGACTGGAATTCTAACGTATGCCCACCTTGTGGTCCCATTGATTCCCAAACTGGTATGCAAGGTCAGACAGGACTCAGCCAAGCTGATACGGATAGCAGAGGCAATTCTGGTTTCCAGACATCCTGAACCTGTCAGTCAGCCAGCTGAGACTCTTTCCTCTGCTTCCAGAACTATTATCACAGAGCAAAGGGAAAATCCTACGCCCAGATCTGAAGTCCCTTAATTTCACAGCTGGATTGATGGATGGATGTCAAGTATAGAGCAACTATGTGATTCACCTGTCTGGAATATCTTAGTGAACAGCAGCAGGGGCTCTGCTAGGCACACGTAACTTGCAAGATGGACAAGGTTTTCTTGTTGCTGGAGTCAGAAATTCCTGACTCCCCAAGAAGCATCCATTATCACAGTTCTTGGAGGTTTGAAACAGGGTTTCTGATTGATTAGTTCAGTCAAAGTCCAACTGGCAGCTGTTTTGGACCACCATCCACCAAACTGAGGTTCACCGTTTTTTCTCATCTATCTCCAGTTAGATTTCTTTAAGGTCTAGTTAAGGTTTACCCAGCTATTAAAGAACTGGTCCCACTGTGGGACCTGAATTTAGTGCTCTCGACTCTCCTGAGTCCATCATTTGAACCAATAGCAATGTGCTCTCTGCTACTCTTATCAATTAAAACATCCTTTCTTGTTGCTCTTATTTAGCGAGATGAGTATGAAAGATCCAAGCACTAATGACTGACTCTCCTTATACACAGTAACTCCTCACTTAACGTTGTAGTTATGTTCCTGAAAAAATGCGACTTTAAGCGAAACGATGCTAAGCGAATCCAGTTTCCCCATAAGATTTAATGTAAATGAGGGGGTTAGGTTCCAGGGAAATTTTTTTCACCAGACAGTGACAAAGTTCCTCCTCTATCTTGGTGGATCCTGCGCTTATTGGCGGATTTTTTTGCCTCAGAGATTCACTATGTGGGTTGGGGAACAGCCCAGAGACCTTCCCCTCTGGAAGAACCCACAGTCCAGGTCAATTGGGAGGTTTGGGGGGAACCCGGGCCCGCCCTCTACTCCGGGTTCCAGCCCAGGGCCCTGTGGACTGCAGCTGTCTATAGTGCCTCCTGTAACAGCTGCATGACAGCTACAACTCCCTGGGCTACTTCCCCATGGCCTCCTCCAAACACCTTCCTTATTCTCACCACAGGACCTTCCTCCTGGTGTCTGATAACGCTTGTGCTCCTCAGTCCTCCAGCAGCACACCCTCTTACTCTCAGCTCCTTGCGCCTCTTGCTCCCAGCTCCTCACACTCGCACCACAAACTGAAGTGAGCTCCTTTTAAAACCCAGGTGCCCTGATTAGCCTGCCTTAATTGATTCTAGCAGCTTCTTAATTGGCTCCAGGTGTTCCAATTAGCCTGCCTGCCTTAACTGGTTCTAGCAGGTTCCTGATTACTCTAGTGCAGCCCCTGCTCTGGTCACTCAGGAAACAGAAAACTACTCATCCAGTGACCAGTATATTTGCCCTCTACCAGACTCCTGTACCCCACTGGTCTGGGTCTGTCACAATATATATACTGTGTATATATATACATATACACACACACACGCAGTATAAGTTTTAAACAAGCATTTTAATACTGGTACACAGCGATGATGATTGTGAAGCTGGGTTGAGGTGGTGAAGTCAGAGGGTGGGATATTTCGCAGGGAATGCCTTACTGCTAAATGATAAACTAGCATTTGGCTGAGCCCTCAAGGGTTAACTGGTTGTTAATGTAGCCTCACTCTACAAGGCAGCAGGGATGGAGGGAGGGGAGAGAGCATAGCAGGCAGAGACACACACCCTGTGTCTGAGAGCGAGAGATGCACATTTCCCCTTTAAGTAGCTGACCCCAGTCTTAAGTACACTGCCTTGTTAATTAGATCCGCTTGCTGAGACCGCAGCTGCTGCCTGGAAGCTCCCTCCGTCCTGAACCCTGTCGTGTGTACCCCCTGCTCTATGGAAATGGGGTAAGCGGGGTGCAGGAGCAGGGGGGAGGGGGACACCCTGACATTAGCCCCCCACTTCCCCCCTCCCCCCGTACAGCAAGCAGGAGTCTCTGGGAGCAGCTCCAAGGCAGAGGGTAGGAGCAGCACATGGCAGTGGGGGAGGGACAGCTCAATGCTGGCAATTGCTAGCCTGCTGGGCAGCTGCAGCACAGGGAACTTAGGGAAGCGGGGAGCTGATAGGGGGGCTGCCAGTCCACCCTGAGCACAAGCCCCCACCAGGTAGTTCCAACGGGCTGCTCTTTCTGCAAGCAGTGGACAAAGCAGGCGGCTGCCAAATGACTTTAGAAGGGAGCATTATACAACTTTAAACGAGCATGTTCCCTAATTGATCAGCAATGTAACAACAAAACAACGTTAACCGGGATGACATTAAGTGAGGAGTTACTGTACAATGTTTTACCCTGATCAGGTGACCCTAAAGAACTCAGTCTAAGTTTTGCCAAAGGTAGTTGTGGAGTTTCATCTGAACCAGCAAATTCACCTACCTATATTTTTTCCTAAGCCTCACACTTGCAAGGTGGAGGCTGTGGTTTGCATCTTAGATGTCAGACATGCCTTGGCATTTTACCTGCAGAGAAGAAGAACATTCAGATCTTCACCTAGATTATTCATCAGAGATGATGAAAGACAAGACCATCTAATCTCAGAGACTGTCAAAATATCTATCAGACTGTGTCAAACTTGTTATGAGGTGGTGGCCAGGGTGGATCCCCTGGCCATCCTGAGAGCTCTTCCAGAGTTCTGGCAGCCTTAATAGCATCATTGAAGAATGTCTGTGGTGAGCAGTGTTCGCAGGTGGTGTTTCCTAGTGTTTAGAGCTGTGGTCTCCAAATTGTGAGGTGCGCCCCTCTAGTTGTTCATGGAAGAACATTCAAGGGGTGCAGCGGGGCCTGGGTCAGCCTCCACGAGGGGTGGGGAAGGAGCGCCGTTCAGCCCCTCTCTGCCCCCAGCTCCGTTCTGCCTCCCGTAACCCTAGCGCTGGCCACCGGCTCCTGGCTCCACTCCTGGCCGCTGCCCCAGCCGCAGCTCTGACCGCAGCCCCACTCCTGGCCACGGCTCCAGCCCTGGCCCCAACTGCAGCTCTGCTCCCAGCTACGGCCCCACTCCCAGCCCCAGCAAGGCCCCCCTCCCGCTCCCAGCACTGCTCACAGCCACTCAGCTCTCAGCCAACTCATGGCCACACAGGGACGCCAGAACAGGGGGCGGTCAAGGGGCCATGGCCCTCCCCCTTTTTTCCATGGGCCTGGCCCCCTACTCCTCTTCTTCTCCCTGAGGCCCCACGCCCCCAGCCAGGCCAGAAGTTGGAGCTCGGCATGGGTAAGAGCAGCCTGGGGAGCCCAGGCAGCTATGGGGAACTGCCGACCCTCCTCCTGCCTGGGTTGGGGGGCCAGAGAGCAGCATCCAGCCCGTGTCCCCACCCCCTGGACCCCCCACCCAGGGCAGATGAGGGTCTGCAGCTCCCCACAGCTGCCCATGCAGCTCTTACCATGGCCCGGATGTGGCTCTTTGGTCCCCAAGGTCCCACCCCTAGGCCAGGCCAGAAGCTGGAACTAGGTTGGTGTAAGAGCCACGTGGGCAGCTATGGGGAGCCGCAGACCCTCCACCTGCCCTGGGTGGGTGGGGGGGCAGGGACATGGGCCTGGAGCTGTTCTTGGGGCCCCCCACCCCAGGCAGGTGGAGGGGCCTGGGCTCCCTGGCCCAGCTCCAGCTTCTGGCTTACCCAAGAGGCAGGCCTCAGGGGGAAGGGTTGGAGCAGAGGCCAGGAGTGGGGCTATAACCATGGAGGGGGGGTGGGGCCTCGTGCCCTCCCCCACTTTTAGGAAGAATCTGTTGCCCCTACAGCCACAGCCCCGCTTCTCCCAGTTCCTAACCATGGCTCTGGCCCTGGCTCCCGGGGTGGTGCGAATCAGGTAAAGGGGACACAACTGAAAAAATGTGGGGACCATTGGGTTAGAGGGTGAGGCCCCTGGTCATCACATTTCTACTCTTCTCCCAGACCACCTTCACACTTTGTGTGAGTCTGGTTTGACTCAACACTCTGGTCAGGTTACCACTTAGTCCTATCTGCCCCCAAGTATGACAGGGTTTCTAAGGAGATATGGGGTTTGGCTATTGACCCCCCTATGAGTGTCTGATCCCAACCAGGGGTTGCAAAAGGTATTAATCCTCCAGAGAGAAGTCTAGAAGGTAAGGGTTTTCATGACCTTCTTGATGAGATGGGGAATTGGTACCATCCCTCTCCATCAGGCTCTGGCCCACGGCCCTGTAAAGGTTACCAAATGTCCAGCACGAGGGGTCCCTGAAGGCTGCTTCCTTGGGCCACTTCCTAACACCCATTCTCTTGTTGGAGTCTTGCAGTCTGTCACGAAGTTGTAAGAGAAAATATACCAATTGGACCTTCAGCCCCTCTGGGCTCTGCAGGCATGCCTCTTCCTCTACCAGAGGAGGTTTCTGCAGCATCCTTCTTCCTGCCTTCTCAGGCTCCTTCAGACCTGTCTGGCTCCTTTTTAAGCTCCACCGCCCGCTGGAGCATGCTCTGCAGGTGCGGCTCTATACACCCCATCACAGTGTCTATTTTAGATATATGGAGAGTAGCCTCCTGGGAATCTGTTCACACACTTAAGAGAAATTGTGATTACTGAATTCTCTAGGTCAGATGCTGCATTTGGCAAGGCTGCTCTGCAGTCTTTATTCTATTAAGACTGAACTCCCATCTACTTGCAGCTGGTCCACTGCTTGGGAGTCACCAGTTGTGGAATATGCGTAAGTACAAGCACTTGAAGGAGAATGAGAAGTTACTTACCTGTACAATAATTGCTATTCTTCAAGATGTGTTGTCCATATGCTCTTTTCACAACCTGCCTTCCATCCCCTCTGCCTCTGAGTAATTTATTCCAGGATTCTGCAGTTGAAAGGAAACTGTGGCAATTGGCATACTGTCCTCTTATGCCTTTACACAGAACACAAGGACATATGGCACATGCATGCCATACAGCTACTGCTGGCCAAAATATTCTTAACTCGAGTGCATGGGGTACATGTGCACTATTAGATGAATATGTGTATGGACAACACATCTCGAAGAATTTGTTACTGTACAGGAAAGAAACTTCTCAGTCTTTTCTGAAGTAACTCTGATAAATAGTCACTGTCCAAATTCATTGATATTGTGGGTTTATCCCTTTTCCTTTAACATTTTATTTTGGTGAAGGTGTTTTACAGTACAGTAGTAATTTTCACTAAATTTTCAACAGTAAATCAACATGTAATAGTTTGTGTAGGACACTTCGACAACACAGTACCTCAAGTGTGCTAGAGAAAACAAGATTGTTTCCACTCTTTGCAGCCTTGGGGTAGTGAGAAGTAGTCAACAACCCCCAGAATAAGTGTGAGATAGTATGCACCATAAAAAAATTACATGCCACTCTAAGAAGATTATGTAAAGCCATCTACAACACCAAAGGGATTACTTGGGGAAGTTCACAGTGTTGTGGAGGTGTCTTCTAAAGCAATCCATAGCTTTCTGTATGACTCTTTGAAGAAGTCAATAGCCCCATTGACTCTGTTGAGAAAATAACATCCCCAAGAAGGACTGCATGAAGTCATCAGTTGCTGAAGAGGGACTAAATAAGAAAGCTTTCAGTCTTAGAGAGACTGCATGGTGTAAATTTATCTATATACACCTCTACACCGATATAACGCGGTCCTCAGGAGCCAAAAAATTTCACTGTGTTATAGGTGAGATTGCGTTATATTGGGGTAGGGAAAGGCGCCCCCCCCAGCTCACCTCCGCTCCGCCTCCTCCCATGAGTGCACCACAGCTCCGCTTCTCCCTCCCTCCCAGGCTTGCCGCGCCAAACAGCTGATTTGGGAGGGAGGAGAAGCAGAGCTGTGGTGCGCTCGTGGAAGGAGGCGGAGGTGGAGGGGAGGTGCGCTGGGGCAGGGGGGCCCCGGGGAGGACCGCAGCAAGTAACGGGCAGGCACAGAGGAACCGTTTGCGGTAACATAAATTCGGATATAATGAGGTAAAGCAGCCCCGTCCCCGAGAGCGCTGCTTTACTGCGTTATATCCGAATTCGCGTTATATCGGACCGCATTATATCAGGGTAGAGGTGTATATAAGACTTCCTGAAGCAGTGCCAGCCTGGGTATAGTTTATTATGCAGTCATAATCTATAAAGTCTTATAAAGAACTCGGACTACAAGGGTCTCAGGCATTTGTTTTCAATGGGACTTTGTGCAATATTTCTTAATTTTGCCCTCAGTGTCTCAGTACTGCTTTGATCCTCTCAACTCCTCCATGCCTCTCTAAGCTCTTTCACCTTCCTGGCCTCTTTTTCTTTCAGTACCCTCAAATTATGTTCTTAATGACATCTATGAATCACATTCTGTAACATTTTGATAAAAACTCAGAAGAAGAAGTTATTGCATATGGTAGGCATATATATTTTAATCCATTAAAACCATTTCCCCCAATTTTAACTAAAATATCTAAACTAATTTTGGATTAAAAAAACTGATATATGCCATAATTCCGTAAGTGAATTATACAGAAAAGATACTAGACCTCATTCCTAACCCACCTGCCAGTGTAAGGTGTTAAAATACAGACATTCTGTAATCTCAGGAATTATGGGGGGAAGTTTTCAAAAGTATCTGAGGGATTCAGAAGCTCAAGTCCCATTGAAAGTCAATGGAAGTCATGCTTTTAGATCTCTTGGTGCTTTTGAAAATCTCCCACTTAATTACAATTCCTTAATGAGTTCTGCCAGAACACAGCAAGATGAACATGCATATAGTTATACATTTAACTTTACTACTACACTTTAAACTATTGCACTGAAAATAGTCTCAGTAAACATTATAATTTAATTTGTTGTCATGGTCGTATTTTAATTCATGACATCTAATGGACAGTACCAAAATGTTGTCATTGCAGCTGCTGAAAGTAATACTACAGATGACTTTTGTTCTGTTACAAAAACAGTCGTGTGTAACAGCTCAGATTCAGAGGTCAACTTTAATATGCCAAGCAGGAGTTTGACTGTAAATTCCAGGACTTCCTCATGTACATCTTCATCCAGCAGGAGTATAGGAACACCCTGTGACTGTTCATCAGATGATTCCACTTCTCACGGTTCCCTCTCAAATGAAATTTTTATAGGAAACCTGAACTCATACTTGTCAAGTATTAACACGAAGGAAAGAGTTATAATTCCTGTTGTATTTCTGTCAAATCACTCATCCTGTGATGATCAAGAAAATGAAAATTCTACTAAAACATTCCCACAGCTTGGAAAAGCAAGGATTCCAAAGTCAAGACTTGAAGACAATGCTGTCATATCTTCTCCCTTTAATGAAACACTGGCTGTAGTGAAATCAAGTGAAGACATAACCCATCTACCCATTTCTGAGTCAGCACAAAGATCCATGGGTAATATTTGCAAATCCCATTCATTAGATTCCAGTAGTCTCTCTGATTGTGATTGCTCTCATTTCCCAGAACCAGACAATGACTTGAATGAATAAGCCTCTGTGAAATATGAAGAATGACAGACTTGCTTTTATAATAGTAAAATTCATAGTAAGAATGTATCAATAGTAATTGTTAAAAATTAATTTACTCAAACTAACACAAATTCAGAATTATTTTTCAAGAAAATAAACTTGACTAACAATGCCTTTTGCTGACGTGTTTTAATTTTCAGGGAGGGTATTTATTTCATCAATCCATGACTGGATGTGCTAAACCACAGGCCTCAGAATCTTCCCTATTCCTTTGTCAAACAGGCAAGACTGATGAACGATCAACTCGTAAAAAATTTATACCCTCTAAGCATCTCCTCTGAGTTCCCAGTTTAACTTCTACCTCAGAAGCAGGAAAGGGGACCATCTTGGATTGTTTGTATGGATTTTGAGCCTGAAAACACTTTCTTGGGCAAGGATTTCTGTTTCCTACACCGTTTTATAATAGCTCTCTAACAGCCTCTTTAGGAATCACATAAGTTACTATGCAAGCCTTTCATGTTCCTGCCACTGGGAAAGGCAGACAGCCCGATGCAGGCTAAAACTGATATTGGTGCACTTTTTCAGACTGCTCTCTCTGACAGACTGTCTGAGAAGTCAGCTTGATGTATGAAAGAAAGATACTCTTTTTGCCCAGGAGGTAAATAAATTTTCCAATATGCAGCTCTTTCCCCAATGCCAGAAGTTCTGGACTGGATTATCCAGTTGTGAGCAGTCCAAAAGCAGAATTCTGAAGTATCTCCCTCACCCCCATAAGGTTCATAAGAAGCTTTAAATGGTTCTCTGGGGACCTCCTCATGTTCCTCCTATTCAGTTTCAGGACTTGTTTGCTGCTGCCCCTTCCTAGATCAACTAAAATGGCAGGGACCAAAGTCCTGGTCTTTGTCAGGTACTCTAAGGCCTGGTCTACACTACGACTTTAATTCGGATTTAGCTGCGTTAATCCGAATTAATCCTTAACCCGTCCACACAACGGAGCCAGTTACTTCGAATTAAAGGGCACTTAAAATCGATTTCTGTACTCCACCCCGACGAGCGGAGTAGCACCAAAATCGATTTTGTTAATTCGAATTAGGGGTAGTGTGGCCGCACACCACCGAATTAATGTGGTTAAAATAAATGGGGTAGTGTGGCCGCACACCACCGAATTAATGTGGTTAAAAACCGAATTAATGTGCTTAGTGTGGCCGCGCACAATCGAATTTATACAATCTGTTTCCCAAATTCGAATTATCTAAATTCAAATTAATCTCGTAGTGTAGACGTACCCTAAGTCCTTTTCCCCCCACCACTTTGTCAGTCACACCTTTGGAAGAAGGAGAGTTCCTCCAGCTCTGAGCCAGAGGCTTGTGCTCGTGAACCAGCCAGAAGAGCCTCAAAGAAGGACTGGGAATAGTTGATTAGGCTTGTTTTCTCTATCTAGTTCGAGACTCCATAAGAGGTAATGGATGCCACAGGCTTACTTCTGTTTACTCAGGAGGGAAACCAGGAAAAGACTCTCCCAGTGTATTCTTTAATCGATTTATTTATGTGCCACCCACTTTTACACACCCTACTCCCCATGTTTTCACATCAGCTATCTGTTGACTTTGAACTAACTGCTATATCTCCATAATTTACTCCTGGTCACATTTTATACTGCTTCAGTAAGTAACAACATAAACATCAAACACACGTGACAAAAGGCTGTACTGTCAGATCATATTCTCAAAAAAATAATGTTCTCAATAAAATTAATGTGAATTTTGATGACAATTCTGGAATACAACACAACTTCTGAAAAGTGTTTTATATTAATTCTAATTAGATGGAGCAGTTTTCCACTAGGTGCTACATAAATGTAAGATATTAAAGTATTACAGTACATATCATCACCAGTTACACTAATATTCAGTTACAAACATGTTGGAGCAGAGGTGTGTTTCAGAGGAGGTTGGCGCATGCATTAAATAATTCTGTCATATGAAAATATTGTAATTTGAAATAATATGAGATTAATTCTTTGAAAGGTCAAGTTCTAGACAGTAAAAACTGGTATTATACATTTAAAAATAATTAGAATTTATTGAAAAAATAGCAACAGTAAAAAAACAACCTCAAAATAAAAATCAAAGATTTTAACTAACTACAAGTTTTTCAGGGAAATAATTAAAGGAAAATTAATCAGGAAAAGAAAAAGCTAACACTGACTTCTGTGTTGGTAGCAACCCATTTTTTGCATTGTAACGGTTGCTCCCCCCAGACATTACTAGCAGATGTTCCAGGACATATTAGATTTTTGGGAGATTTGAATTATTAGCTGGCTCATGGCACTTCAAGTTAAGAGATACTAGGACCAAAACGTGTGCTACTTTTCCTTCTAGTTTACTGAAATTGCCCAAGATTGTGCTAGAGCTAATGGTTGCTCTTGCCTTTAGAATGTTCAGAACTGTATCTCATATTTTGGTTTTATACATTTGGTTAGATAGCACAATTATTAAGGTGTAAAAGAACACATTCTGATGTAAATTATGTAGATGTATCTCCTGATTTAATCTTTGTTCTACTTTTGGCTGTGCTAGCCCCTCAGGTCAACTAATTTTATTATTGTAAAGCTGAAGATCTTCTGTCTATGATCACAAGAAGTATTTCTATATAAAATTCTATTCTGTTTGAATTATCATTCTAAAGGACCATTTAAAAGTGTATTTTTCTGCAGCGGAGCTATACAAATATACTACTTCTGCTTAGGGGCAATTCAATCCCAAGATTGTATCACTTATTTTTTTCAGCACTTACCTGTACAAATATCTACTTCCAAGCCTAAAAAGTAGACCAAGTATTTCAAACTAGTCATATGAATTACCAATACATAGTAGTGTGTTTTACAGATAATACAGAGTATTATTATTTTACAGATAATACAGACATAATACACTAATCTTTAGCTCCAGCTAAACTCTTCAGAAAATTCACCCCTCTGGACTGATGCTTGGTGGTCAGACTCCCATATACAGGGCAGTTCAACCACGCCCACCTAATGGCAGACTGTAAGGGCTAGATTCACAAAGGAAATTAGGCGACTAGAAAATCATTGGATTACACAAAGCCTGAATTAGGTGCTTAGGTTCCCTGTACAGCGAATGGGGATAGGTGCCTCAGAATGGGATTCACAAAAGCCAGCATACTAGGCAGCTCCCAGCCTAATCTAGCCATTGGGAGATGCCAAAATGGGGTTTATTTCCTAAGCCCCACCCCTCTCAGAGTACAGCACCTAAACCCAGGCTGGAGAGAGCCACCTCCCTCTGTTTGGGATTCTTAGCTGCAAACCCTCTTGTGGGGTTAGGCACCTATGCCATTTTTGCAAGATGCTTGGGAGAGGGGGAAGGACTACCTCCCAGTGGTTAGCATGCTCACCAGGGATGTGGCAGACCCCCTGGATCCTGGGTCTCCCACTTTCCATGTGAGCTTTATAATATCAATAATATATGGAAATATACCTATCTCATAGAACTGGAAGGGACCCCAAAAGGTCATTGAGTCCAGCCCCCTGCCTTCACTAGCAGGACCAAGTACTGATTTTGCCTCAGATCCCTAAGTGACCCCATCAAGGATTGAACTCACCACCCCAGGTTTAGCAGGCTAATGCTCAAATCAGTGAGCTATCCCTCCCCCTAGACTAAAGAGTCATTCTCATGCTTGCGCTCTCTGGCCCAAAGACTAATAATTTATCCAATTTATTTATTTATCTAGTTATTTGTCCCTAATGTAGTCTGAGAACGCCACCTGAAATGGTCGATGAACCTACCCTTAGGGTATGTCTACACTACGGGATTAATCCGAATTTAGATAATTCGAATTTGGGAAACAGGTTGTATAAATTCGATTGTGTGCGGCCACACTAAGCACATTAATTCGGTTTTTAACCACATTAATTCGGTGGTGTGCGGCCACACTACCCCATTTATTTTAACCACATTAATTCGGTGGTGTGCGGCCACACTACCCCTAATTCGAATTAACAAAATCGATTTTGGCGCTACTCCGCTCGTCGAGGTGGAGTACAGAAATCGATTTAAAGCGCCCTTTAATTCGAACTAAATGGCTCTGTAGTGTGGACGGGTGAAGGGTTAATTCGAATTAACGCTGCTAAATCCGAATTAATCCCGTAGTGTAGACCAGGCCTTAGTCTTCCCAAAACTGCACTCAACGCAAGGGGAAAAGAAATTACACACTCTGGACATCTCCAGACTCTTAGTCTATTACGCTGACAGGACCATGCCTTTTAGGTTCTCTCCTTGACTCTTTGTAGGCATCTGGCCCTTCCAAGTACCAGGCTGTCTTGTCACAAAGGATCTCTAAATGGATCACACAGTGTGTTTCTGTTATTAGATGGTTGATGAGCTAGTCACTCCACCACGCATAGTCAGTGGTCAGCCTGCTTCAGAAAATTGCTGATATCAGATCTGCAGGGCAGCAATGTGGAGCAACCTACTGACCTTTGTCAAACTTTATTCCATTATGCCCATACATTATGCTAGCTCAGATGGCAAATTTGGGGGCACAGTACTTTAAGCCTTATTTGATTAATACAACTGAAACTCCTCATTCCAACCATCCAGTGAGCATACCGGCCACCTATAATGGGATTCACCTGTACCATCTTTGATACTGTTGAAATACAACCGGGGCAGCAGAGAGAAATAGCCGGCTTCTAGCAAGACAGTATCAACAGATCTTCCTCCATAATCTCCGATACCTAGCATCATGACTCCCTCAGTACCACAGAAGTTTAAGCAGCCACCTGAGACTATACTCTCTTCAAGGTAGTCAACATTGTCTGTCCCGACAGCTTCCACTGCAAAGGACTTATCCCAGCAGACTCCTTCCTCAGCACTGTTAACCTACCTCACACCACAGGAGTTTAGGTATTCCAAGGACCTGTTGGTTTCAGATGAGTCATTGTCCCCTCTTGATGGGTATTGGCATCGACATGGTCACCAAAATTACACGTCTCCTGAGTACCATCTGATTCCCCAGCATTTTCTGGGAGAGCTCCCCCTTGAACAATGAGGAGGACCTCTCTTCTGACTCTCACATCTCAGAGTAAGATTCCCCTACCTACCAGTATAGGGTCTCCCTCACTAAAATCTACAAGGAAAAGGATGTCTCATGAAGATAAATTCAGGGTTCTGCTCATGGGTATGAGCAGCAGTGGATGCCACCAACTATTCCTTATGGTCCCCATCAGTGGCCATATTGGGACCCTGGGGCCACCACCTTTCTGAATGGGACCATCAGGACGGATAGTCTCTTACTCCATTTGTTCCTCCTCAGCTACCTGAGCTGTAGGAAGAAATCTTTGAAGAGTAAGAGGCTAGAGTAGACAAGGAGGTCACTCTACAGACTAACATTTCCTTGTCTTCCCCACATGAGGCTGTGATGCTTCCCTCCCCTTCCCTGGCTGATGCTTTAAACGATTTCAGGACCTAATGAAACAAGTGGCGGATTGTCTGTAGATCCCCCTTTAAGAGGTACGAGAGTCAAAGCACAAGTTCTTGGATATTTGCAAAGGACATCTTCTGATTGAGTGGCCTTTCTCATTAATGAGTCCCTCATGGAGCCTGCCAAAACCATCTGGCAGACCCTAGCAACGGTACCACCCATGTGCAAATGTGCTGATAAATATTATGTTTCAGCCAAGGATTCTGAATTTTTATTTTTCCCCATTCTTCACCTAACTCCTTGATTGTTGACACTGTAAATGAATATGGAAGACAGCACCACGCTAAATCGACCTTATATGACAAGGACCAAAAACGCCTTGACCTTTGTGGTTGAAAGAGATAAGTCTGTGATCCTACAGTTTAGGATCACAATTTACCAAGCTTTTATCGTGAAATACGACCACTTTTATTCAACACCTTTCCAGCAGAACATCACGAACAGTTCCAGGCCATCATAGCAAAAGATCAGCTACTGACTAGAACATCATTACAAGCCTCTTTAGATGCTGCTGTCACTGCAGCTCAATCCATCTCCACGGCAGTTGTCATGTGTCAGGCATCTCGGCTCCAGCTGTCTGGGTTCCCTAAGGCAGTCCAGGACACTGCTGATGACCTCCTCTTTAATGGTCTGAAACTATTTGCTGAGGCCACTGATGAATCACTGCACACCTTGAAACATCCCTAGGCCATCTTGCGATCTCTTGGGATTTATACATTTCCTAGTAAACAGATATTTAGTTGATCCCAGAAGACCCAGAGATCCTGCCCCCTCCAGTTTTCTCGTTACCAAAGACCTACTGAGCCACCTAAGAAAAAATTAAACACCCAGTCAACCAATGGAACTTGTTACCAGGGGATAACTGGATCACTTGATAATTGCCCTGTTCTGTTCATTCCCTCTGAAGCATCTGTCAGCAGCCTCTGTCAGAAGACAGGATACTGGGCTAGATGGACCATTGGTCTGACCCAGTATGGCCATTCTTATGTTCTTAACCAAGGTTTCAAAGAAAGATACCACCCACTACATCTGCTTCAACCACTCAACCTTCCTCATTGTCAAAACATATGTTTTGGTGGTCTGATCAAAGGCCTAGAACAATGCTGTTTCTTGTATCTCCAGCTGCACCAGTTTACCTGCCTCCCTCCCTTTGGGGACCATCTCTCCCACTTTCTGCCTGCACGGGAGCAGACTACATCCAAACAATGGTTGTTGGACATTATAAAATCGGGTTACTCCATTAATTTTAGCTTCCTCCCCCCACCCTACTTCTCTTCCCTGTCCTTCTTCAGGGACTCTTCTCACAAACACTTGCTGAGACAGGAAATCACCTTCTATCTATGCTTAGGATTCAAAGAACCAGTTCTTGCACAGCACAGGGGGAAGAGATTTTACTTCAAGTATTTTCTGGACTGAAGGAAGAATGGAGGGCAGAGACCTAGTCTAGGTATAAAAGACTCCTAAACAACTTTATGAAAGTACAAAAATTCAGGATGGTGACTCTTGCAGCTATAATTCCATCATTGGATCCCGAGGATTGGTTTTCGGCCTTCAACCTTCAGGATGTGTATTTTCATATCATGATTCACCCATCTCAGAAGAGATTCATTCAGTTTCTCATTGACCAAGACCACTTTTTGTATCGGGTATTTCCATTTGGCCTTTCCTCTGCTCTGGAGTATTCTCAAAGATTTTGGCAGTGAGTACCGACTATCTTCATTAGAGGGCGATAATAGTTTTTCCATACCTCGAATAGCTGCTCAAAGGCCAGTCTTACAATGAGATTATTTCTGCCATGAAGACAGCGTTGTTCCTCATGCTAGATCTCCAGCTCAACAGTGAAAAGTCCTCTTTGACCCCTGTACAAAGGATAGAATTCATAGGGGCCTCTTTAGATGCAGTAACAGCCAGAGCTTACCTCCCCATGGACAGATTCATGATTCTATCAAACCTCATTGCAAATACTTAAATAAGACCGCAGACTTTGACAAGAAATTGTCTTAAGCTTCTGGGACATATGGAAGCTTGTAACTTTGTAATGTGTCTTGCAAGGTTACATCTTTGCTGTTTGCAGGTATGGCTAAGCACAGTTTATATGCTGAACAAACATGGTCTGGATAGGCTGGTATCAGTTCCTTTTCAAGTACAAGACTCCCTCAATTGGTGGAAGAACCGTCACAACATCTGTGCAGATGTCTCCTTTATTCAGCCATCTCCAACCATCACCATAACGACAGATGCATCTTGTGGGCAGGGTGCATCTAGGGACACATAAAATTCAGGGCAGATAGACTTCTCAAGAAGCTCATTTACACATCAACCTTCTGGAGCTGAAAGCAGTCAGGAATGTCTATATTCACTTTCTCCCATTAATTCAGAGACAGATCTGTCAAAATCATGACAGACAATGTAGCTTGCATGTTTTACATCAACCAACAATCAGGATGGGGCGAGTTCCCCTTTCTCTTTGTGCTGAAGCTATAAAGCTATGGAACTGGTGCATAGCCAATCACATCCTCATGTCAGCAGCTTACCTTCCAGGCATTCAAAATATCATGACTGACGCTTTCAGCATGATTCCGAGTGGGAGTTAGATTGCCAGATTCTCAATCATATTTTTTTCTAACCTGGTGCTTTCCAGAGGTGGATCTTTTTGCCATCCTCACCAACAGGAAGTGTAGACAGTTTTTGTTAGGGCTTCCCCTGCCCTCCCTTGGTTCTTGTCAGACAGACAGCAGAAGATCAGAGTCTGAAGTCCAGGCAATGCAATGTTTATTGGGGTTACCAAGCAAGCATAATCCCAGCTCTTTACATCAGTAGAGCTTTTCCTGTTCCTTTTTTCCACCTCCTCCTTCTGAGCAGTCTTAATTATACTTGTAGTGCATGCCCCTGGTCCCACCCCTTACAGTTTATGGTCATGTTCCGTTTTGGAGGGTTGTGAGTCTGGGGGCTTCGGTATCACCTCTTTTGTGCCCCATGGGAGGGGTAAGGAGTGAGGTTACGTACCTGCCAGGGTCACCTCTTCTCTGGCTTTTTAGTGTTTCTTATGACTCTTCCCCCAACCCGCCTTGCCCCGCCCTACTGGTTGTTTGACCTTGCCTTGATATAGGAGTTGAGGCAGTCTTTAAGTGTACGCTCATATATTAAACTCCGACCATAGCCAGCAACACATTAACTGTCTTCCTTATCTTTTCTCATTGTGCTATAAACCCCATCTGGTTAGGCAGAAGCAACACAATGGTTCATAGATATCAGTAAGGATATAAAACTATCAAAAATAAAACCCAAAATTCTATCTCAGGCTAACAAATAGGCCTATATACTAACAGTTTTGCTCAAGAGGGGGTTTGGGCCCTCAATGACTGGGAGATGCTTTCCTTGTTCCATGGATGAAGGAGCCTTCTGTATGTGTTTCCTCCAATACCTTTGATATTGAAAGTGTAAACAAGATCAAACAAGACAAAGCCAAGGTCATATTCATAGTTCCAATGAGGCCAAGATAGGCCTGTTCCCCTCAGCTAATTGGTCTTGCTGTTTGTTTGGTGATCAGTCTTCTGTCCATTCCTCATCTCTCTCTTAAGATGCATGTCAGACTCTCCATCCCAACTTAGGAATTCTCCATCTCAGGGCTTGGTTCTTCAGTGGTTCTCAGGAATCGAGACTTCCTGTTCTGCAGAGGTACAGCAGGTGTTTCTAAACAGTAGGAAAAGTTCTATGTGGAACACTTTCAAAAATGGAAAAGAGTCCACCATCGGTGTGACCAGTGGTGTCTTTTTTTTCATTCCTCCCTCTCAGCTGTCCTTGACTATCTGTTGGAATTTAAAACAAATCAGGATTATCTATGAGTTATATCAGAATTCACTTGCAGCTATAACAGCCTTCCATTTCTTAGTTGAGGGATTCTTATTGTTTGCTCATCCCATGATGGTAAGATTATCAAGGGATTGGGAAACTTTTTTTCTCAAATTAAAGAACACCCCCCCATATGGAATCTAAACTTAGTACTGAAGTGTCTTATGAGACCTCCTTTCGAACAATTGGATACCTGTTCTCTTCTTAGCTTCTTCATGGTGGAATATTTTTGGTGGCCATCACTTCTGCCCAAAAAGTCAGGAAAATTGGATCTTTAAAGGCAGAGCCTCTTTTTACAGTGTTTTTCAAGGACAATATCATATATTGCCTCTGTATAAATTCATGGTATGCCCACATGCAGATGTGGTCGTCCCATCTCAAAAAAGATATATTGGAATTGGAAAAGGTTTGAAAAAGGGCAACAAAAATGATTAGGGGTATGAAATATCTTCCATATGAGGAGAGATTAATAAGATTGGAACTTTTCATCTTAGATAGAGCAGTGGTTCTCAACCAGGGATTGGGGGCCTCCTAGGGGGCCTCAAGCAGGTTTCAGGGGGGCCTCCAAGCATAGCCAGCATTAGACTCACTGGGGCCCAGGGCAGAAAGCTGAAGCCCCACCGCATGGGGCTGAAGCCCAGGTCTCCGAGCCCCGCCACCTGGGGCTGAAGCTGAAGCCTGAGCAATGTAGCTTCATGGGGGGCCCCTGTGGCATGGGGCTCCAGGCAATTGCCCTGCTTGCTACCCCCTAACGCCTGCCCTGTCTTTTATATGCAGAAAATCAGTTATTGGGGAGCAGGTGGGCCATGGAGTTTTTATAGCATGTTGGGTCGGGGGGGGGGTAAGGGAGGGGGCTCAGAAAGAAAAAGGTTGAGAACCTCTGTGCTAGAGGTCTATAAAATCATGACTGGTGTGGAGAAAGTAAATAAGGAAGTGTTATTTACTCCTTTTCGTAACACAAGAACTAGAGGTCACCAAATGAAATTAATAGGCAGCAGGTTTAAAACAAACAAAAGGAAGTATTTTTTCACACAACACACTGTCAATCTGTGGAACTCTTTGCCAGAGGATGTTGTGAAGGCCAAGACTATAACAGGGTTTAAAAAAGAATTAGATAAATTCATGGAGAATAAGTTCCACAATGGCTCCAGGATGGGCAGGGATGGTGTCCCTAGCCTCTGTTGCCAGAAGCTGGGAATGGGTGACAGAGGATGGATCACTTGATGATTACCTGTTCTGTTCATTCCTTCTGAAGCACCTGACATTGGCCATTGTTGGAAGACAGTATACTGAGCTAGCTGGACCTTTGTTCTGACCCAGTATGGCCGTTCTTATGTTCTTAGGTTTTGTTATGCCCACTTCCTAATTTTTTACCTAATGTGTCATCTGAATTTCACATCAATTAGTCATCCATCTCCCAGTATTTTCCCCAAAACTACATCACACCTGGAGGGATGCTACTTTATATACCTTGGACTTCAGGAAGGCATTAGCTTTCTGTCTGGACAGAATCAAACCATTTAGAAAAGTCTCCCAGTCTGTTAATTTCAATTGCTGACAAGTCCAAAAGGTCCACAAGTCTCCACCTTGTGATTCTCCAGGTAGACTTTTGGATGTATTATTTCTTGCTATGAATCTGCTGATTTACAACCTCCTTCTATGGTGTCAGCCCATTCCATGAGGTCTTTTTCTACGTCTGTGACATTGCTTGAGCATGTTTCTATTGGGGAGATTTGTAAGGCTGTAGTATGGACTTCGATACACACCTTTTACAAACATTATGTGGTGGTTCATTCTTCTAGATCAGATGCTGTCCTTGGAAATGCAGTCTTGTCTTCAGTCTTGGACTCAGCTCTGAAGCTCCCCCCCTTCAATTGAGGGCACTGTTTGGTAGTCATCTGAAATGGAGCACCCATAGGGACACTGCTCAAAGCAGGAGAGATTACTCACTTTATGCAGTCACTGGAGTTCTGTAAGATGTATCCCCCTGTGGGGGGCTCCACTACCTGCCCTCATTCCTCTCAGCTTCAGAGTTTCCTCTGAAGGACTTTGCAGTGGAGAAGGAACTGAGGGCATTTTGCCCATGCAACCCTATATAGCCTCGGTGTGGGGCATGAGGATCTGTAGGGGACATGCATGGACTGAATGGGCACTACTACCAAAAATGTCTGATCAGAGGTACATGCATATCTGAAGTGGAGCACCCATAGGGATACACAACTTGAAGAACTCCAGTTACTGCACAAGGTAATCCTCCTTACATACCCTACAGTAACTGTGGTTCTTTGACATGCTGTAGTGAGTGTGGAATCCATGACCCAACCACCGTCCCCGCTTTTCAGAGTCCTCAGCAACCAGAGGCTTTAAATTGCAAGGGCACTGAGGGTCATGTCTGCCCCACCCTCCAGGCCTTTGTAGAGGAGCATAAGGAGGCACAGGGTGCATGTGCAGTCCCAACAGACAGGTATTCAAAAGACTGGGATCTTGTGTGCATGTGGCAGAGGCACACCTACACTGGGATTTGTACTGACTGCTACATCTCAAAGAACCACAGTTACTGTAGGGTAAGTAATTGTTCTTTATGTTTTTCCATGAATTACCATTAGAGCTGTGCAAAGATTTTTATGCCACTTGTCAAAATCAGAAAAAAAAGTCAAGCTTTCACTGGATGCAGAAGTCAATGTTGGTGTTTTCTCAACATATTTTTTTATTCTGACAGAAAGCTTGTTTTATTCATGTACTACTTCTTCACTCCTGATAGAAAAAGTGGTGTGCCCTAGTTCAATGAAAGTACAAAAAAATCCCTTATCTAAACCACATCTTTTCCCTAGCTTATATGTTTAGCATTTCTTAAAAGACTTTGCTTGTGTAAATTGCAAAATCACATTTGAACAAATTTATAAATATTTACATACATTTGCATTTTCACCATATAAAAATCACAAAGTGCAAATTGAGAATTTTGCACAGCTGTAATTTATTTTGTAAAAAAATTGCTCACCATAATAGCCATATGAAATGCATACTATTTATATAAGAACCACAGTGGAAGAAAATAGTTCTACAAGAGAATATATCAGTATTATACAAACACAAAAGATTTAGTCTAAAATAGTAGTCAATTTACTTTTCCTTTATTTTCATATGCCAGATTTCATCAATATCAAATTACAAACTTGGTATTAAACACTAGCCATACAGCTTTAAATTTTGCCTAATCCTAAATAAATCAAAAGATTATGGAAATATACTGGGCCATATTCTGCCCTCAGATGTGTGCCTGTGTGAGGAAGATAAGCAATGTAAATGATATTGTGCAGCGTGTATGCTTCTAAAACATATTCCACATCAGTTCTGCCATCATCTTTGCATTATTCCCTTTGAGATTTTTCTGTCAGAAAAAGCTGTGACAGCATAGCCCTGAGAAAGGATGTCTTCAGATTTTAGGGGGATGCATTTGTGCCCTGTCATCCCATCCACATATTACCATCTTTATTCAATGATAGTTTCTGAGAATAATAAGGAAAAGTTAAAGCAACCCAATACGACGTTTGTAAATCACTCGATGTACATTGATATTGGCAAAATGTCAGTCATAGAGTTTAAGTCCAGAAGGGACCACTAGATCATCTAGTCTGACCTTTTGTATATCACAGGCCACCAACACTACCCACCACCTGCAAACTAAACCCAATAACGGAAATGGGATCAAAGTAAATAAAACCCACAGAAGACTAGGCTATTAAGTGCCACAGGCAGAGAACAGGAGGGACCAAGATACACAAGTGCTCAAGGCCCCTGCAATGGCAGGGATATGATTAAATGAGATATACCCAGATAATTCTGGCAAGTAACCCGCACTTACACACTGCAGAGGAATCTGAAAGTGTGTTAAGAAATGAACGAAAGGATTTGCAAGACTGACTGCTATATGAAAATGGCTGAGAGGAATATTTGTTTTCAGAAGTTATTGTGTGTGCTGTGGATATGTACAATGGTGATTTTCTTTTTGCCAAAACACATCTTTTTTCTATTTTGTAGCACATTGTCTATATGTGTATCTTAGTACATGGGAATGGGTATTGCACGTTGGGGCAATATGACTTAAAAATGTCCTGCTAGTTCTTTTACATTTGAAATGTAGGTCTTGTCTGCCCTCAAAAATCTCTGTGGGTCTCTATATTAGTCTTTTTTCCTTAGAATTTCCCAGTGCTAATATCACTGGTGCTAGCAATAGTGGGGATTAGTGTATTTTAAATATTATGTCATCTAACCCTGCTCAAAACTAGCACCAGGGATAAAACAGTGGCTAAACTGTTGTTTACATTAACATTCCCACTTTGCTATTACCTGTGGAGCCACATTGTTGGTAGCAACAGTGGGAATTTTAGAGAAAAAAGGCCAGAGACAAGGTGTGAAATCCTGACCTCAAAGTCAATGAGACTTTTGCCACTGACTTCAAGAGGGCCCGAATTTAATCCAAAACCTGTGTTAACTTGTGCACTGGTGGCATCACAAGAGTCAAGTGATTTTTACTCAGGTCTCATCTGCACTAGAAAATTACGTTGATTTAACTACGTCAGTCAAGGGTGTGAAAAATCCTCACAAAGTCTGTTTAGGCAGTGCTATATTGAAAAATTCTTCTGTCAGCCTAGCTACTGCCTCTCGCTGATGGGAGAACCCCTCCTGTGACCATAGGTAGTGTCTACACTGAAGTGCTACAGCGGTGCAGCTGTGCTGCTGTAGTATTTTAAGTGTAGACAAGCCCTCAGACTGCTTAAAACTCTATTTTTTGTTTGCATTTGAAACACCTATTTAAATAACTAACTAGTATTTTGAGTAAAGGATGTCTTTTTTTAAAAAAAAAAAAAACACTCTTGCCCCTTTAATGAAGGAGTTAGATCTCACAATAAACATGTTCTGAAATCTCCAGCACATCTTCCTCCAAACCCGTGAAGACCAGATTTTTCATTCCTAATATTTCAAAGGTAAACAGGCTGAAAAGAAAACATAAAACCACAACTGTTCAGGTCCTCTTTATATATGATTAGAGTTAGATGGTAAATTCCTTGGTGAAGGAACCCCAAGTACTATGGGATCCCAAGTGGTTGGCCTCTAGGCACTACCACGATATAAATTATAAGGAAAGAGGCACAAGTTCAATTTAAAAAAAAAATCCTTGGCAGTCCAGCTTTAGTATCAACCTGCAAATTTTAAAAATGACTTGTGGGTGTCCAGGTGCTCAATGTGTGCATAAACTACTCTGTTTTCTGAGTGCAATGGGAGCACCTCATCACCATCTTTGGGTGCCATATTCTGACTATGTGCACAAACCTGAGCTTTTGCTCTGGCAGTGACTGTCTTCCAGTTCTGTATTTGTACTGCACCTAGCACAAAGGGGTTCTGATCCATGATCAGGGCTCGCCTCTTAGTCATATATCACCCACCCCAAACAGGCACACACTACATTAAAATCATGCCAAAAAAAACCCCAACCAAACAAAAAAAACCCAAAACAGTGGGGCAAAATCGCACCCCCCATTTTGGGGAGCAAGTTGAATCTGCTCTGCAAATGTGACCGCAACGCATCACAGAAAGCATCGTCTTCCATTCGCTCCTCAGGGAGCGACCATGGGCGGCAGGAGCCCGCGAGAGAGCAGCCAGGCCTGGCCCTGGGAAACCTATCAGCAGCGGGGCGGAGTGAGAGGAGGAGTTACCAGGCCCGTGTGACAAAGCCCAGTGCGCACAACGCTGGTGACCAGGAAGCAGAACAGCGCCTGGCTGCGGCTGGGGCTGGGGGACGGGCGCGGGCTGCACCTGAACCCAGCTGTCCAAACACAGCCCTGCCCCCCTTGTCAGCGGCCCTTATGGGGGTGGGGAAGTGAGGCCTCCTCCTCCCGCCCGCTGCTCCTCACAGGCCTCCCGGCCCCGGGAGGGGGAGGAGGCAGCACCAGGAGCCTGAGTGTGCGGGGCGAGGGAGAGACCGCGGGTCCCTGGTGCAGCCGGGTTGGCGCTCAGCCTCTTACGGGGAGAGACTGGCATGAGCCTCCCCAGCCGGGCTGCTGTTGCTGCGGGCGGCCTGGCGCTGCGAGGAGACCAAGGCGGGAGCGGACCCTGAGGAGGAGAAGCCCTCTCCCCGCCGGGAACGATGGGGAACTGCCTGAAGTCCCCCACCTCGGATGACATCTCCCTGCTGCACGAGTCTCAGTCGGACAGAGCCAGCTACGGGGATGGGACCGAACCGGATCAGGAGCCGCCGCCGCCATATCAGGTACTGGCGAGAGGGGAGTGAGGCAGACCTAGAAGGGGAGAGGGAGGTAAAGGAGCCAGACGTGCCCAGAGAGGGGTAAACACAGCCGTACACAGAGAAAGGGGGAGGTGGGACACAGGAAAGGGAAGGAGAACTGGAGCAAGGCAGAGGAGGAGAGAGGAAATAGAGATGGGGAGAGAGAAGGCGAAAGAGGAGGGAGGGGAGAGAAGAAAAACAATAGGAAGGAGAGAGAAAGACACTAACCGCTCTTTCCTATTTTAATTCATGGGATTTGGGTGGATGTAGCTTTCCATGTGAGCTTTTGTTTTTTTGTAAACAGCTCCAGAGAGCCTTTCACTTTTAAGTAACAGGTTTTGGGGGGGCTCTTCCTTCCTCTCCCCCGCGCTACCGTGATTACAAAACAAACAGTGAAAGTGCTTTTTCTGTAAAGGCTTTGGTTGGTGAAACTAATGTGTGCCAGGTCTTAAGTTTGGCAACTGGCTAACTCATTTTATGTACACCCTTGGGTGAGACTTCTTTGTTTCTTTCAGTCTCATCTATTTTTGCCTTCCAACAATTTGGAAAGGAGATCAGAGGTTTTCTCTTAAGATAGACCGTTGCTCAATGTGTTGTTGACGAAGATTTTAATTGATTTATAAAGCGTAAGTATAAGTGTGCGGTAGAAACTATGCATACAAGAACAAAGCAATACACACACCAACCCCAAACTAGAAAAGAAATTTGTTTTGTAACCCTGTCTTTAATTTTTAGACAGATCTGGATTAATTATTTTAGGTGTTAGTCTTCTAATTTTTGGCTAAATGAGAGGAGCCCCTAGTTTCTCAGCCTGGGCAGCTTCCTTTGTTATCTTCATGCGGTGACATCACTGTCTGGCGTTGCTCTTTTCTCATTGCCCTCTTAAACCAGAGACCACACAAACAAAAAACAGTCTTTGTCCGGGTTTATTTACTCTACCCTGTGCTTTCTTGATTTTTACCAGTAATTGATCCTTAATGGATAACTTTTTTTTTTTTTTTAAGGCAATAGATCTTATTTCCCTCAAGGAATATCAGACATAGGAAGTGTGTTTTTTTTTCCATTGCTTCTCACATCCTTACAAATATTCATGAATTTGCAGCTTCTTGAAAGATTAAAAAGATAGAAAATACATAGCATTTTTCTTCTGCATGAAAACTAATGTTGATATCAAAACAACATGGTCATGAATAGTAAGTCTGTAACCTTGACCTCCATTCAAGTGGTGACCAGAGAGATAGACAGAGACAGGCACACACTGAACTTGTGGTTGCACTTGCCCATTCTGTGTGATTACCACTTCCCTATATATCAAGCTATCCGAAAGGAGTTGGTTATGTCAGACAATAGTAAAAGTGAAAAAATAATCGAAGGAAAAAGTTATAACTATTATCTTCGCTTTTCTTAGGGGATGATCAAAGAAAAAAAATCTTTTGAAATTTCAAACCTGAAATAATAGGATATTTTCCTAAGAAGTCTACCCAAGTGATTGAGACAGTAACCTTGAAGGGAGACTTGATAGCTCTTTAGTTAGTTAGGAGTCATTCAGAACTGGCATATAATTAACAAAATTGCAGGAAGCATTTAACTGGGTAGATCTGTCATCTGCAAATGCTCTATATGTTAAAGAATATCTATGAGAGGAATTTTTTTTGAACTGTTCAAGAGAAGGCCTGTGTAGCTGTCACTGATGATGCAGTGAAACAGCAGTGGTATTACAGAATATTGAGTATAGTTGGTTACATTTTGGATGTGCAGAAAAGTGTCTAACCATTTTAGAATGAACTTCCTCATATGAGGAACTTTTCCTAAAGTCTCAATTAGAGCTACTTAATTCCAGTGAACTGAAACTCATCACTGTCAGATCAAGTTATAAGCCTACATTATCTTTTCTAACTAAGAATGCAATAATATTTTTTAAACCAAGACATAATATAACAAAGTTTGGCAGTCCATGCTATACATTGCAAATGCCAGAGGCATTGTTTTGTGTGTTTTTTTTTTAAACAGACTGACAGCATTATCATAAAGACTTCTTCATAATGGGCAAGAGCCTCTTGTGCAAGTTCTGCAGGCCTGTTGATTTCAGTAGCAGATAAGCATGTGTGTAAGAACTGAGACCCTTTCTCAGTTTTCTGGGAGGTTTTTTCTTGTTTTGTTTTTTTGTTAAATGAATGTGCATTTGGGAAGTGGAAGTGGGTAGGCTGATTTAGTTTACTGTCTGTTCTTTTTGTCAATTATTCTAAAGCTCTGCTACTATTGAGGTACCGCAGATTTATTTCAAAGTTCACTTACTTTAATAAAGTTATGGAGCTCCAGATGTATGCACAGAGTATATCTGAAGCTCTGCTATTTTGAACTTCATTTGTTGCAATGACATCTGTGATATTTTATAAAATACTTTATATTTCCTAAGTAAATCAGTGCCAGAAAAGCTACTTTAATGTAATATCATGGTTCAGTTTCTTGATTTGTGTGTTTAAAATTTCAAAGTTACAAGTCTCACAACTGTAATTCAGCCTCAGTGACTTAAGAGATAAATTTAACACTAAATACAATACGTCACATATGAATAAATTAAAATTGAGGAAACCATAATTGACTTCTGTGCTAGATAGTTAAACCAAAGTAGCTGCTTGATACAGTAGAACATAAAGAATTCCATATTGTTAGTTTCATCCTTATTGTGAAAATAGTAATTATCAAACTATAAAATTATTTAAACAGTTTCAAATTGTGTATGGAAATGTGTAAGATTGATGAGGGGAGTGCCTAACCATTTTGAAAACTCCTGTTTTTGGAAACTAATGACATCTACTCTGGACAGTGCTAGGTGTTTATTACGATAAACATTGTTACTGGACTTTAAGCCTAAAAATAGGCAGACATATGCCTAAAAACAGCTACTATTTAGAAGACAGTCCTTCTCTTCTTGGGCTCACTTTACAAAAAAAAAAACACTCAAAAAATCCCCCAAGAACAAAACCTAGATTTCTCTTCTGCCAGAGTTCAATCAACTTGTTTCCCTCCTCATTACCTGTATTTCTGTAGGTAGACACTGGCTTATGTGTCTCATAATTGACCCCTTAACCGTTTAGAGAGAGAAGGGGGTGATGTAATATCCTTCATTGGACCAACTTCTGTTGGTGAAGGAGACAAGCTTTCTTGAGCTCTGTGTAGCTTGAAAGCTTGTCTTCTTCAGTAACAGAAGTTGGTCCAATAAAATATATTACCTCACCCACCTTGTGTCTGATATCCTGGGACCAACACAGCTACACCACCACCTTTAATTGTTTGGCATTTAAAATATTTAGTGTTTTCAGATACTATAGTGATAGGCAGACATATAAGACTCTAGTTGGGGCAAGTCTTCCATAACTTTTTTTTTTTTAAACTGTTCATGCAGAATACCCTCCCAATATTCCTTTAACTGGGGATGACAGATTATTACTGAATGCAGTGATGTGTAGGATTTAGAAGATGCAGTTTTTAGCTCTAGGAATTATAAGTTAAGACCGAAATACAGACACACAGGATAACAGGGATCAGAAGCTTCACTTGGTGTTCATGCACGTATCTCTATATATTATGTGATGTGCATTTGAGTTGCAGCTGAAAGGTTTCACAGAAGAATTATGGTTATTTTTAGGAGGGACTTGAATGACCAGGAAGGGTAGCCCAAGATGGAGAGCAGTTCAGGTTTAAGGGGCAGCATGGAAGAAGGCACAAAGACAAGACTGAAAGAAGGGTAAAAAGGAAGCAGTTACTGATAACTCTTTTCATAGGCTATATATTTTTGTCACATACCAAAAGCCAGCATTTTGAAGTATCCACTAATTTTGGATGCCTCCATTTTAGGGTGACCAATTTAGGTCCTGATTTTTCTAAGGCACTGAACACATGTTACTCCATTTGAAGTAAAAAAGAGCTGTCTGTATTTAAGAAAAAAAAGTAGTTTTTTTTTTTTAAGTTCTCAGAATTGAGGTTTTTAAAAAAAAATCTCCTTTCCTTTTCTGCATAGGTCATCTCATCATTTGTTAGTACAACACTTCTGCTATATTTCAGACAAGTTCACTGCTTTTCCCACTTCCCACTTGTCACTCTTAGCAGTTCTAATCCAAAGATTATTTTGTGAAACAGAAGGCTCATAAAACAGCTTATATACATAAAACAGCTCATAAAACATAAAAGGCTTCAAAAAACAAAAAACCCCCTCAACAATAACAAACCTCCCCCTCCCCGCCACACACATCATCACTCCATCACCATCCTGTTCCTGAATAATTGCACACAACAATTTATCATTTTATTAATTTTTGGAGACCCATACAGTAGCATCACAGTCTGAATGAGAAACTTGAGGACAAAAGATATGGGAAAAAATACACTTGTAGGGAAAAGAGGTATATCTAACTTCTAAAAAAGGATTTTCATAAAGTTCAATATTAAAGCACAGAACGTTTGTCTCAGTATATATTATACTTAATACAGTAACTGAAATGCATGAAAAACTCATACAAGTTCTTGGTATTCATATTGATCTCTAGAAAGCATATTTGAAATGTTGGTATGGAAGAATTATTTACAAAACTCTTTCACGTTGAATAATGTAGTTCCAGATCTATCCACAGATTCCTGTAATACTATATACTAGCCTACAGAATCATACATTATGGGATCCAGAGTTTAGTTTATTGTTTTGGCTTTTTTTTAAATTTTTTTTTAACCTGATGTCCCTTAGATTAGATCTTCAGCACAAGATAAAGGTAGGGAGAGGGCACAAATGTGGTTTAAAGCTAATTTTATGCTCCTATAATCTTGGAGCAGCTGGAGGGTTGAACTGTTTCCCAGCAAAATTTAGGACAGACGCCATTCTTCTCTAAATTCTGATTGCTGCAACAGCCCCTTAAGGTCTGTTGCACCAGCTGGGGATCACCTGCGTTCAATGTGCTCTCCATGCCCCCTCCTTCTCTAACATGCATCCTCCCATCCTCAATGCTGGGGATGGCAGGTTGGGTCTGTGCAAGTCAAATCCCCAGCTGCCCTATTAGGATAGCCATAGGAGCAGCACCAGGGTGCCAGGGCTGAGGCTCTGGCCCCTTGATTTTAAGGAGTTTGCAAGTGTCCTGGAAAATTAATCTGAATAATCAAAAGACTGTTTATTGGAATAGTCCACTACTTTCCTGTTTGAAACTTTCAGCCTTGGATGCATTTATTGGCTTTACTTTGTTTAACAAAACAGACAAGCTTTTGTTGTGTCTCAGCAGTGCAACTTATATGTTGTGACTCACCCAACTATTACTTTGTATTGGTGTTCTTCCACTGTCTCCAAAAGGAGCAGTAATTAACACTATTAAATAGGGCAAGCCAAATTAATCTCTGGTATGAGTGCAACTCCCACAGAGGTATCTGAGCCAAATTCTTTGAAGCCTCAGAATGATGGTGTGAGTTACATGGAGGCCCAAGATATTAATAAAACAAGTGTAAATGATAAAGTAGTATAACTTGTTCCAATTTGGCAATGAGTAGGTGTGTAAACCTAATGTAACTTACACATGCTGCAGGGGCATAAGAGGATAGTTGAGCAGAAGAGCAACTAATAGGAAGAAGTACCCACCGTTATCTTATTGGTAAACCAAACCAGCTAATAGTTTTTATGTTTATATAAAAAATTAAATATGCAGGCCTGTTCTTCATTCTCTTATCTTCCAATCTCTCATCCCTTCTCCCTCCTCGCCCTCCCCAAAAACCCATACAGAAGGAACACCAAGCACAGTTGCCTCTGTGGTACTGAACTGTTCAAAATTCTGGTTAATTTCACTCAGCTCTTGTGGATGCCATTGGAGTAGTTCTGCACTGGAGAAGAGATTGTGTTAAGGGAGCTTCTGAAGATGTAAGACTCCTATGCCAAATTTTAACCCTTGGTTAAGCAAGCCTCATATTTGTAGTCTGAGGTATAATGAGGCTCAGTCTCCTCTGTCAAAATGTGGATGATATAAAGGCTCTGTCTTGGTGTGTGTCTAGGTAATTAAGACAAATGGAGCTCAGTTCTAATGGGAGGAGAAAGGAACGGAGTGGATAAGGAAGCTTAGAACTTGTGGAGAGTGGGAAATGGTAGAACAAACTAATGTTGTTCTTGCAAGGAAGTGAACAACAGAATGTGATGACGTGAGCTATCTTGTATAGCTTGTTTTACAGATTGAACATATCCTGTGACAACATTCTGTAACAATGACTGTCTGTTATGCCCAGGACCAAATTATAAAGCCAGTTCTGAAAAATTGTGCTCATGACAGAAAGAGTGCAATATTTTCAGAAGCAATTTAGACAGTTATATTTGCAAGTCCGTAGAATGATTCTTGTATGTTTTTTGTTATAATGGTGTCAGTATGATAAATTGTTCAGGTGTGCAAAACTTGGCATTTTGTGATTTCAGCTCGTAGTAGGGGAGCCCCAGTGCTGGTGCACCATTGGCCCAAAGTGAATTCAGCTCAGCAGCCTGTAACTAGACTCCTAATGGAATCAAAGTTAGCTCTGACATTCAACAGTGGAGAGAAGGGGGTAGTGCAATTGGCATTCCAGGCCCTCAAAAGGGGCCCATACCATCAGGTACACATACCTGTCCCGAGCACGAAGCACACTGGACTATCTTTTTTAATATCTGTATTTGGAGTTGCTGGGAGAATAGCTTCTTTCAAAAATATATCCACACCAGATTATTTGGCTAGTAAACAATTTACCTTGACATTTCTTCTATCTTGCAGGTCGTATCTCGTGGACTCCCAAAGTGGTTTTTTGGAGGGTTGTGTTGCAGTTGATCAATGCTAAATAGAATGGGTTTGGGGGTTTTTTAAGTACAGTTTTCTTTCTGGCTAATGCTAAACAAAAAACCGTGCAAGTGTGTCTGTCTTGTCTACATTTACAGCGCTGCAGCAGTGCAGCTGTAGCGCGTGTGGTGAACACACTCTATGCCGACGGGAGAGAGCTCTTCCGTCAGCATAAAAAACCCACCCCTGTGAGCAGCATAAGCTCTGTATGTGAGAGAAGCTCTCCCGCCGACAGAGTGCTGTGCACACCAGCACTTTTGTTGGTGTAACTTATGTCAGTCAGTGGTGTGGAATATTCACGCCTGGGAGCAACATAAGTTTTACCGATAGAGGTGGTAGTGTAGACATAGCTCTGGTGCAGACTAGTTAGATTTTTAGCTTGAAAGAGTGGCTATTTGCTGTCTTGTTAACTTTTTCTAGATGGGGATGGGGGAGAGCCATATTAGGTATCCAGAAGATAAAGGACACCAGATAGGATCATAAGGTAGGTAATCTTCTGGATCAAATAGTGGTGGAAGTATTCTTTATAACATACTTTTAATGAATATACTTTGTTATTGGCTGAATCTTGTTATTGACTCTCTTCCAGATTAAAAAAATTAGTGTTTTTTTTTTTTAACCCCAATTTCATTTGGCACAAGTATTAAATTAAGACCTGAGTTAGGAGGAACCACCACCAAAGTACAGTATGTCCATTGATATTTGAGTTCTGTGTGTGTTGTGTCCTTTCTGTTGTGAAAACTAGAGAGAGTTTCTAGAGTTGTTGGTGATGGGCCTGCTAGCAGTAAATACTGATTCACAGACATTCCTGCTAGAATGTTCTGTAACAGCTATTCTGAAATAAATAGAATATGCTTACAGTCTTGTGTGAAGGAGAGCTTTTGCCCCTTTTGAACATAATACTTTAAAAATGTCTGAGCTGGATGGAGACTCTACACATGAAGTAAAATCCATCTATCTCTGTCTCAATCATTTTCTCTTTCTCCCTTTCCCGTTTTGATAAAAGTCAGAGGTGATGGTTAATGGACACTTTTGATAGTCAGACTGGTTGTAGATGTCTTTCTGACCTTTACCGGAGAAGATTTTAGTTGTGGTAAGTGAAAATGTAGCTAATGCTTCTTAGAACCTTCTTTGGGGTTGGCACTGTGGCCTGCTAAACCCATAGTTGTGAGTTCAATCCTTGAGGGGGCCATTTGGGGATTTAGTTGGGGATTGGTCCTGCTTTGAGCAGGGGGTTGGACTAGATGACCTCTTGAGGTCCCTTCCAACTCTGATATTCTATGAAACTGTGCTCCAAGAAGTTTAGATAGGAAGAATTTACCTTGCATAAGGAAGCAGATTATGTGAGGTAACTTGCTATTCTGTGTAGTTTATCAAATGCTCTGTTGCAGCTGAGGCAACTATGCATTCATCTGACCAGGACTCGCCATACTAACTCTAGTTTTTCTAAAAGTTTGAGTGAAAAGGGAATAATCTTACCACAGAACTACTGTGCGTACCTCTCTTATTGGTGAGAAAAATAAATAAAATCTAAGAATGCAATGGTTGTGTTTCCTCAGCTTCCCGCCCCTCCCCCCCCCCCAATCCCTCTTCTGTGGAAGGAGGGACTATTTCTCCTCCATTCTGAATCATAAGCAGTAAAATGATGAGAGAGATCTTTTTTCTCTCAAATATTTTAAAATCAAAGCTTAAGGGTAGGCAAAACATTGGGGGTTCAATTTAAACTGGAAATCTAAATAAATAAGCATTAGAGGAGATAAATCCTCTGAATGCAAACACTTTAAGAAGAGAAGATTCAATAGAATAACTTCAAAGTTTTGCAGATTCAGAAAGATAAGTCTTTGTATGTACATCTGCCAGTGCAAAATAAGAATGGAACAATGGTCCCTCTAACCAATAAGACAATAATTCATGCTAAGGTCCCAATAATGGGATCATGTAGAGGTCGGTGGGAATCTTATGTGAAAACAGAATCAGTACTGAGGAAGAACAAAGTCTTCAGCTATGTCCCAGGAGACAGTTTAACTACTTTTTAAGGGAAGTTTTGGTGTATACTCCAATTTGAAGTATGATCAGTTTCTAGAGACCAAAACTCTTTACTATTTTTGTGGTCATCTTTTTTTATATTTGATGCATCCTAAATGCATTTTTAGATATGCTTAAATGATCCTTCTGTGTGATTGCATGGAACACTGTGTCCAGAGAAGACATTACTGTTTGAAGCATTGAAACGTCAACAGGAAAAATAAGAAGCTTCTAGCTTCCACCAAGTTTTATAGAGGGAAATTGTTTTTAAAACTTTTTATAAAGCAGTGGGAGAAGAGAACAAATTCCTCCTTTTTGCAAAGTATTTCATACCGATCCAAATTTTTTTTCTAAAGCTAGCCTTTCCTTTTGCATCTGTGCAAAAAATCATAGAAAAGATTACAGAGACAATAAACATACAGTTCTTGCCAAAGCACCTTACAGGAGAAAGCTAGGGGAAGAATTGGTTAAGTAAGATTCTGACATTTCAGCGGCTAATTTATATCAGATCAGTCCACTTAAAACTACCAGGTAGGAAGCAAGCTGCTAATATAATCTGACCTTCAGTGTTTGTTACATTTTAAGACCAGTGGAGAAATCCTGGCTCCATTTAAATCAATGGGAGTTTTGCCATTGAATCTAGTGGGGCCAGGATTTCCTTCCCAGCTGTTTATTGTTTGCAGTAGCTCTGTGTTTATAACTTACTTTGCTCAACCATTTTATGATTTCAGGGTGGAAAAAAGTCGGTCTTCAAAAACATGGTAATATGCCCAAAACAAGCTTATTTTGA
This sequence comes from Terrapene triunguis, assembly GCF_002925995.2. Taxonomy (NCBI): domain Eukaryota; kingdom Metazoa; phylum Chordata; order Testudines; family Emydidae; genus Terrapene; species Terrapene triunguis. The sequence continues at coordinate 5,387,072 of NW_020664453.1, read as the reverse complement.
CAAGCATAAATATTACATAGGCAAAACATTAGAAGAACGCTGTTGTGAAGTCAAGCATTCAGAAGTTAGGAAATACCAAAGTTAAGGTTACCTGTGCAACCTTGTGTGTATGTATGCATGCATTCTGATACGGTTTTCAGTTATCACAATATTTTTTCCAAAAGACCCCTGACTCATTCAATGCATAGGAAGGACAGTGCTTAGCAAGTGAGTAAGAGTTGTATGATGAATGAGGCTGGGTACAGGAATTAGAAACTGTTTATAGTGAATGGGGCTGCAAATAGAAAAAGGATGGTTTTGTTAACTAATGAACCCACAAGCCAATAGAAACACTTGGTATTTAGTGATTTCCTTTAATTACTTGCTTTATTATTAGATTGCTGTATCCCCCTGTTCAAATACCAGAAGAAAACCAAAAACCCCCACAACCCAACCTATCATACCTGTATCCAAGTTACAAATTTGTGTTTATGCAGAATTAAATGGACTTTCTAAAATATACCTTGCATCCTCCTGAAGCGCGGGGCCTCCCAAAGCGCAAGGCCTGGGGCGGTTGCCCCAATCCATCCAATGGACTGGATGGCTCTGGGTCCAGGGCGGCCTAGGAGATTAGCAGGGGGGCCTGGCGCCGGCAGCAGCGAGCAACCCGGCCCCGGCCCACCCGGGCTCCGCCCCCTCCCCACCGCATTCCACCCCTTTCCCCAATTCCCCCCCCCAAAATTATACAGACCTGGTGCCCATGCCTTCCCATACTCTTGTTTGTGGTCATCTTTTGTGTGTCATGTCTGAATTAGATTGAAGAGGGTAAGTAGCTGCGCATCCCCTTCTTCCAGTTAGTTGGGGAAACACCATCCTATGGCTCTGTATAATTTGTGTCCTCTGGCAAACCACTTAACTTCTCTGCGCCTCAGTTTTTCCATATGTAAAATGGGAATGCTAATGCTTATCTACATTATGTGGTTGAAGCACAAAGCATCTTTAATTCAATCTATAATAAAAATTGAAAATTAGATTCAAAAAGGGATCCTTTCATTATGGGATTAATTCAAGCAATTTGTCTTACATTTTGAAGGCTTTGCAAAAACAAAAGAAACAGAGATATATCTGTTATCACGTAACAATTAGCCTGTTGAAAATTACATAAGTAAAGAAGGGGTCACTTTGTAAAGAAATCATAGTGAGCTGTGTTGGTTTATATAATATGACTTTCTCTCATTTCTCTGCAGTCAACATCCCAATAAGGAGTGGGATACTTAAATTTCAGCTGTTTCAGCTCAAAAAAGATCTAACTCATGGAAGGGAGAAAATATTCTCCAATTCAAGGCAAATAACATTTCATCCTTCTGAGTCATGTTCAGTTTCCTCCTTGTGGTCCAAATTCTTTAGTTTTATTCAGTAGGTGGCCATCTCATTTCAGCTCCCAGAACAAGCAAGACTACATGTTACAGATGGCCTAGATTTAGAGCTTCATGGGAAAGTACAGTTTACCCTTCACACAATCTCTCATTAAGTCCCTCTTTATTGTGCTAAACTTGTTCATCTAGTCTAGTGTGAGTTGATAAGCTGTGCATTAGAAAGAAATCTAGTTATTTGCTTGGTTTTTACTTTTTCCTCCTTGCCTGTTATATGTTTGTGTGTTTGTTTGGGGTTGTCTGGCTACAATGAAAATACAGTTGCAGTTCTTGAAATCTTAATGTCATAAAAGTTCCACTTCTGTTGTCTTTCCAGCTCTGTATCTTCTTTTTATATATAGGGCACTATGGCTTTAATGAAAACATTACTTTTCAGTGAAAGTGATATGGACCCAATGCATTCATACTTACAGGAATCTTGGCTATTGACTGTAACAGTGAGTCAACTGTACCTGGTACCGCTAAGATCTTCTCTCTCCCCTCCTCTTGAGGCAGGTCACAGAAAACTTATGTAAAAATCACGTCTCGCTGTTAATTCCTCTAAAAGCTCTGTAAATGGTGCTACAATATTTTTACTGAAAGCCAAAGACAGGAGAGAGCATCTCACTTAGAAGTGGTGGTAGAAGATGGTACCAAGAAGGTTGTGAGTGTTGCTAAGTTGGACTGATGTTTCTCTTCATAGTAAATCAAAGAATTTTGGAAACTAGAGTTGGAGGAAGGAAGGGGAAAGACTATTCATCCCCCTGCCAATGCAGGAATCATTCTTTCTGATATATTCTTGAGGAGCTTGTCTAGTTCACTTTTGAATTATTCAGGAGATGGGGGTTTCTACAGCTTTCTTAGGGAGATTGTCCACATCTTCTAAGAAATTGTCCCAGACTAGTCACCCCAAATGGTCCCTGCCTTATCTACACTAGGGACTTACTCCAGTTAAAGCCTTCAGTGGCTAGTAATCATTGTAGCTGCGCTAGTGCAAACTCCAACAGTGAGTAGGGTTGTCAGGGTTCCCTCCCCACTCTAAACTCTAGGGTACAGATGTGGGGACCCGCATGAAAGACCCCCTAAGCTTATTTCTACCAGTTAGGTTAAAAACTCCAAGGCACAAATCCTTCCTTGTACCTTGGATTAGGTAATGCTGCCACCACCAAGTGATTTAAACAAACATTTAGGGAGGGCCACTTGGAGCCCTACCTTCCCCAAATATCCCCCCAAGCCCCTACACCCCTTTTCCTGGGCAGGCTTGAGAATAATCCTCCAAGCCCCTACACCCCCTTTCCTGGGGAGGCTTGAGAATATATCCTCACCAATTGGTACAGGTGAACGCAGACCCAAACCCTGGGATCTTAAAACAATGAAAAATCAATCAGGTTCTTAAAAGAAGAATTTTAATTAAAGAAAAGGTGAAAGAATCACCTCTGTAAAATTGGGATGGTAAGTACTTTACAGAATAACAAAAGACTCAAGAATATAGAGGATCTCCCCTCTAGGCAAAACCTTAAAGTTACAAATCCAGGGATAAACCTCCCTCTAGACAAGGAAAATCACAAGCCAAAATAAAAGTAAGCTAACGCATTTCCTTATTATTACTTACTAATTCTAATTGAGTTGGATTGCTTGCCTTCTTGATCTGTCTCCGGCAAGCACACAGAACAGACAGACAAAAGAACAGACAAAACAAAGCCTTTTCCCCCTCCCCAGTTTTGAAAGTATCTTGTCCCCTTATTGGTCCTTTTGGTCAGGTGCCAGCTAGGTTACCTGAGCTTCTTAACCCTTTACAGGTAAAAGGATTTTGTGCCTCTGGCCAGGAGGGATTTTATAGTACTGTATACAGAAAGATGGTTACCTTTCCCTTTATATTTATGACAAGGGTACCCCACTGTAAGCTGCAGTTTGTATTGGTGCAGCTTACCTTAGTTTCAAACCGGGGTAAGCTCCACCAGTACAAACAGTGGCTGTGTCTGACCATATAAGGGGTGAAATCCTGACCCCACTGAAGTCGATGGCAAAAGCAAATGTTCAGTATAGACAAGGCCTCAGTTTCATCCCTTTTTTCCCCCCTCCTACCCATGATCCTTCTGTAAAAGAGTAACATGATAGGATGTAAAACTATCCACATCAGGTATCACCAGAGCAGCCTGGATCTTTACTAAATCACCTAACAGTTCATAAGTATTTTTTTCTGTTTGTAGATTTAGGAAGAGACTGCAGAGGCTTTCACAGCTTGTTCATGTTGTGCAGCAGAATGTGATATCCCATGGGCCATTGAGGATTACAGTAACATCATTCATTTGCATTGTGGGGTGCTGCTGTGCCTCTTTCGCTCACACAAGACTGCCAGTTATAACTCTATGGATTGTTTCCAAAGTCTGAATATGTTTGGCAGGCTTTCTCAATACCATTAAGAGTTTGATTACCTTTGTTCATGTGTGTGGGGACTGCCTGTGTTTTTGGCAGAAATGTTGAATGTAAACCTTTTTGTTCTCTGAAATGTTTTGCTTTTGCTGGAACTTCTGCTATTATATCATATTTTTAAAATTGTAAAGCATTCACTTTCAGTTAAACTGCACTGTGTTATACTTAGTGGTTCTTTGCTGTAGTTTAGTATTTTTCAGTAGAGTCCACCAGTTTCCTCTCTTGAAGTCTATGTTGTTTAATGTGAGTTGCAGGATTGAATCCTGCCTCTAAATACAAAGTCCAGGGACTCCTTTCAAGAAGAAAATCTTGCTTCCATTTTAAGTGTTTTGTATGTACAACAATAACTAGTTTACTGTGCAGCAGCACCACATTTCTTATATAGTTTTTAGTCCCATCTTATTAACTAATATTTTATTTCTTTATCCTTTGTTAATTCATAATTAGTGAGACTGAATATTGGCTGGCAGCAAATACCCCTTTGTCTGTGGCCCCTTCAGATCTCATAAGCTAAGTATGGTCAGGCCTCATCAGTACTTGGATTGGAGACCTACAAATAAAACCCAGATGCTGCAGGAAATTGTGCTGTGGTGCCATGATGCTTTCTCTCTAGTCGGTATTAAACTAAAAAAGTGCCTGGTGTTGGGGCTGGGGCACCGCACAGCAAGAAGTGTTGTCTTCTGATTGAGACATAAAATTGAGGTCATGATTACTCAATGTCACTGAAATTCCTTTGGTTCTTTTCACAAGATGTACAGGTCAAATTCCAACTTGAGTCCAGTAATTATATGCTGCCCAACTAAAATTCCCCTGTACTTTAAATTAGAGCAGTTATTCTTCATGTCTCTCCTCCTTTTAAAAAAATTAAATGGCAGCTGCAGAATGACAACTGTATTCCAGCACAGATGTGGTTGCATTTCAGTGTAAGATGGTAATATAAATATCTTCACACTTTAGCAGAATGTAAGTTGCTTCATTGGATGCTACAGGTCAGATGCAGCCCCTTTGTGCTGCTGGAGCAGTGTAGAGAGGTTTGTAAAGCTGAGGATTTTCTTAATGTGATAGAATCCCTAGCTGGCATAGAGACAGCACAGCAAGCTTTATAATGATCCTCTCACACCCCCTCCCACCCTACTTTGGGGACACTTTTGGCTGTACTGTGTTCTAACAGTCCCCACCAGCATATTGGTTACCCCCTAGGGGTTGTTACAAGCCTGTATAAATTACGCAACCCTAAAGTTAATTTTAGACTGGGGGCTGAACAGACTCCCTTGGGAACAGGAAGAGCACAGAGGTGGTGCACTCTTGCACATATCCCCTCCCCACATTGGGTCTTGTGGGGAGTGTAGCTTGACTGGATCCGAAGATGATGGCATATATATATTAAATATATACAAATGCAAATATCATACTTCTTATATTAACTTACACCAGCCAATTAGACTATTTTTGCAGCATTTCTAGGACAGTGATAAGGTAGATTTTGTAGAAATAGTTTAAGACTTGTGCTGAAACACTTTATTTTCTTTAGATTAATCATAATTATATTTATTACATGTGTTTTTGTTTTACAGAATTTAGGAGGGCTTTTTGGTAAAATTATATGTTAACTGCATGAATCAGAAGTTTCAAATGATGAAATAAACTAGGAATTGGGGGTTAAAGCAGAGGCAACTTTATAATACACGTGAACTCATAAGACAAACATTCTGGATCATAAAGTTTTGTCCTAGCTATTCTTACACAGCTACGTGATCTACTTGTAAAGACTTTCTTTTTCTCAGTGGTAGTCAGAACCTGGGAATCCATAAAGTTCTAAAGTTTTTAGTACAGTAAGGCCTTGTTTAAATGGAAGGGGTTTGGAGAAGACACTGTGGTATTATCAGGTATAATTATTTTCCCCCTTTCTGTACCTCAGCTTATCTTTCTGCTGTGGTACAGACCAGAGCTTAGTCTTTTCAGAGCTTTGATATATTTGTTTGATAGTGTTAAAATCATTAATATAAGGAGAGTAACAGAAAATCTCAAAAGGAAAATATTTATCTATAATAAATATGAATCCATGACAGTTTACCCATAGCTGTTGAAATAATTGTGAATATTGTCAGTACTAACTCTTGTGAAGACAGCATTTTCAGGGAGGAGTTTCTCCAAGTTTTAGTACTGGTTACTATCACAACTTCAAATGTAAAATATAATTATACATGCACACATACATACCCTCTCCTAATGCTCATCTCAAGCAGGACTTACCTTTCTCAGTCTCTGTGGAATGACACCCAAACCCTTTGTAGGGTATACTATTTCCTAAAAATCTGGGAAACAAGTGATAGTCTCACAGTCTCTGTCAAACTCTCTTTGAATCTGCTGTTTCCACAACCTGCAGCAATTGCAGTCATTATCTTCTCCCAATGGGTGAGGGAGCCTGAACACACAGGCAAAATCCTTGGAACATAATCCTTACAGCAGACCATGTCATGTTGCGCTGTTCCACCACTGAGTTTTCTAGTCAGGCTCCAACTCCTTTTATTTGTAAACTCCTCCCTTCCCCTTGAATTCCCATTGGTTCCTCTCTGAATGAATGTGAGTGTGTTCTCCAATACTGCTTGCCCACAATGGAAATCACTCAAATAAGATTCAAACTGCTGATGAGCACACTTGGTACCTTCTACACCTATTTTTGGATGATTTTGGTTCATCTAGAAGAGTCACTTTTGCTGGGATTGACAAGTCTGTAGGCACAGAGCCCCAAAATCAAAACGGTTTCTTCTCTTATTTGCACCACTAATGCTGCAGTACAGGCATGTTGGTTACATAAACAAACATGTTGCTTTGGTTTAACTAAAATCTGTTTTTAAATCAATTTAGTTAAACTGGTCTATGTGGACTCATGCCTGTGGAAGTGCCCACAGAGAGATTTGGAATGATTTAACTACATTGATTTTAAAAACAGATTTTAGTTAAACCAGGGCAACCTTTTTGTGTAGACAAGGTCTGAGTTAAAAATGATGAACGCTCCTTTTAGGTACTTCCCTGACACCATGGCTCTCAATATCACTTCTGGTAATAGCTCCTCTTCAGGAAGGTACCTAAAGTCATGTGTAACTTTAAGCATATGAGTAACTATTTCTCAGACACGAGAAGTAGGCCAAGAATTTAAAAAGCATATTTTGATAATTATGCATGTGCTTAAGATCCTTCCTGAATAAAGGCAAATGAGCATATTAGACCATGTTTAATATCTGTTATTTTTTGTTTTGTAGAGACTAGAATCTTTCTTATTTCTTAAGATTGAAAGTGGGGTGGTTTTTTGTTTTCTCCAATAAAGTTTATTTCTGTTCTCTGCTAAATCAAAAATAACCCTTGTGAGGAGACACAAATATGAATTATTAAAATTGTATTTATTTTGTTAAGCTTTGTGCTAAAGTGATGGTAATTTATCCTGCCAAGCTTGGAATGTGTAGCTATTTTAGATGACAATACTTATATTTTTATAGATTTTGATGCTAAGCACCAAATTTGGAACTTGTGAAATGCTTACCAGAAGTGCCAGGGCAGTAAGAAACAAAGTAGCTACCCCATTTGGTGTATATATTTTGTTGTTTTTTACATTTACTGCGTGGGAAAAAAGGCGTAGCTACAGACTTGCCAAGTTGATGTCAATTTGGGTTAAAACCAGAACCCTTTGAATAAAATCCAACCCAGAAAAGGGGATCTGTGTTCAAATGAGAGCCCGTAGTGAATTCTCTATTTTTGTTGTTCCTCCCCTGGCTTAGGTTCAGATTAAATTGGGCAGCAGCTGTACAGGTTTTACAGACTACGTTGAAAAGGGATTTTCAGCTGGAAACCCTTAGTGAAAGAATCATTGACTGGGTGCTGCACAGTAAACTGAGCTTCATAAAAATCTAGGGAAGACTAGAGGCACTCTGAAGTTACTGAATGACTGAATGAAGATAAATATTTCCATTGTAAAGAGTTCATATCCAAGCAAGGAGGTTTTCTTTCCCCATCACTATTTTAGGGCTTCATTTAAATAACACGCTTACCATATTCCATGTAATGATGTGGAAACCCTGAAAAATGGGAACCGAGGATAAGCTGGACAATGCTAAAGTTCTTATTGTCTATATAGGTATAAATTGTCAATCCACTTTGTGTAATTTACTTAGCAACTCCAGTTGTTAAGTAGCTGTATCTTGTACTGCTAAATGGGTTTACTTGTGGTTGTTTTGGCATGTAGAATGAGTTGCATGCAGGGTGAGTCTTATCTTGACCCCAAAGTTAGTTCCATGATCTCATTTTTTCACGTGAAAATATTGAGGCTGATTATGCTCTCATTTAAAACAGTATAAATTGGAAGTAATGAAAGTGTGTGGAGTTACATTGGTGTAAACCAGTATAAATTAGATCAGAATCAGGCCCTGTGTTTATAATGTTGAGTGTTAAAAGAAATACCACAGACTTAGAATATTTTGATTAGAGAGACATAAATGTTTAAACAGCTTCCGTGGTGGATGACTTGTCAAATAGTCTTGTTCAGTGAGGTTGAATGTACCTAGTTTGACCTGATAGTGCATCATTTGAATGTATGCTTGATAGAAATCTGTAGCCTGAAGACATACATTCTGGTAGCAGACCCTGGACAGTCTCTATAGACATAAAAGCTTTTTAACAAATGGAAGAAAATACCTTCTGGAAGCATTCTACTTGTGCTGTATGACTTGTCCCCAGTGAGTCTACCTCTGTGTGTTGTACCTGTCCTTACCTTACTTAGTACAAGCCTATCTCCTGTGTTAGAAGTGGTTTGACAGTTGAATGAAATCATTCTTGGATTTATGCCCTTGCAAGCTAAATGCAGAGTCACTGTTTGTGAGGATCTGATGAAGTGGGTTTTAGCCCACGAAAGTTTATGCCCAAATAAAATTGTTAGTTTCTAAGGTGCCACAAGGATTCCTCGTTGTTTTTGCTGATACAAACTAACACGGCTACCCCTCTGAAACTTGTTTGTGAGGACAAGCCTTATGTGAATGAAATTACAAATACTGCTCATGTGTACATTGTGTGGCTGGTGAGTCTTGCCCACATGCTCAAGGTTTAGCTGATCGCCATATTTGGGGTCGGGAAGGAATTTTCCTCCAGGGCAGATTGGCAGAGGCCCTGGGGGATTTCGCCTTCCTCTGCAGCGTGGGGCATGGGTCACTTGCTGGAGGATTCTCTGCACCTTGAAGTCTTTAAAACATGATTTGAGGACTTCAATGGCTCAGACATTGGTTAGGGGTTTGTTGCGGGAATGGGTGGGTGAGATTCTGTGGCCTGCGTTGTGTAGGAGGTCAGACTAAAGGATCATAATGGTCCTTTCTGACCTTAGAGTCTATCACTCTATGACTCATTCTCAGCATGTTCAACAGTAATAATCAAGACATGGAGCGTCTCATAGGAATTAATAAAGACCAGCTGGGATGAACTGATGGCCTGAGTCTATACCTCTGGCTGTTTACTCCAGCTAGTCACTAATCTGCAAAAAATGCCTTGTGTCAAGGTAATTAGTGCTATTATCAAATGACACTAAATAAAAAGCTTAATAGCATTTTTTCTTAAATTCTGTCTCTTGTGTATTCTGTGAAAAGTGATTGTGCGTGTGCATATGAGAGAGAGAGAGCAGAATGCATCTGCACAATCTGGCACTCCAGTTTGGCTATAGAAAGAAAACATACTGCAATGTCTGCCCTTCCCTAGCAGGCAGTGTTTCTGTGGTGCTGTTGATGCTGGGATATTCCATGCTCCAGTATACATTCCCATACAAAAAACAATTTCCAGTTAAGGTTGGTAGACTCCATAGCCCTTCAAAACAAACTGTAAAAAGCAAGGAACTAGCAGTTACATCATTCAACACCTCATCTATGCTCCATTCATCACTTGGTTATGAACAGGATCAATTGGCTGGGTAGACCCTAGCAAGGCTGCAGCACAGCCAGCAGGCCACATGCAGCTGCAGCTGGCAAGAGGAGCTACAACTGCGTTTGGCAGAGCAAATGTGTTCGGGCTGCCTATGATGAGATGGGACAAAGAGAAATGCCTGTGGGTTGAGGAGGCGCTGCAAACTTTGCACAGTAGTGCAGGCTTTCTCACAGTCCGATTGCAAGGCGGTGATAATACTTCAAACTTTTGATTAAAGAATCTGTTCTGACAAGTCCACTTTACTGCCACATAAGATTAAAGTGTTAAATAGACCCCCAAAAACCTTCTTAAAAATAAAATTAAAGGTAGCAGACCCTATATCAGATCATACAGCTGCTGCTGCTTTCACACGTAATTCCTTAGCTGCACTTCCTGGGCCCAATTTTCAGACTTGGACTTTTGACTTTTGTGAATCCAGTTTGTGTGTGGAAATTGGGTGTTAACATTTTTTCAGGTAGTCAGAGGCTGATAGAAAAATTGGCCTTTTGTATCTGACAGTATCTTCAAGTTGGCAACTTCCTGTGTGGGTATTTGGTATTCAGGATCATTTTATTAAAAAGTTAATAAGAATATTTAAAATTGAGCATTTTGGTGCTTTCAGATCAAATAACCTTAGTTGTAACACTGATTCTTGAGTTGCTACGGTCCTTTTTAAAAATTCCTAAATATAACTATACTATCATGATCTCAAACATCCCCTTGGCTTCACCAAGAGTGTCAGTTTTGATCACATGCTTGACAACTTCACCCACAATCACTGTGTTGTATGGATAGAACACCCTCCCCCCAAAAAACAAATCTGTAAAATCACTGTTGTAGTTTCCTTCAAATCCCTCCTTAATACTCACTTCTACCAGGATGCTACAGCAAGCGGTAAGCTGATAATAGCTAGGAAGGTGGTGAGCTGAGACTACGGCTTTTGATCTGCCTGTTTGTTTTCATTAATAACAAACAAACAAAACCCCCACAACTCTCCCTTACCCACATTACATCTTGTCTTAAACTACATTGTGAGCTCTTTGGGGCTGCGACAGAGTGGGATATGTCTGTATCCAATTGTGAACTCCATTTTGTGTTGTAACCTCAATTTTAGGACTGGAACTGGGAAGCTGCCAGGAGCAGGAGTGCCAGAGACTCTGGGAGGGGCGGCCTTGAAGCCAGAGGCTAAGTTATGAGTTAAGACAGTTTTTTTTGTTTGGGGGGGGAGGGGGGTTGTGCTAACCTCTTTTAAGGAAAAAAACCTCCTTGCAAAATAGTGGGTGTGGCAGCACATGATTTGGAGCTGGAGAGAAACCTGTCCTGGTGATATTGATACATTTTCAGCAGTGAAGTGGAGGACTCAGTAAATTCTTGAAAAGGGCAGGAATGCTAAGGGGGTTCATAGGGAGAAGGTGTGACGGAGTAGGGAGTATTAACCTGGTATTGTTGCATGGGAGTTTTACTAGTTTACTGTCTTCTGCTAACACGGGGTGTGCCTCCGTTTCCCTGGGGTACTGCACCAGTACTAGATGGTGATGGGAAATAAGGGTATGACTTCACTGAGGGATGATACTTAATGGCCAGCACATAAACAATGGCGGCTGCCCTTCGTAACCTGAGCCCAGGAGGAGGTTGGGGCCAGCCAGGGGTCTGGCTGCATGAGGCAGCAGGAAGGGGTTTCAGTTGGGAGCTGGCTGGGGAGACGGGGGGAGGCCCAGAACCTGGGTCTGGGCCCCCCACCCCCCCAAGAGGGACCTGACTGAGGGGTCCTGTTTTCTGAACCTACAAGCTCTGTTTTAGACAGTGTTCCTGTCATCTAATAAACCTTCTGTTTTGCTGGCAGGCTGAGAGTCACTGTGAATTGCAGGAAATGGGGTGTGCAAGGCCCTGACTCCCCCACACTCCGTGACAGAAGAAGAAAGGGAAACCTAGATAGAGGGGAAGAGGGATTGTGTAAGAGTCCAGAAACAGAAGAAAGTATGAGTGATTTGGGAGAGGGAGAATATTTAAAAAAAAAATTTTCAGGAGAGATGAGTGAATCGTGGCTCCATTGAAGTTAATGGCAAAACTCCTACCTCTGCAACAATGGAGGATGCTTACTCAAAGGTATTTCTGCATGAAAAGTCTTTCCTTGAAGTTTCTCTTATAACAAGAAAGCCATGTTAATTATGGTACTTAGTAAAGGGAAAATCAAGGTTAGAAATGCTTTATGCTGTGATGTTTTTGTCCTTCATCATTTCCAGACTTCCCAAAGGGACCTTCAAATGAAGGAGAGTAAACAGTAATACTATGCAGTTAAATGGTCTTTGTGTAACAGTAGGGATGCAGTGATATCACAACAACCCCTCAGTCATAGGCGCCAACTCCATGGGTGCTCTGGGTCTGGAGCACCCACAGAAAAAATAGTGCTCAGAACCCACTGGCAGCCCCATGGATCAGTGCCTCCCCCTTGCCAGTGGGCCCTGCCAATCAGTTCCTCCTGCTCCCTCCCAATGCCTCCTGCCCACCACGATCAGCTGTTCAGCGCCATGCAGGAAGTGCTGAGGGGGAGGAGTGGGTGCAGGAAGAGGCGGGGGAAGGGGCGGAACTGGGTGGGACAGAGCAGGAGCAGGAAGAGGCAGGGTGGGAGCGAAGCAGGGTTGGCGCACCCACAGGAACACAGGAAGTCAGCACCTATGACCCCAGTAGTATATTGTAGCAGGGTTGCCACTTACTGAGCACCCCCTTTTGGCCAGAGGTCACTTTGAAGGCACCTTGCCTCTGTTAGCCCCCTCTTGCAGGCCCCTTAAGAACTCCACACACACAGACGCTTTCTCTTGTGGCTAGCAGCACCCTCCACCCAGGGCTGGTTAAATAACAAATGTTTCAAAATCATCAGGGTCCCAAAATTAAAGTCCATAACCGTAACACAGAAAGTCATACTCAGCCCTAGTTCTTCTGCCCCACCCAAAGCCTCCAGTCCCAACCCTTTCTAGCTGGAGCTCTAGCCATGGCTTCCTTCTCTCGTCAGCCACCCCCTGCAGCTTTCCGCTGCTCTTGATAAGGAATCCCCTGATCCAGCCCAGGTGTGCCTCCTTCGTAATCATGGTTGGGTGGCCCCAGACCCTCCAACCCTTAAGGGGCAAGCCACCGTGTTACATACATACTATATCAATTTTTCTAAGTATTATTGTTCTGAAAGCTACTTTCTGAAATCAAACAAAAACTGACAACTATTTTAAAGAAAAAAGTGTGTCAAACCATAAGTTATGTGCGATTAGTTTTGATAGGGGTTCTTGTTTCCCTAACATAAGGGGTTGCATATTCTTGAGATATGCAAAGAATCATAATTGTATTTTATTCCTCTACTTAATACCATTTTATAAAGTGGTGTTAGGTTACATGTTTTGTGGAGTAGCGTGGTGATCTGTTTGAAGAAGTATCATAGTCCTGCCATGTGTGTTTGTTGGGAGAGAATTACATGTGTTTGGAATCCTCTTCATAGCTTTCATCCAGTCCATTTCTTAGTATCAAACAGGCCTTTTGTAGATTTGAAGACCCAGTAAGTCAGGAATCAGTTACCATTTTAACTAACAAGATGTGAGTTTAATGCTTTCTTTAGACATTACCGACTATATTACTGTTAAATGAATTGTGTCTACTAGACAAAGCTACTATTACTGATTCTAACTTGTACAATAACTCCCTTTGACTGATCTGGTTGTCTGTCCTAGGTCTCTTGAAAAATTAAAAACAAAAGATTTCTTTCTGTTTTTGAAAACTAAAGCATAATTTTTCAGGTGTGCTAAAAATTACTTGCATTTTGGATGGCTATTTGGAAATAAAACATAATGAGGGGTTAATACAAAATTATGGGTAATAAGTTCATTAAATTGTGTTTTATTAAGTGGTATTGAGCTATATATGTGAACTGCTCTTTTTTCTGTGTAATAAGTAAAGTCTATTATAAAATTGGCAGATATCTCATAATGTTTCTAGAAGGTTATTAAAGTAACCTACAATAATAGTACTATAATTCACACAGTAATGGTGTGTGGTGTTAAAATAATACAACTTGGGGGAGGATAAGTAAATTATCTCAGAATAAATCTTAACATAATCAAATCTGATAAAACTTTTCCAGAATAACATTTACAAAAACAGCCCCTACACCTCCACCACTATGCCAAGTAAATCTAATAACCTGATGAAGCAAAAAGAGCAGAAGACTCTGTGAAATTCAGTTTGAAAAAAATGCATGAAAGTACAAATGGAAAAACAACACACATAATACATGCCATAGTCAGTAACAGCTTGATCCAAAGTCCTTTTAAGTCAGTGGTAGTCTGTCCATTGACTTCAGTGGACTTTAGGTAAGTCCTTAGTAGGAGGAAAGAGACCTAAGGTATGTCTACACTACGAAATTAGGTCGAATTTATAGAAGCCGGTTTTATAGAAATCGGTTGTATACAGCCGATTGTGTGTGTCCCCACATAAAATGCTCTAAGTGCATTAAGTCGGCGGACCGCGTCCACAGTACCGAGGCTAGCGTTGACTTCCGGAGCGTTGCACTGTGGGTAGCTATCCCACAGTTCCCGCAGTGTCCGCCGCCCATTGGAATTCTGGGTTGAGATCCCAATGCCTGAATGATGCAAAACAGTGTCGCGGGGGGTTCTGGGTACATGTCATCAGGCACCTCCCCCTCTGTCAGAGCAACGGCAGACAATCGATTCGCTCCTTTTTACCTGGGTTACCTGTGCAGACAACATACCACGCCAAGCATGGAGCCCGCTCAGCTCAGCTCACCGTCACCATATGTCCTCTGGGTGCCGGCAGACGTGGTACTGCATTGCTACACAGCAGCAGCTAATTGCCTTTTGGCAGTAGACGGTGCAGTATGACTGGTAGCCTTCATCGGCGATCTGGGTGCTGGCAGACGTGGGGCTGGCAGACGTGGGGCTGCATTGCACACAGCAGCAGCCCCTTGCCTTTTGGTAGAAGATGGTATATTACGACTGGTATCCGTCGTCATCGTACTGCAGTGGCTGTCAATCATGGGCACCTGGGCAGACATGCTCAGTCCTATAGAACTGTCTTGATGATGATGGCTATCAGTCGTAGTATGCTATTTTCTGCCAAGCGCCCAGTATTTTCTGCCAAGCACCCAGAAGATGCCGAGGGCTATCAGTCATGCTGCACCGTCGTCTGCCAGCTTAAGATGTAAAAAATAGATTTGTTCTGTATTCATTTGCTTCCCCCTCCCTCCGTGAAATCAATGGCCTGCTAAACCCAGGGTTTTGAGTTCAATCTTTGGGGGGGACCATTCTGTGTGACAGTTGTTTGTATTTCTCCCTGATGCACAGCCACCTTTGTTGATTTTAATTCCCTGTACCTGTACGCCATGTTGTCACTCGCCCCTCCCTCCGTCCGTCAGATACTAGTTTCGCGCCTTTTTTCAGACCAGACGCCATAGCACTGGGATCATGGAGCCCGCTCAGATCACCGCGGCAATTATGAGCACTATGAACACCACGCGCATTGTCCTGGAGTATATGCAGAGCCAGGACATGCCAAAGCAAAACCAGGACCAGCCGAGGAGGCGATTGCAGCGCGGCAACGAGAGTGATGAGGAAATTGACATGGACATAGACCTCTCACAAGGCACAGGCCCCAGCAATGTGCAAATCATGGTGTTACTGGGGCAGGTTCATGCCGTGGAACGCTGATTCTGGGCCCGGGAAACAAGCACAGACTGGTGGGACCGCATCGTGCTGCAGGTGTGGGACGATTCCCAGTGGCTGTGAAACTTTCGCATGCGTAAGGGCACTTTCATGGAACTTTGTGACTTGCTTTCCCCTGCCCTGAAGCGCCAGAATACCAGGATGAGAGCAGCCCTCACAGTTGAGAAGCGAGTGGCGATAGCCCTGTGGAAGCTTGCAACGCCAGACAGCTACCGGTCAGTCGGGAATCAATTTGGAGTGGGCAAATCTACTGTGGCGGCTGCTGTGATCCAAGTTGCCAGGGCAATCAAAGACCTGCTGATATCAAGGGTAGTGACTCTGGGAAACGTGCAGGCCATAGTGGATGGCTTTGCTGCAAGGGGATTCCCAAATTGTGGTGGGGCGATAGACGGAACCCATATCCCTATCTTGTCACCGGAGCACCAAGGCACCGAGTACATAAACCGCAAGGGGTACTTTTCAATGCTGCTGCAAGCCCTGGTGGATCACAAGGGACGTTTCACCAACATCAACGTGGGATGGCCGGGAAAGGTACATGATGCTCGCGTCTTCAGGCACTCTGGTCTGTTTCGAAAGCTGGAGGAAGGGACTTTCTTCCCGGACCAGAAAATAACCATTGGGGATGTTGAAATGCCTATCGTGATCCTTGGGGACCCAGCCTACCCCTTAATGCCATAGCTCATGAAGCCGTACACAGGCAGCCTGGACAGTAGTCAGGACCTGTTCAACTACAGGCTGAGCAAGTGCCGAATGGTGGTGTAATGTGCATTTGGACGTTTAAAAGCGCGCTGGCGCAGCTTACTGACTCGCTCAGACCTCAGCAAAAAGAATATCCCCATTGTTATTGCTGCTTGCTGTGCGCTCCACAATATCTGTGAGAGTAAGGGGGAGACATTTATGGCGGGGTGGGAGGTTGAGGCAAATCGCCTGGCCGCTGATTACGCGCAGCCAGACACCAGGGTGGTTAGAAGAGCACAGCAGGGCGCAGTGCGCATCAGAGAAGCTTTGAAAACGAGTTTTGTGACTGGCCAGGCTACGGTGTGAAATTTCTGTTTGTTTCTCCTTGATGAACCCTCCGCCCCCCCCCCAACCCGGTTCACTCTACTTCCCTGTAAACCAGCCACCTCACCCTCCCCTCCCCCCTTCGAGCACCACTTGCAGAGGCAATAAAGTCATTGTTACTTCACATTCATGCATTCTTTATTAATTCATCACACAACTAGGGGGATAATTGCCAAGGTAGCCCGGGATGGGTGCGGGAGGAGGGAAGGAAAAGGACACACTGCAGTTTAAAACTTTAACTCTTATTGAAGGCCAGCCTTCTGATGCTCGGGCAATCATCTGGGGTGGAGTGACTGGATGGCCGGAGGCCCCCCCACCGTGTTCTTGGGTGTCTGGGTGAGGAGGCTATGGAACTTGGGGAGGAGGGCTGTTGGTTATACAGGGGCTGTAGCGGCGGTCTCTGCTCCTGCTGCCTTTCCTGCAGCTCAACCATACGCTGGAGCATATCAGTTTGATGCTCCAGCAGCCGGAGCATCGACTCTTGCCTTCTGTCTGCAAGCTGACGTCACCTATCATCTTCAGCCCGCCACTTGCTCTGTTCATCCCGCGATTCAGCCCGCCACCTCTCCTCTCGTTCATATTGTGCTTTTCTGTAGTCTGACATTGACTGCCTCCACGCATTCTGCTGTGCTCTTTCAGCATGGGAGGACATCTGGAGCTCCGTGAACATATCATCCCGAGTCCGCCGTTTTCTCCTTCTAATCTTCACTAGCCTCTGTGAAGGAGAAACATTTGCAGCTGGTGGAGGAGAAGGGAGAGGTGGTTAAAAAAGACACATTTTAGAGAACAATGGGTACACTCTTTCACGTTAAATTTTGCTGTTCACATTACACAGCACATGTGCTTTCGTTACAAGGTCGCATTTTTCCTCTTATATTGAGGGCCTGCTGGTTTGGTGTGAGAGATCACTCACGCAGTGCCAGGCAACAGATTTCGGCTTGCAGGCAGTCATGGTAAGCCACAGTCTTTTGGCTTTTTTAACCTTCTTAACATGTGGGAATGGTTTCAAACAGTAGCGCCCTCATTTCCCATACCAAGCACCCGTTGGGTTGGCCATTTAAAATGGGTTTGCAATGTAAAAGGAGGGGCTGCAGTTTCCGGGTTAACATGCAGCACAAACCCAACTAACCCCCCTCCCCCCACACACCCAATTATCGGGGATGATCACTTCACCCCTCCCCCCCCACCGCGTGGCTAACAGCGGGGAACATTTCTGTTCAGCAGAGCAGGAAGGGGCACCTCTGAATGTCCCCTTAATAAAATTGCCCCATTTCAACCAGGTGACCATGAATGATATCACTCTCCTGAGGATAACAAAGAGCGATAAGGAATGGATGTTGTCTGCATGCCAGCAAACACCGGGACCATACGCTGCCATGCTTTGTTATGCAGTGATTCCAGACTACGTGCTACTGGCCTGGCGTGGTAAAGTGTCCTACCATGGTGGACGGGATAAGGCAGCCCTCTCCAGAAACCTTTTGCAAAGGCTTTGGGAGTACATGAAGGAGAGCTTTCTGGAGATGTCCCTGGAGGATTTCCGCTCCATCCCCATACACGTTAACAGACTTTTCCAGCAGCTGTACTGGCCGCGATTGCCAGGACAAATTAATCATTAATCATTAAACACGCTTGCTTTTAAACCATGTGTAATATTTACAAAGGTACACTCACCAGAGGTCGCCTGTGTGCCCTCAGGGTCTGGGAGCGCGCCTTGGGTGAGTTCGGGGGTTACTGGTTCCAGGTCCAGGGTGATAAACATATCCTGGCTGTTGGGGAAACCGGTTTCTCCGCTTCCTTGCTGCTGTGAGCTATCTACATTATCTTCATCCTCATCTTCCTCGTACCCCAAACCTGCTTCCCTGTGTGTTTCTCCAGTGAGGGAGTCATAGCACACAGTTGGGGTAGTGGTGGCTGCACCCCCTAGCATGGCATGCAGCTCCGCGTAGAAGTGGCATGTTTGCGGCTCTGCCCCGGACCTTCCTTTTGCCTCTCTGGCTTTGTGGTAGGCTTGCCTTAGCTCCTTAATTTTCACGCGGCACTGCTGTGCGTCCCTATTATGGCCTCTGTCCTTCATGGCCTTGGAGACCTTTTCTAATATTTTGCCATTTCGTTTACTGCTACGGAGTTCAGCTAGCACTGATTCATCTCCCCATATGGCGAGCAGATCCCGTACCTCCCGTTCGGTCCATGATGGAGCTCTTTTGCGATCCTGGGACTCCATCACGATTACCTGTGCTGATGAGCTCTGCATGGTCACCTGTGCTCTCCAAGCTGAGCAAACAGGAAATGAAATTCAAACATTCGCGGGGCTTTTCCTGTCTACCTGGTCAGTGCATCTGAGTAGAGAGTGCTGTCCAGAGCGGTCACAATGAAGCACTGTGGGATAGCTCCCGGAGGCCAATAACGTCGAATTCCGTCCACACTACCCCAATTCCGACCTGCTAAGGCCGATTTTATTGCTAATCCCCTCGTCGGAGGTGGAGTAAAGAAACCGGTTTAAAGGGCCCTTTAAGTCGAAAGAAAGGGCTTCGTCGTGTGAACGTGTCCGGGCTTAATTCGATTTAACGCTGCTAAAGTCGACCTAAACTCGTAGTGTAGACCAGGCCCTAGAGTGATAATGGACAGCACAATAGACATACATTTGCAGTGTATTATGACTGCAGAAGGGCCAGTGCATTTTAGCTCTTCATAGCAAAAGCACCAAGTCAGTGTGCCTGGAGGCAATAGCATGTATGGCTCAGGTATGTAGCAGTAACTGGACTATTACAGTTGCTTCTGGACCACACATTATAATGAAGATACTGACAAATTGGAGGGAGTTTGAAATAGAGCAGAAAAAAATCATGGCAATAAGAGGGATAGATTTGTGAGGAAAGATCTGGACCAGGAGTGGCCAACCTGTGGCTCCGGAGCCACATGCGGCTCTTTAGAAGTTAATATGTGGCTCCTTGTATAGGCCCCGACTCGGGCTGGAGCTACAGGCGCCAACTTTCCAATTTTCTGGGGGGTGCTCACTGCTCAACCCCTGGCTCTGCCCCCACTCCATCTCTTCCCGCCCCCTTCCCTGAGCCTGCTATGCCCTTTCTCCTCCCCCTCTCCCTCCGAGTCTCCTGCACGCCTCGAAACAGCTGGTCAGGAGGTGCGGGGAGGGATGGGGAGGCACTGATCAGCGGGGCTGCCAGTGGGCGGGAGGCGCTGGGAGTGGGGGAGATATGATGGAGGGCTGCTGACATATTACTGTGGCTCTTTGGCAATGTACATTGGTAAATTCTGGCTCCTTCTCCGGCTCAGTTGGCCACCGCGATCCGGACTGTTAAATTCACAATATTTGGTTAGGCAACAACTAAGGGGAGAGAGAGGAATATACCAGTCTGCAAATACATGAAGAATGTAAATAAGGAACTAGAAGAATTGTTTAGTGCGGTACACTCAAGTAGAACTAAGAGTATGTCTAAACTTGAAATGTTAGTAGTGTTTGAGCATGTTAACTAACAATTGTACATCACAGCATAAGGCCACTATACAGATATTCAGGTTAAACATGACAAGGAACAAATGTTTGTATCCTTCGCACACTAGAATTTACAATTGTGGTAGTTAACTGGTGTTAAAACGTAACTCAACATTCCAGCATGAGTATGACATATCCCCTCCCCCCCGTGCTTTTGCTCCTGAGCTGCAGGGGGATCTCTGTACAGGGAACTGCTCACGCATCCACCCAACCCCTGTGCATCCAGACCCCCTCATAGCCAGACCCTCCTGACGAGCCCCACTCCCCCTGCACCTGGACCACCCTGATGAGCCACCCGCACCAGGATCCCCTCCCTACCAACCAGCTGCACCTGGATCCCCACCCCACTGAGTCCCACTCCCCCAGCATCTGGACCCTGCACTGAGCTCCCCAGACCCCCCTGCTGAGTTCTATCCCCCCCACACCCAGACCCCTCCTCCCCCCCCGCTGAGCCGCAATCACCTTCACCCTGACCCCCCTGCAGAGTGCCATTACCGTTGCATCCAGATTGCCCCACACAGAACCCTCTCAACCCACACCTGGACCCCCCCACACTAAGCCCCTCCACACTTGGATCCTGCTCAGCTGAGCCTGCCTGCCCACACCTGGTGCACCTGGCACGGAGGGGCAGGGCCCTGGGGTGTTTCTGGGGTAGGCCAGTCCTTGCACTGTCAAGGTTGGGTGCAGGGGGGAGGAGCTGCCTAGTTATTTCCCACCTATGAGCTAGATTGTACTAACAGCATTTAGCCTGCAGTAAGAGGTGGTTCATGGAACATTATCCTTCAGAGAGACAGTCTGCCAGAGCTTCCTGGTGTATGGAGCAGCACACAAACTGCTAGCACCCCTTGAAGGGATGCATCCTGCAATCTCTGACTCCCATTCAGTGGGCTGTGATAGATAATAGTTGTGTTGTTTAATGTGCTACTGCAAGGCGTTCAGATACTATAGTGATGAGTGCAGTATAAGAACCTAGAGAATAGACTCAAAGCTGTAGTTTCTCCAACTCCTTGCTTTCTTCGGCATTGATCAGTAGCAACTCTGTTCCCCTAAACGGGTTGTGATTTTCATCATCGCTTAAATGGGCTGCCAAAGGTGATGGAAGGCGTCTTGCTCCTTTCTCTCTTTGCCCCCGCTGTGTGCCAGCATAAGGGCTGGCTGTGCTCTCTCCCTCTGTTTGTAAAATCAAAATCCTGCTGAGTGGGGCAGGAATTTCTGACACTCATTTCAGTTTTTAAAAAAGTCACTTGGCAGAGCTAAAAACTTAGGCTCACCCAGAGACTACAGTGTAAGTGGAATCTGTGCTTTTGATTAAAGTTAATGGAAATGCTGAATGGCTGTAAGCTCCACAGCTCTTATGATAGTCTCATTAATTCTGCCAGAGATCACGTGGTTCTTTGCCTCACTAAAGGAAATCTGCTACCAATATCGCATGAAAATATATTTCTTATGTAGACCATAGCAGAGAAAGTTTGAGGATGAGTAGTGCACCTATTTGGCGATGTTAATCTAGAGATCTGTGCTTATAAGAAACATGTAGTATTTTGAGTATAGTACTTGCTATTTGCCCTCTATAGACTTGCACCTCTTTGCATTCTTTGGAATGTGGGCTGCTGCCTATCATTCTGCTTCTGAAAATGCCAGCATCAGATTGGATCTGAGACGTCAGTGTCATTACGTCAGATGACTTTAAAAAAAAATACAAATTTAAAAGAAAAATGTATCCTGCTCTTCTTAACTTCTCATTCTGCTGTATTGTTCTCCTTTTCCCTAACTCTTCACTCCATTCTCCCTGCATTTCCCAGTGGTAAAATGGAGGGGAAGAACAAACCAAGTGAGGCCTTTTTATTTTCTTTATTTCCACATTTGAGTCTATGCTTTGGCTGACACAGCTATGGAATGAGAAACTCAAGGAACTGCTTTATGGCCATTTCAGCCCTTTAATAAAAATATAATTTTACTTCTACAACATCACGTGTCTAAAAGATGCTGTTAAAAGAATTGGTGCTCTTCCAATTGACTTGTTCTGGTGTCTAAATTATTGACAGAAAGTATTTGGCCCAAAATTTTGATGTTTATATTTTTAAAGCTTACACAAAATAAATGTTTCTATTATTTATGTTTAAATCCCACCTAGTTGTTTTTAAACAAATAACATTCCTTGTGGTGTTTGCAATCCAAACACTGCAACAGTGTGAACCA
The DNA here is from genome assembly GCF_002925995.2 of Terrapene triunguis. Classification (NCBI taxonomy): domain Eukaryota; kingdom Metazoa; phylum Chordata; order Testudines; family Emydidae; genus Terrapene; species Terrapene triunguis. The sequence goes on along the minus strand of NW_020664453.1, from coordinate 5,364,819 downwards.
GAAAGTGAAACTGATTTTTACCAACTTTCATTGTCCAAGTTAAAAAATGGAAAAAGTAACTAACAAACGGCAGATGTGATAAAAATATATAGATTTTTCATAATTTTAGGTGTAATAATTTTAAGAAGACATTAACAACAAATTAAGTGTTCCTTTAAATATCCATGTGGTATGTTTACTCCTCATATAATATTTCCTTTTAAAAAAAGAATAATGTAAAGTTATGCCGATATATTTCTTAAGAGCTAAATAGATCTATGTATAGGTTGTGAATTAGTACTTCATCTTTTGTAGGGAGCAGGAAGGTCAAAGGGAAAAGTGTGCAGGTTGGTGCGATTCTAAAAATTATATATTTATACATATCAGTATAACGTATTGCTGTTATGTGGAATAAAATAATCTTAAAATAATCTTTATCCGGGATTAAGAGTTTCTGATTTACCAGTGACCTGTTTTCAGAGTATTACAAAATCATTATGTATGCAAGTACAAGATGAAAATGCTGTACAATGTGAGGTTAGAGAAAAGCAGTTTTACAGCAGCGTAAGCAATGACTGTCGAGGAGTTGTACCTACCTTGCCAGATAAATGACTATAGTGTTTTAAGGAGAAATCTGCAGAGTAGAACTCACACCTAATGAAAGCTCCTTCTTGTGGCAGAAAATGCTTAAAAAGTACTATGCGGCCCATACACAGAAGAACATTGCTAGGGGTTCCCCCCCCTCCCCCCCGCTTGTTTCTTACATTAGGATTCTAAAGTTCTGACATCCTCCTTTTTGTTGGAGGACTCAAGAAAGATTTTTTGAAGACTTGGATGGTCACATCACAGGAGGATGAAACCCAAGCTGCTGCTCTCCCAGGGTCTCTTGAGAGTGGCCAGGGAAATTGACTGAATCAGGATTGAATAAGCATGGAGACTGAATTCTTCTTCTGTCCCTCAAGATGCTCTTCTAGCCAAGGGGTGAAGTGCATTGGCAGATCAGTATAGGGAGACATGTATTGCCACTATCTGAGCTATCGCTGTTGTGGATAAGTGGAAGATGCCCATTTTCAGGGCTGTCCATCAGGGATCATTCACCAGCCCTAAATTCACATGAAAAAGTAATACATTAATTAAAATAAACTGGGCATCAAGAGGGTTTTAAGTCATATTAGAGGAATACTAGTATGGATATTTGTTTGGATTTTTAGCTTTTTGCATAAAAATAAAATCAACATGAAATTTCATCTTAGTTTGAGGTGTTTGACAACTTAATCAAGGGATAAATAAACCAGACAAGGTTTCCCTATGCTGGTTATGAATTTAGTGGTTCATAACTTGTCTGCAAAAACATTTTCCATGAGGGATGATGGAAAGAGGGACAGAAAAGCTTTATGCTTCCATTTTAGCTATATTACAATTATTAGGATTATATCGTCTCTTTTACTTATATGCAGGTCAAAGGGCCTTTAGCTATAAACATAATTTGATTAAGGGCTGTAATCCTGCAAACCACTACTCCCTTGAACGATCCACCTTGAAGTTAATGGGACTACTTGCATGAGAGAGGATTGAGAATTTGGGCTCTAAGGTCTGATCCTGCAAAGGCTTACACAAATGCTTAACTTTACTGTGGTGACTAGTCCCATTGAAATCAGTGGAACTGCTCATGACAGTAAAATTAAACACACACATAGACCCTGATCCTGCAAAGACTTAACTTTGTCCGTCTAGGCTACGAGAGATCATTATCTTATGAGGTTAACATCCCAAAATGTTTAATTTTAGAGAATGGGAGTTCCACGTTAAACTTTGGTTACAAGGTTTAATATTTGGAATACATATTAATTTTAAAATAGCTATAGGATTGCAAAAAAATTGCTGGGGAAAGTAATGCTCATTTTGTTTTCTGTATTCCTAAATCTTGAAAATAAAGTACTGTTTTCCAGTTTGTTGTTTTAATTGAAATGTTATAGATCTGCCTCCACTGTGTGTACAAACACCTTCTGGTCTTTTGTTTTAAATATATCAGTATATAAACATGAAAATCCCTGATACCCCATATCCATATAATATTTAAAATGTGCTTCTTCAGCTAACATTTAACCCCTCCTTCCCCCCACAGAACAGAATAAATCCTTGTTCTAAAGGACTTGGCAAAAGAAATCAGAATTCTCATATTCATTGAATAAATACTTTCAGAATTTTTCAAAAATATTACTCACAAATATAAGCACCACAAACCACTTCACATAGTATTTTGCCCTGTGCTTATGCATGTTGTTGTTTTTACTAAAATGTTTACATAATGGTTGGGTTTGATGGTCCAACTTTGAATAGTAATTTGAGGGGAGATTAACAGTGCCTTCAGGCACTCTCAATCATGCATATTGTAGTGTTACGTATTTTTACTTCCAGTAATACTGATTTATGCATTTTCATGGGACCTTGTCAGTGTCCCTCTTTTTTAATCACTAGTATGATGGATTAACAGTAAAAGACAGCACCATTTTTTGTCTTCCTCTCAGGCTACTCATCTGAGAAGAGATTCTTGTCTAGCATGTTAGATTGTAGATGCTCACAGCTGGCAACTGCAAATTCTTGACTTTAATTGGTTAGTGAGACATGAAAGTGTTGTACAAAGAAGACCTGACACAGGAAGACAAAAGATCATTTTTTCCAGATCAGGGTACAGTTATGGACAGCTTCTGAATGTTATGGGGGGATGTCTTTGATCATTTCTGTTTTCCTCTTCTACCTGGGAGGGGGGGGAGAAGACATAATTGGGAGGTAGAAGATTGGAATAATAAACAAACAAGATATTGCTGGTCATGGCAGCACTTCACCGTGTACTGAAGACTAAAATAATTGAGAGATGTTTCCTTTTGCTGTGTTTTTGGGTGTTTAAAAATGTAGCTACTCACTGTGTTTATATTGTGAACATCTAACACTTAATAAAAGCAATCTTCACTTGGTTAAGATGAGTAATTTCTCATTTTGGAGCCACCCTGCTTTTATCACGTAACAGAATCTTATTTAAAGAACCACAGCTTTCCTTTAGATCCCATTTATATTCAGATCAATTTATAACCTTCTAATTCATAAGGTCATGTGATGGGCTATCATCTGAATCTTCCTAAGTATACTTTAAAAGATGCCTCACTGGGGTTTGTTGTTGTTGTGCTGTCTCTTACTCACATGAATAAGCATCATATAATACCCCTGATAATCATGTGATTAGTTGCTAAGCAGTGTGTGTATTTTGCTGTGGACAGGGAGATAATAGGAAATGTTCCCCTTTTCACTCTCGCCTATTTCATATTGATGCTCATGTAAAAATGCAGTAAAGCATTTTAACCCAAAAGAATCTGCCTGTTTCCAGAACATGTAACACTACTAAATACCAATCTTTACTTGAAATACAAAGCAGACTTTTTTTTAAAATGGGGCCAAATCTTAGTCCATCTGCCTAACTCGAATAAATGTCCATAGTGTAGTGGGGTGGCTGCCCTATCACTCCCTTTTCTGCTCAAACATGGCACAGCAAGTGCTCCCTGTCTAGTTTCCTCCTCTTTGGTAGTTCCACTGTGAGACAGAACTGTAGGTCACGATGTTATCCCCCTGCCTCAGTGAGAGAGAGACTTGCTAGTGCTAAACTGTGTGTCAGCTCCCTGGAACACTCAGTCAGTTAGCCACGCAAACAAACTCCTCAGGACTCTGCCAGCTGTTACTTTGCCTTGCCGCTTAACACTTTGTGTACCCAATTCCCCAAACTCCCCGAAGCGTCCGCCTGTAGTGTCCATCCCCTGACACTGGACACTCACAGTAATTATCAGGTAAGGGGTCCTCAAAGAGAGAGCGTACACACAGCTGGAAGGTTGCAATTCAGGATCAGATCCTTTATAACAACACCACACTGTAATCTATTTATGGTGAAAACAAATATAAGTTCATTAGCAAAGCACAGAGAATCACAGATTCAAGTGAGTATTGAGTCAGAATAAAGGAAACAGAAATGGTTACAAATAAAACAAAAGTATAACATGCTTTCTAGAGTCTAAAACTTAACATATTACATCCCTTGCCTAAAGCATGTTCTTACCCTCAGAGTCTTTCTTGCAGAGCTTGCTAGTTTTTCAGTCAGTCCAGGATCCATCTTAAAAACTTGTTAAACCTTCATAAACAATGGGTGATGATAAGCAGCAGTGTGTCAAGTAGTGGGGAAGTGTTCGGCTTCTCTGTTAGTCTATTTAGCACTTTCTTTAATAACCTGGAAGAAAATCACAGGTGATGTTAAATTTGTGGGGAGGGTTTGAGGACGCCAGTCCAGAGGACAGAGAAATAGTACAAAGGGACTCAGAGAGATAAGGAGTATAGGCAACAAATAATTACAGAAGATCCAGTTTGGGAAAATGCTGACTTTCTCCCCAGTTGTATTAGTCTGGAACATCCATAACTTAGTGAGAGGAAGAAACTTTGGAAGTGATATTTGGTAGAGGCCTGAAGATGATGATGATAAAGAACAAATTAGAGATGAGTTACAATGTGATATGGCTGTAAAAGTTGCATTTGGGGGCTGGATACACAAAGGCATCATGTCGCAGAGTAGGGAGGTTGACTTATTTGGGTGTATGTATCACTCTCGGTATGCGGCTCTGGTGCGACCCCACCCGGGGATCATTGAGTCATTGCTCTACCAGAAAGATGGGTGGGTTTACAATGCCAGAACAAAAAGGATCATAATTTGTAAAGAAAAATCATAAACCTAGATAAATATAGCTTGGCTTCAGGGTTGGACATAAGTCTACAGAGGGAGAGAAATTATTTAGTGTTGTATAAGAAGGAATAACTAAATAGTGATGGGATCATATTAAGAAAAGCATCCTGACAGGGAAATTTGTTTGACTGTGGAATAGTCTCCCAATGGAAAGCCCCTTTGCTTGGGATTCTTAAAACTAGGCTGGACAAAAATGCTAGGAAGTGTACTGTAGGAAACAAGCATATATTGACAGGAGATGGCCTGCAGGGTTCTTTCTATGTTTGCCTTCTGTGATTCTTGCAGGTCAGTGCATTCATGTATTCGCAGATGCAACACCTTGCTCATATCATACGCTCTCTGCATTGAGAGAAGAATCTAACAGGCTGTGTGCATTCAGCTGAAACTAAAGCCTTCTGTATGAGGTTGCCAGGAGTGTTATTGAGTCCTAAAGGTTGATTGGCATATTGCATAAATATTCTCAACTATTTTGCTAACCTTGACCCAGACTGGCAGAAACCTGGGGGACAAGGACACTGAGGGCAATGTTGTATTGTTCCACTCTCTCCCCTCCCTCTGTAATTCCTACGTCAATGTTGAATGGACTCCATGGTGTGGAAATCCCAGCAGTTGGCATGGGATTCCTTGGTACTGTGACTTCCACAGGAGTGAGATGCCCGGGAGCTGGAGGGGCTGAGGGAACCTGTGATGGATTGAACAGGCACAAGGCTGTCATAGGAGAGTACCTGGTGAACTAGTGACTCCATAAAGATCCTCAGGTTTTGGGAGCTGAACCTGCTGGTTATTCTGTGAGATGTAAAGCCTGATGCCTCCGCAACTGGTGATGTTTAAGTGGAAACTCCATGATGGGGACCTTGCAGAGTCTGAAATTTCCTACGTCTGATTTACCTAGTCTCATATTATATGATTAATATGAAGCAATTTCCTCTCAACATGAACTATAAGAAAAATAGATGATTAATGATGCTGTGCCTCTGACATACAAATATGTAGTTTCACTCAGTTTTTTCTGATGAGTAGATTTTTTTCTCCCCTGCAGTTAGTAGACACTGTTAAACGGCTTTAATGTAAGTACTGCCATAAATCTACTGTTAATTAGGTCATGTATCAAGTATTGTCCCAACAAACACTATTGTAAATGATGGCTTCAGTTTTCCAAAATTCTGTTTTAAATATAAGGAATATAGATACAGGGTTTAAACACTGATTTAAGTATCTGAAATAAGGTTAAGCAACAATGAAAAGCGTCTGTTTGGGAGAAAATGATGAAGAAGAGTGTCACAGTCCAGGGTAACCACATTCGTATTACCCTCCTGTGGTCCACCAAGGGCACCCACTTAACAGTTCCTGGATCCTCAGCTGTCACCTCCCTGGAGCAGCAACCCACATCTCTCTCCCTCCTGACCAGTGGTTTTCTAGGCTGCACGATTCCCTGCCTATACTGTGATATTCCCAGCAAGCCAGACTGCCTAACAGGCCAACGTCTGCACTTTACTTTCTCTGTGAAGGCTATGAACAGCATAATTGCACTCAGTTACAAGTTACAACACAGCTTTTTATAAGCAAGCAATTTATTTTTAAGGTGACAGCATTACCGATAACACACATTAAAAACAATAAAAGATCGTACACATATGCTAATAAGCTTATTAGATGCCATCCATTAGCCTGAGGAGGCCATAGTAGGTCAAATCCTTCCAACCATTCTGCAAGGATTGGGGGCCCCCTTTGGACAGAAGGTTCTGTCCATTTGCCAGATTACAAAGAAGGCCCTGTGTCCGCTTAAATTTAGGCTATTTATTTACAGGTTTTTTCTTTGTTGGTTTCTGGAGAATTTAATTTGAACTAGTATATGGGAGCCTCCCCAAAAGGTGGCACCTCTCTTGGGGGATTGCAACCTGGCTGATTTGCCTCAGTTACCACCCACTGTTTTTAGTTCCTGGAGGAGCTGTGGTAGCCCTCTCTTATGGAGTAGATCACAATTATACATAAACCATTAATTTTAAACATTGGACTCCAAAAATACTGCACGGTGTTGCAATATTTGTTACATCTCCCCCCTCCAGAGGTTAGATACAATCCTGACCCACAATAATACATAAACTTGATACAATAAGGTCATTTAAGGATATTGCAGGAAATTGCCATATCTGTCACAGAGAGATTGTATGTTTAAAATATTTTCGTTTGTGTGGGAAATACAAATTTAAAATATATGTCGCTTCAAGTCCAACTTTAGAGAATTCATAAAGATTATATATATATATAAAATGTATTGGAAGTTCAGATGTTTAACTGGACAATTATGTCCACGTTAGTATATTTAAAGTTGTTAAGAAATAAATCTACAGGTCTAAATTATTGTTTAGGTGGTACATGATTTTGTAATTACAGAGCCAATTAAAGATCCTTTTGTAAAATCATGATACTATAAATTGGGCCCATCAGCACAAATGATTCTCCATAAGTGTACAGAATGAGAATGCATCAACTTATATTTGTAAATTTTCTCCATACATTTCATAGTTAGGCAGAACATCTAACAATTAGTTAAATCCATGTAAACTTTACTTGCCTATTTTCATGTGGAGTTTGTGCATCTATTTAACTAATCTATGAATAACTCCTGGAGACAAAATGAAATAGTCTGGTAGAGAACTGCCAAAAATAGATCCTTGCCAGTTTTCCTGAGAAGCTGGCATCACTCGTTATCCTATCCTCCATATTATGTTTAAGCCAAAAATGTGTGGGGTAGCAGAGGGAGCTTCATGCAAACATTCTTCAGTGAGTAAGAAAGGGAACAGCGTAAATAGTAAGTTTAGTATATTCCAAAATCCACTGATGTCAGCAAACATCAGCAAAGCAAACTTTGTTTTTTGTTTTAAATCTTCTAATTTTAGGAGCAGGTTCCAGTTCCTGTTTATCATCCAACTCCTAGCCAGACTCGGCTAGCAACACAACTAACAGAAGAGGAACAAATTAGAATAGCGCAAAGGATAGGCCTTATACAGCACCTGCCTAAGGGAGTCTACGATCCTGGACGAGATGGCTCTGAGAAGAAGATTAGAGAGTAAGTTACACAAACTGGTAGTTTTAAGGTGGCAGTGGTTTATTTTTTGGTTTGTTTGTTTTTTGTTTTTTTAAGTGACATTTCTGCAGGAGAGTGGATCTTGGGAGGAGAAGACTTTTTCTCTTTTTTGCCTTGTTTTATTCTTCATCTCACTTTCCTTGATTAGCAATGAGATTATATACCCTAGGGCAGGGGTGGGCAAACTACGGCCTGCGGGCCAGATCCAGCCCGTCAGGGATTTGGATCTGGCCCGCAGGATTGCCACCCCCGTGGCGCCGTGCGCCCCGTGCCGCTCCCAGAAATGGCCAGCACCACGTCCCTGTGGCCCCTGGGGGAGGGGAGGCAGAGGGCTCCGTGCACTGCCCTCGGCTGCAGGCACCGCCCCCCACAGCTCCCAATGGCCGGGGGAGGTCCCGACAGGCAGCGCACAGAGCCCTCTGCTCCCCCTTCTCCAGGGGCCGCAGGGACGTGGTGCCAGCCACTTCTGGGAGCAGCCCAGTGCGCGCTGCTGCCACCCTGGAGCTGCTCCAGGTAAGCGGTGCCGAGCCGGAGCCCGCACCTCAAACCTCTCCTGCACCCCACACCCCAACTCCCTGCCCTGAGCCCCCTCGCGCACCTCTCCTGTACCCCAACCCCCTGCCGTGAGCCCACTCCTGCACTCTTCCCTGCACCCCTGCCTGGAGCCCCCTCCCGCATTCCACACCCTCTCCTGCACCCCAGCCCCCTGCCCTGATTCCCCTTGTACACCCCGTACCCCTCCTCTGCCCCAATCCCTTGCCCTGAGCCCCTTCCTGCACTCCTCCCTGCACCCCTGCCCTGAGCCCCCTCCCACATTCCACACCCCCTCCTGCACCCCAACCCCCTGCCCTGAGCCCCATTGTACACTCCGCTCCCCTCCTCTGCCCCAACCCCTTGCCCTGAGCCCCTTCCTGCACCCCGCACTCCCTCCCACACCCCGCACTCCCTCTTGCACCCCAACCCCCTGCCCCAGCCCTACATTCATGGCCCTCCATGCGATTTTCCCAGCCAGATGTGGCCCTTGGGCCAAAAAGTTTGCCCACCCCTGCCCTAGGGTGAAGTAGATGCCAAAATACCACTGCAAAAGCAGTCTTCCCCATCCCTGCTCAGACCACATCATCCCATTCCTTGAATCCCTCCATTGGTTGCCTCTAACAAACTAAAGCTCCTATTTCTCTCCTACCTAATCTTGTCCCCAAAAACATCTGTGTTCCTCTCTGCCCTTATTCCCCCACCTCCATGCTGCTCCCAGTCCTTTTGGTCTTACTGATCCTTCTGTCTCCTTTTTTGCATTTCTGACTTCATGCCTTCTACCATCCTCCCTTCTTCTCCGCATCAAGAATAATCACAGCCTTTCTCTCCTGAATTGTTGTCCCATGTTTTGCTTATCTTGTCTTATTAAGATTATAAACTCTTCAGGGCACAGACTGTGTCCTAGCTATGTTTGTAAGACATCCTGTAAATGTATGGTACCATATAAATATTTTTTAAGCAACAATATATTTAGCTTAGTAGTTTCCATTCATTGTAATGGAAGTGTCAGGCTGCAATCAATCTCCTGAGTTTTGATAGTAATAAGGAGGTTTCTCTTCGCTCTTTTCTGAAGCCTGACTGCCATAAGGAAATTTACAGCTTTCTTTCCAGGCCAAGTAGTGGTTTTAAGGAACGTTGTTTTCCATGCACCACTATCACTGAAGTTTTCCTATGCCTTGTCCCATCCCTCTGATAAGTGAGTTAGAGACAGGTTTGAATAGTCTTCAGTGGTGAATCACTAGGGCTTTGATTTTTGAGCTGAAAGTCTGCTTGCTGTAGCAAGTAGGGTTCCTGAAGTTTCACGTACTGAGAGGAAAATGGATGTATTATGGTAGATGTCTCTTCACCTGACTAAGTTACAGTAACTTGATCATTTCTCCAACAAGTCAAAGTGGATTTGACCTGGTCTAGTAATCTCATGGAAATACTATGCTACTGCAGAAGGGCCAAAAGTTTGAGACTTGAACTTGGTTCTTCACTCCTAGCTTGGTAGAGAATTAGAGTGGCCACTCCTGGCACTACTGAAAGTATTCTGGTGCCTTGGTGGTTTCCAGCCATTTATACTGGGATATGGAGATTGAGCTTCTGTCCTCCAGGCATAGGACAAGTCTCAAGAGACTCCTGTTGATTGATTGGAAGAACACCCTGTGATTCAGGCTCAAGTACTCTGACTGGCCTACATAGAACATTGAGTCAATGGCAAAGTAACAGCAGCACAGCTGTGTTGGGCACATCTGATTGCAGCATGCTGGAGAGAGTCTGGCTGCTTCATGTGGGAGGGAAATCAGGAGCACAGACAACAGTCCCTCATGAGGAGGGAGGTGCTGAGTCAAGAGAGAGGGGTTGGCCTAAACAGAAAAGTTGCATTGTTTAACGACAGGTGTGATTTTAAAAAACTGATTTAGTTAAACCAGTCTCGCTTTGTGTGGACACACTGTTTTAAGAGTGTTTAGTTTAAGTTGATTACAAACAGGTTCTCACATAATCCCATGATTCCAGGAGCTCTGGCTTTAAAAATAAACACTAGATAGCACGAGATTCACAATAAAATCATGGGAGTTGGCAACATTGTCAGCTTATGCCACTAGAAAGCACCATTCCAGAGCTTTTCTTCCTTGAAAGCTGTATTCTTCAAAATGGCGACATCTGCCACTGTAAATCATTCCAAAATATAGAAAAAAGGAACTGCACCTCAGAGCGTTCATGTCAGAATCTCTCACAGAATCGGTTGAACTGAGCAGCAGCCTTTTCAGTTATGGCACAGAGCACAGCATTGATTGTGAATGCCTGAAGGAAATGGCCTGTGGCGGGAGATGGAGACCAGGGGAATTACAGTAGTTGTGGCTTCTTCAGTTTTGAGGGCCTTTTTACATTGATCAAACAAGTTACAGTGTTTGATAGAGTCAAATCATCCCCCTGTGGGTTATAACCACACAGCTCACTGGAAACTGAGCTTGTATTCAGCATCCTCCTAATTTTGTTGGATGGGAGGGGTGCCCCTCCCCCACATGGGTAGATTATACAGAGTGAGGAGTTGGGATAAAAAGCATTACTTTGGCAGGATGTGCCAGAGGCTAATGTCATCCACATGGAGGCTCTGTGGGATTTTAGGGACGTAGCATCGAGAGCACTCCCAAGAAAGCTAGTGCTGATGGCATTAGTGTTAATTTACCCAGGAAATCCCCATCCTGTCTACGAGAGGATGAGGTGAAGAGAACAGCTTCCCCACCTGCCCCTTCCACACCTGTGGAGCCCAGCCCCAGCAGAGGAGGCTTATATGGGGCTGGGGGAAGTGAGTCAGTGGCATAGAAGAATTGCCCCCTTCAACACCCCTTCCTCCAGTTTGCAAGTTGTTTGTCCCCTCCACATGTGGACTTGGAGGGATGATTTGGCCTACATGTTTTTGTCCCATAGTTTAACTCTGAGAACCTTGGTTTTTTTTTAAAGTGAAGTTCTGATTAATATTTATAAGTCAACTACTGCAAATAGCTTCGTACCCAGGCATGTCACTTACTCATTTTAAAGTAGAAATAGCTTTGGCTGGCTGGAGAAGTCCACTTTTAAAAAGCATTAAAGAATAGGTAATAATAGAATTATTTACTTACATAGAGCCATTGTAAAGCACAGTCCTTCCGAGGCAAAGATGACAAGGTCCTACTCCATGGAGTTTAAATTAAATACGTGCAACAGTGGTAACTGAGGGGGAGTGGAGGAGAGGCAGCCATAAATGGTGAGAGTCAGAGAGGTTGTTCCCTTTATGAGAGCTGAGGATGCGCAGTACCATGCAAGAAGTACACTGCTTCGAGCAAGCTCAGCCCGTAGTGTGGCCATGCACTGCAAGTCACGCCTGGTGTGTTTTCCCATGGTTCTCATTATCTACGGTTTATTTAAATTATTTTATTTATGGGAGGGGCAGGGGGAACACTGAAGGGTTTAATTCAGCCTTTTACTTTTCAAGGTTAATCTTTATTTTAATTTTTGTTATAAATGGTGTTGGGCATAGAATTAAGGAGACTTGTTAATGAAGCTAACGTAAAATGTATTCAGATGTTGATGTGATAATAAACTTATCCTGGTGCTTTTCTCCAATAAACATAGTAGCAGGGTAGGTAATACTGCTGCTTAACTTTCCAAAGCGATAAGAGTATCTTAACATTTCTCCAACTTCTTTTTCCTCAGATGTGTGATCTGTATGATGGACTTTGTTTACGGGGATCCTATCCGATTTCTGCCATGCATGCACATTTACCACCTGGACTGTATAGATGACTGGTTGATGAGATCCTTTACATGCCCCTCCTGCATGGAGCCAGTTGATGCAGCACTGCTTTCATCATATGAAACTAACTGAGCCAGGGTTTTGCCTCTGACCCATCAAGGAAACCATCCATTTTAATGGGTTTGATCCTTTGTCATTCAGCCCAAAGAGCCAGGGATTAGGAGTTAAGATCATGCACAAAACGTACATTTCCTAACAATTCCTGAATGGCTGCAGATATTGGAAAAACACATAATATTTTAGGGAATATAGAAAAAGTAGGAAGTTATTTTATGGAAAGCCTTGACCCAATGTTTAAAAACATAGTTGTCCTTTAACGCCTGTTATTACACACACACACATAGGAATTGTATAAAGTTCTAAAAAAACTGTAAATGTTGAAATGGAGTGTATCAAATTTTCTTAGAAGCGAGATAAGGATATTTTTTCCTAAAATAAAGGAACAATTTTTGTTCTGATTCCTTTCACAAGTTCCTGGTATTTGGGTCAAGGCTTTATTAAAAGCTACATTTTATAACACTGGCACAAAGAAATAGTTTTAAGCTTGTTTGCACAGTTCTTTTTTTTCCATTGGAAATGGAATCCATTGCCTTAGGTCTTTTTAAATAGTGTATTGTTATCGTTGGGCTGGCTCTACGCTTGAAATCCAGTTTATTTATAATCTGTTAAAAGTGCTATATTTTGTTTGCAGTTAGGATTATGCAGAATTCAAAGTGATCTCCTAGCCTGTAAGCAAATGGAGATGCACTGTCCCTTTTCTATAAGTGACAATTCAGTGTAAGGATGCAAAACAAATCTGCCAGTTAAATTTTGTTTTACCCTTTTCTGTTTGTTTTTCCTTAATTTGCTTCAGTTTTGATCAGACAATGATACTTAAACTTAAGTATCAACATTTTTGATTTATGATGTTAAAAGTGGACCACTGTGCTTCAGGACAAGATGAAAATGGAGCCATGGTGATTAAACTGTTCAGAACCATTTATTTCCCTTCTTACAAAATTAATGTCAGCGTTGATTACTTCTCCTGCCAATGTCTTACACCATAGCAAAAGGGTATTGCATCTCTCCTTCCTGTAGTTCTTCTTAGGTTATTGAAATTAAAAATAAACATACTGTATCTCAGTCTCTGAATGAAATGTATTTGTTAAGTCCTACTGGTGGACATTTCAGATATAAGAACTGTATTTTATGTTTTGCACATAAATGTTAAGTTCATATATAAACACAATTTCATAGTGATCAAGGGGAAAAAATAGTACAGCTAAAGTAGAAGCGATACAAGTGTCTGCAATTCTGAATCAGAAAAGGTATGTGCTTGGTAGAAACAGTCTAGCAAAAATTGTAGCTTTCAATCTTTGTATCCGCTTAGCATGTGTTTATTTTTTTCTTAAATGTACTCTACTGCAGTGGTCCCCAAAGTGTGAGGCACACTCCCCTACGGGGGCACAGAGGAACATTCAGGGGTAGCACGGTGGGGCCTGAGCTAGCCCACACAGGGGGCAGGGAGGCAACACACCCAGCCCCGCTCTGCCCCCAGCCCAGCTCCGATCCCAGCTGCAGCTCTGCTCTGCCCTTAGCCACAGCTCCAATCTGTCCCCTGCTCTGCCCCCATCCCAGCCCCACTCTGCCCCTGCTTCATCCCCAGCCAGCTCTGCCCTCATTCCCTCTCTGCCCCCAGACCAGCTCCTCCCAGATCCCCAACTCTGCCTTCAGTCCAAGCTCTTCTGCTAAGACAACTGTGCAGTAATGGAAGGGAGACTTGGACAGATTCCATTACTGGTAAGGGGCGGGGCAGGGACAGCGACAGGAAAAGTTTGGGCACCACTGCTCTACTGTGACTTTTATACACTCAGTGCAAAGCTGATACATTGAGAAAGCTTATTCTAGTAAATGGGATGCAGCCTGAAGTTAACTGCAATGAATAAGGGAACATTCTTGATTGTTCTGTGTATATAGTTTGAGTGCTTGATGTAACAATTTATATTTAAACACAAGTACTTTGAAAACTCTGTGTACTTATAATATAGAGCAATTATATGTCATTAATGATTTTAAAAGGTTGGTCAGTAGAATGCAGAATCAACATGCTGGTTTATTTATTAGCCCTGCAGCTGAAAGCTACACACTGTATTGTATATGAATTCCGTAGGTATTCAAAAGCAGTTCAGAACAATCTACAGTACCAGATTCGTTGAAATTGTTACACGTTGCCTGATTTCCCCCTGCCTTCCCCTTTATGAGAGAGAGAGAGACACACACACACACACACACACACACTGACTTAATTACATGAAGCAATTCTGAGAGGAAAGACCTGAAATTGTGCAATGTTCTGAGTGGCAAATCATTGTTGTGTGTGTGTGTATAACATCATAATATCCATGTTTGTCAAGTATTCTAGTCAGAATTTTTTCCTTTTGCCTTGATTTTTAAAATTGGCAAATGAACAATTTTTAAACATCTTTTTCATGTTGGTATTAGTCTGTCTATTATAATATGTGATTATGAAAGATTTGGAAGGAGCACTGAAATGACTGGTTATTGAGCTGAATGGTTTTCCAGGCACTTTGTATTGTTGAACTTTTAACACTGATATACAGTGTTAAGAGAAACAAACGTATGCTTTAATTAAATTACTTGTTAAATAAAATTATAACAAAAGGTGTAAAGGGCTAGAGTTAGAATTGATTACACAAGAACATTCCAAAAACAAATTTTAATTTAAAATGTGTAAATATAATGAATACATTAATTGATTTTAAACCTCTAGGTGCAATGCTGTTGCATAATAGACTTGCTTTTCCATAACTAAATAGCCTAAATTCAGATTTTTGGGGGGCTTTTAATTCATACACCCAAAATGAATATAAGTAATTTACTTAAGCCCAGGAAAGAATAGTTTCAAGAGAACTGTGTAGATTGAGATTGTAGATCACTTGGATTCTAGCCCCAGCTCAGAAACTACTTCCTTTGTGTCTAATTCCCCCATCTGTAAAAATTAGGATAATACTTGCTTCCTACTTTGCAGGGGTGTTCTGAATTAATTATTGACACCTCAAATACAAACACACTAGACAACTTGATTGCAACACAGTTGTTTCCTAACCTACTTACAACTGCGGATCCATTTGTGGTGTAGCATAGATCTTACCAGTCTAAATCAGTTTTGTAATTCTGATATGGCCACCTGTTTTAACCTGTTTCCCTGCTGTGGTTGTATTTTTAGCGTAGACAGTCCCTTAGTATTTATTATAATGCTTTTCATCTTCAAAGCACTTTGCAAACATTAAACTAAGTATAATTAAGCATGATTTTAAAATCCTTTAAAAATCTTTACCTGAAAAACTACTAGTAAAATACTGAACTTGTAAAAGCAGTTCACCACTAAAGGAACTTTGGATAAAAATAGTCTTTATTGTTTTAAAGCATCCCTTAGCAATTATACATATGATTCACTATGATATCATAAATGCTTTACAAAACTTAATTGCACATTTTATAAAATATTGGGTGCTCAATTCCATAGTTGCTATAGATAATTAACAAACACACTATTAGAAATGTTGTGAGTGTTATTGGTGGTATTGTTTTAATCCTTTCACCTATAAAGCCAGCTCCCTTAATACTGCGAGCCAAGCTGTGTAGGCTTCTGAGGGAAGAGAAATTAGGTAATTCTAAAAGTTAATTTTTTTTATACATACAATTATGATTTTAAGGTACCAATATCTTGCAACCTTTCTGGATTAGGAGCAACTGTCCCCTTGGAAAGATGACAAACCCCTTTTCTAGTGATGTAAAGCACAAATTTCTAGCCCAAGGGATTACAAGATATCAGACCTTAAACTTGTCAGTGATGGTTTCTTTCTTTCTTTTTTTGATGGCAGATGTTTGAAACGGCTGAGAGGCTTTGAATGTTACATTAAGTCCTGGTGAAGATGGAGTAGTGGACAGAGTGCAGGTTAGGTGATCAAAAGTGCATGTTAAATACAGTTTATCACATGGCTATCACTAGTATGTGCATACACTCTTATGTATGTGTATGTGTGCATTAGATTCATTCCTTGAAGAGCTTTCTCTTCAACAAGCAGTTGAATGTCAGATAAAACCAACACGTGGGAATGTTTCTTATAAAATCTATAACTGTTAAGCCATCCATAGAACAGTCCCAGATTTAATATCCAGAATAAATGTTTGTTTTAAAAGATTAAATTCCTTTTACACAGAATTTTAGTTTTGGGGGGAAATTGTGGACATGGTTGTGTGCTAATAATTCTTAACAAGCTGTCCGCTGTTAAATCCTATTCCAGGATCAGAAAGTGGGGCCTTTGACTTTCTGCAGATGAAATGCTTAATTTATGCTTTTTGATAAAGGGATTAATGTAAACATTTTCTTTTAAAGTATACTTTTGATTTATGTAGAAGAAATAGCTAGAGTTGCACACTGCCAGCAAATTTCTGATGACTTCAACTTTGCATACAAGCTTAGAGCAGACAATTATAAGCCACAGAGAAAAACCGTTGAAATTTAGAATACACATTGCTTCATTATCTGCAAATATAGGCGATTGATAACTTTAAAGACAATTGTTCTATCAGGCAATCCTGTTGTACTGGGAGGGCAGCTTAATTACATTTTCTGGTTTAGAGGGAAGTTCAAAATTATAAATCATTAAGTCAGTGCAAGCTTAATAGATCCATGCTGCCAAGGAGCCAGGGTCCCCTTTGGGAAAGGACACAGACGGGTCTAGCTTCTTGTGGATCCCAGCAATCCACCAGGTGTGGGGATATGTCCTGTAGCCTTTGACGGTGAAAATCCCAACTTGTGTGAGGAGCTCCACAAAGCAATCATAGACTTGCTTGTCCAGAAACAATTTGTGTGGGTTTTTCCTGTGGGATAGGAGGATCTTGGCCAGGTGCAGTTGCTATTTTAAATATATGGTTTCCTTTCTGAATTGTTCCAACTTACAGCTTGGATGTTTGAGCTGAGAGTGGTGAGACTTGAGTACTTTTGATTCCCTCTTGATCACACAAGCCAATGGTAAAGTCCCTTATGCTTTTTGCATTTCCTTTTTATCCAGTCCATGAAATAGTGTTGTCTCAGAAAAGCAAAATGTATGAGTATATGTATCCACACACATTTTATAGTGCTAAAATCTAGCCACCTGAACACTTCAGGTTTGCTATGCAATAGCAAAAGTCCTCTCTCTACAAATAAGAAATGATAAGCTAAAATGTATAGGTCTGTAGCTTCAACACCTTGCTTATGCAGAAGTTTAATAGATATTTAGCAATCATTCTAGGCAGTAATATCTCAGTCAACACTGTGGTGTTTGAAATAGAACTTTCACAATATCATCAGTCTCATCTTCTCTACAGAAGGATACTGGCAACATCCCTCGGGGTTTTTCCACTATTTCTAGTAGTTTTGTCATATTCCAAACTCATGATTTCTAAAGTTGTGAAGAGACAAAGATATAGTGTAACTGTGTGATTGTTCTATTACCCTGTTTCTCTGTAATAAAAAAAGCAAGTCTTATGGCGTTGGAGGAAAATGTCAATTTTAAGGTATGACTCAGATTTTGGCAGAATTACAATAACTGGAATTAAGTGGTAATTAAATTTATTTTAATATAATTACATAGAATAGACATTCCAGAGTGTGGAAGTATGTCTTCCCAAAAATTGTGCTGTATTCTTCATAACTTTACTTTATAGTAAAAAAATAAACAGGGGAAGTTCATAGAGCTCCATGGTTTTCATCCAACTCTAGCCTAGACATATAGAACAGCACTTTCCATTGTCAACGCTAATAGTACTAGCAGGGCTAGCAGCATCATGTACATGTGGGTGGTAATCAGCAAATGCTTCACTAGTGCTCATTGTACTAGATTCAGCCAATAAATATGCTCATCTAGGGGTGGCTAGACAGAGTGGCCATGTCATGAGGCTGCAGTCATGTGAAATAATATGTCCAAGGCATATAGTTAGTTTTTTTTTTTTTTTAAACAAGCAGCTGCAAGTAGTAACAATACAAATAAGTCTCTACCCAACATGTATGTTTGTTTGTAATCCAGAGAACTGAGTCATTTGCTACTGTTAACTAATGTAGGGTAATGATTGTCAAAAGGAATTAACTAAAGTACAGAATGCTGTTGAGCTTACTTTGTTTTGTGCTTTTCCTATAAAACAAGGCCAGTAACCGTGAATACAGTGAAATTTACCAAAATACATAGTTTTGAATAATCATTTTGTCTTACAGTGCTAGCTAGTAATATGCAGAAGTAGGTCCATAGAGAACAGAATATAATGAATTATCCCAATCCTGCAGAAATATTACTGAATGGAGAGGGAAATCCCTGAAAAATTTTACCAAAATGGTATGCAGATTTCTTTAGCTTTGTTTCTGTTGATAAATCTTGGTCAGTAAATCACTGTTGCTCTATCTGTTTAACACAAGAGATTTGTGTGAGGCTATTTTTCGTTGTTTCTGCTTTTTTTGTTTTAAAGCAATTCTAGAAGCACAGTATTTCCAAAAGTTAAAGATTTATTTAAAATATTGATACCTTCCAAACATATATCACTCTTTCATTCATTCGCTAACAGAGGAGGTATTTCTATTAATGTGACTAGAAGAGAGCCAGTTTCATTTATACTGTCATCTCTCCAAAGCATTAGGAAAGTTGATCATGCATTACAGAGATGTTTCCCTCCGTATCCTTTGGACAGTGAGAGAGAGAGAGAGAGAGAAAACGGGTGAAGCTACGGTACATTGTTTTTCCCACTACATCTTCCAGGTGAGCCGTAGCTAACACCTTCATCTTACGGGGACTACGCTTTGTGCTGCAAGGTAGCAAAATGTTAAGAAATTGTACTGCAGGACTCCTGAGAGATGGACTTTTAGCAGGACTCCAAAGGCTTGTTCACTTTTCTGCACAGCATAGGGATGATGTTGATTTTCATGGCATTTCTTGTTCAACATATGCCTACACCTTTGAAAAGTAATAAGCAATTGGAATTAGAAGAGCTGTATGTGTAAAGCAGGACAAGAATCTTTTGATTATATAAAAACACATGGCAGTGCTGAATCTATGCTTTTTCTCATAACTATTGATACATAATATGAAGATCGTACAGCTGCCCCACCGTGTAGTGTATATGTGAGTATGTTGAACTAGGAAAGTCCTGTCTCTAGAAAAGACATTCCCACCTATGATTTTAATGATGGAAGACCAAGGATATCTTTGTATTTGTTTTTAAGGGTATGAGTTGAACATTCTTAACCAATCAGCCTGGTGGAAAGGCATTGGTCTGTGCTCCGACCTATTAATTTGCATTGGGAAACAATTTTACTTCTTCTCTAGAGGAAGAAAGGGCAAACTATAAACTGCCCGATTTCCTTCCTCCTGCCGGGAAAAATCCTGCAGGAGGGGGTAAGAGAGGTGGGACCATTCTTCTTTGAGGTTCACTTTTATGGAGCTTCCTGCAGAACAACATGTTGTGGGGAAAAGGAGCAGTGGAGTTTACAGGGCCTTTCATCAACATGGAGCCTGGCATGCAAGAAGGGACTCCCTCACAGTGCAGGCAGGAGCCTGCCTGCAGAAATGGCCCTCTCTCCTCTTACTCCACCCACCCTCTACTGAGAACAGAGTTGCTGAAGGAGCCCAGAGGGCAGTAAATACAACTTAAGGCTGCGTTAACTCCAAACTGGACTTCTGTGCAGAAATCTAGCCATTCTCCAGCAGACAGTGCCAGGCTGAGGCGCCCTGAAATCTCTACAGAGCACTTTCCTCTCAGATTTGCAGCAGAGGGGCATCTATGGAGAATAAGGGCAGAGGGGCAATGAGACTGTAGGCACATTGCTCCCTCTTGTGGCAAGAAGGAGATCTACACACAGGAGTTGCTCCAGCCCAAACTTCTTACTATGGAAAACATTTATAAAGAATCTTTTTAAACATGGAAATAGCAGCTACATGAGCCATGATTTCCAGGAAAAGTTTACTGTCAAATTAATTTTGTACTGCTGAACAAATAGTGGAATAGTAGTCAGGGCCGGTGCAAGGAAGTTTCGCCTAGGGCGCGAAACTTCCACCTTGCGCCCCCCCCAACCCTGCGGCAGCTCCCCGCCCCCCTCCACCCTGAGGCGCCCCCTCCC
>NW_020664453.1:5341080-5344411 GCF_002925995.2 Terrapene triunguis | reverse complement strand
CCCCCGCGGCAGCTCCCCACCCCCTGGCCCGGGGATCCGTGCAGCAGCTCTGACCCAGGGGAACCCTGGGGCTGCGTGTCGGCGGCTCAGACTCCCTCTCCCTCCCAGCGCAGCGACCGCTGTAAAAAAAAAAAAACAACAAAAAAACCAAACAAATTGGGGGCGCCGCTTTTTGGCGCTAAATGGTAGCACCGGCCCTGATAGTTAGTAGTGCATTTCTTAAACTTCAAGTCATGTTTGTTCTGGTAAACGCTGATGGGTTTGGTTCCCCAGGCCCCCTGGTCATTTTTAATTTAGCCTAAGGAGGATAAATGATCCACTCTTCCACTGTATTCTTCACTTGCTTTTTTCTAAAATCCTGGCTATACTGTAAATTATCCAGCCTACAAAAAATGATAGAACAGACTGAAATTGAAAAGAAAAAAAAATCACATTTGCATAATTGAAACTTCTTAAGGTCTTTACTAGCAAGTTTGTTTCAGCAGCTAGAAAATTACTGAAGAGAAAACCTGATAAGAAGATCTTTGTATGAATAACAAAATGCCTGAGATTCAAAAGCTTCTGACTTAATCTGAAAGACTGAATTTTCTCTCACCAAACTAAACAAGTAAACAACTCAGGGATCGGGAAAAGTGTTTCTTTTTCGCAATAACATCAATATAAATTCAAATTTACATTCATAACCAAGTCAGATCAAAACCAATAAGCCTTCTTGTTTAGTTGTCCCAGTTCATATCCTAGCAAATAAGTAAATGTAATATATACATAAATTAAAAATTAATTACAAAGATATTACAAGCCACGTTTGGAAAAAGAAATCTTTTGTAAAGGTGTGGGGGGTGGGAGTGGGGAGGTTGTTTTGTTTTTTGCCAGACTGTCACCACAGATTCAAAATCTTTTAGGTATCACATGTTCTGGTCTCTCCCACTGATTTAACAGAGAAGGGCGATAATGTTTCAAAGTTTGCACACAGACATCAAAGAAGAAAAGGTTATGACACTGTTGAAGCTCCAGAATGTACTCCATTTTCTGAGACCGATTTGGCTTGGTGCAAGGCAGCTTGAATTCTGAAATGTGTTCTTGTTTCCATGGAGTAATTCTTGTAATTTTGTCTAAACAAAAACAAATCCATTCTGAGCATCATATCATTAAATATTTTCTAGTTATTTTTACTATACAAAACAATTGCAGACAGCAAAAAGCCTTTCTTCACAATCTCCTTTGTTGCCGTCTCTAAAATATAAGGCCATATGTGCTTGGCAGAACAATGCAGCTCTTTGTTCTTTTATTTGTAGTTCTAGTGTCTGGCAAGTACCAGGGAAAATACAGCTTAATAAGAAACTGAATCTGTTCCACTCCTTCAGAATGCTGAGTCCATATTAAATATCCATGATGTCAACTCAGTTTATTCCCAGAAATTAGATTTAAATTTTTTTTTTTAATGTTGACTGAACTTTACTGTGATTAGTCATCTTCATGGGATCTCCCCCCACCCCCTTCATTTTAATAATAATTGTTAGTGTAGGGTGAGGACTGGTATTTAACCATTTTGCTGCAGCCATGTGAGTCCAGGAACAGCAGAATGTGAAAGTGAGTGCAATGTTCACAGGTAAGAGATAAAGAATGAAATTTTGATTAAAAAATTCCCTTAGTTTTAAAAATGTAGCATAATGCAGGGAAAGGATTTTTTTTTTTTGAAGTGCCTAAATGTTGATATATAAACCATGGGAGGAGTGGTGAGTGTGTGTGCTTGTTTTCCATGCTACAGTTTCTTCTGGTCACTTCAAATTCTTGTCTCCAACTTATTTGCTGAATTTACAAAATAATTTAGTAAACAAACAAAAGGCTACACAAGAGAGAGCTGAAACATCCAGAAGAAACAAACTGATTCTGGAGATCTCTTGGCATGGACGCTACTCAGAGTAGAAACAACGTGTCATTTTCTGACATTAAACCACAAGAGGAAATCAAACCATTGTACAGTTGAAGTGCTACAAAGGTACATGGCCCCAGCTGAAGCACAGAAGGCAGAAAGCTGAAGACCAGTCAAACTGTCTAATTACTTAACCCCTTCATGCCCTTTTTAAAAAACTCTTTGTAAAACATGCTGCAGAAAAGGTGAGCCAAGATGAGGCTACAGTTGAACAAATGTTTTAAGACACACAAAAAGGATAAAGGGAGCAACTCCAGTCCCCTGTCCTAAGACAAACCTGTTGGCAGCAGCATCAGTGGGCAGGGTGATGAGCAGGCCAGCTGATCTGGGACTAGGAGAAGACGGGGAGTTGGGCTGGGACAGCCTTCATGGACCAGCTCCACCGCATAGGGGGAAGAGGAAAGAAAGGATTCTGTCCTCCGCCACATATGTCCTGTGCTGACCTGGGGATTTGTCCCTCAGCATAATATTATATTCTAAACAGCTAGGGCAACCTGAGTTGAGGTTTTTCCATTTCCTGTCAGTTAAAGCCCAAAGACAGTGCCCGCAAGCACAGATCCTCTTTTGTAGGTATTAACGTCTCTCCTGTTACAGGAGAAACAGAGAGCTTAAGTCCTGGCAGGTGTCAGACCATTTTAATTTATTTAAAGAGAGCGTTGTCATTTTTATACTACAGATGCGTGTTAATTATTTAAAGTCTTAAACAGTTTATTTTTAAAAGCATTTCAATTCAGCTTCATTCAGTCATATCACTCACGGGAGCATGGGACCTAGAAATGTGGCAGTTTCTATGAGAAAGCTCTGAACTCCAAACCTATCACTCTGCTGCTTAGCTTAACAATGTAACAACTGACACAAGAAGCTGACAGAAGGAGGCCGTTGGAGGGTAGCTTGTGACCATTTCTGTTTATGTTCTCTCTCTGACTTTGCTGATCTCCAGTTCCTAGTTTTTTTACATTATCCAGATGTTCCAAATCTCATTTTCTCCTCAGTGGATTAAAAATATTGCTTGTAGCATATGCCAGTATAAATGCAAGTACTTCTGTTTACATCCAAACCAACAATGTTTATAATTTCACCCCACTCACTCTCTTACTGCTAAGATACTCAAACCAGCAGTAGTATATGGATGTAGGTCACACGGAAGAAAGCGCCATGTGACAGGCAGTATACGCTTGTCTCCACTCTTTGGATTTGCAAACATGAGTCTGCATATCAGGAATTGGCTTTACATAACCAGTTCTCCCTCTAGTGGTTTAGGAAAAACTTGCGTGGATTTTCTGAATGCCCAGTTTAGAATTGCATCTCCAGTCGTTAAATATTTACAGTGAAATGATCTTACCATGATAATGATTTTCTCATTCCTAAAAGGTAACAGTGTAGTGAACTGATAAACAA
>NW_020664453.1:5328644-5340680 GCF_002925995.2 Terrapene triunguis | reverse complement strand
TGTATATGTTCCATTCTATGCATCCGAAGAAGTGGGCTGTAGCCCACGAAAGCTTATGCTCAAATAAATGTGTTAGTCTCTAAGGTGCCACAAGTACTCCTGTTCTTTTTGGAGTTATTTTAGAAATCTTTGGAGTAATTTTAGATAGCAGGTGATCAGCAGCTGGGGGATTTACTCAAGTATTATGGAGCAGCCATATCTGATCCAAAGTAAAGGGAGAAGCAAGCTTCCCATTGTAAGTGCCCATGTCTGAGCAAAGCAGCATGGAAACTGAGCACCTTGCAGGAATATGCTGCTCACCAAAGAGTAAGTTAAGAGCTATTTATTTCTCACTCCTGGCTGAAGCAAGCTATCCTTTGCTTATTGTTTTTTGTTTGCTTGACCCGGCTGAAGAAAGCCCCAGAACTAACTCTTCATACATTAGACCAAAGCAGAACAATGCTCTGTGCTTCAAAAAGTGGCAGGATGCAATATTTCTCTTTAAACTTGTTCTCCCCGTTGCCTACACAGAGAACAATGTCTTAAATAATTTGTAAACTTTTCTAAATATAAACTAAGCTGCTACTGATTCCAGGCTGTGCTGCTCTAGCTGCTGACTCAAGCCTAGAGGTGTGTGTTGGGAGAGCATGGAGCCTGAAGTGGCAGAGCACTGCAGTAAGTGAGGAAGCATTAGACTGAGTGAGGAACTGTCTGGATTCCTTAACTCTTCATTTCCAGACTATTTTTAAGTGCACAGCTTTTCAAAGGAAGTGGGTGAGGTCCTTTTGGGGGGTGCTAAGTGTTTTGATGGTGGTCACTTTCAACTAGCTTTGTGTAGAATGAAGTTTTTGTTGTTCTAAATGTGTTATTTGAGAGACTGTGTAGTCTGGGGTCAGAAGCACTGGGGGGGGAGAAGTCAGGATTTCCTACATTTTAATCCTGGCTCCGTGTAACCTTGGCCAGGCTACTTCCCCACTCGTCCTCATCAGTAAAGTGGGATAACACCTACCTAACCACGAGAGTTATTACTTAGGAAATGTTTACACAGCATGGTCTATAGTGTACAATACTATTTTTTTCAGGAAGAAATTCTGGCCCAATATAAAGCTGAGAACGGTGCAGAGACAGAATGGTAAGTCTGTTATGAGGCAAGTACACTATCAAGCCAAGATGTTCTTGATAAATCTAATTGATAGAAAACTAGTAATGTTCAAACAGTAGTATGGCAAAGTGAAACAGTCCTGCTATTTTTCAGATACACTTAAAGTAATGCAAATGAAGAAGCTAAATACAACCTGAAAATCATTTTTACTACATGCACTTCAATGAAGTAGAAGAAAAGATCATTGCTGGCTAGCAATTGCATTTCTGACATACCACAGATTCTTCACCAAATGTATCCTCCATGCAAAGCTAAATAGCCTGAAGAGGCAGTTACTTTGTTATTTAGGAGTGATTTCTAGTGGGAAATACTGATAGTCAAGTTAAAATCTTTAAACTGCTTTTATTCAATACTTAAAGCAGGAGTTTTCCTGAAAGTAAAATACGTTTGGTGCATTAAGGAGGAGCATGGCCCAGCAAATAATACATTGGATTGGGATTTCAGACATCAGGGTTCTATTCCCAACTCTGCCACCAACCTGCTGTGTGACCTTTGGGAAGTGATTTCACCTTTCTGTGCCTCAAGTCCCCCCTCCCAGCCTTTGTTTAAACTGTAAGATCTTTCAGATGGGATGGTCTCTTACTGTGTGTTTGGACAGTGCCTACCACAATGGGGACCCTGGTCGTGGTTGGTACTACCATAATACTAACAATAAAAAAAGTATCCACTACATTAGTCAATGATCTCTGCCTTGCCCCCTACCTTTCAGTACAATGCCTTAATCAAATTGACTAGATAGAGACCTGAGCAGGCAATTGATAGTCTTACTTTGCTCTTTCCAGTAACTTTACTCCTTCTTCTCTTCTACCATGGTCCATGTATAGTAGAGCAAGTTCAAGCAGGGCATTTGGAATTAAATAATGGTCATACTTTATCTTCCTCTCACTGCAAGAGAAGGAGAAACATAGTTACAAGGTTTTCATGCTGCAATTTCCTCTCATTCTAGCTACAAACAAATAGGAGCTCAGTTGGGGTTAGGAGGGAATAGTCAATCTCTTCAATGATGCTTACTCTTCAGGTACTCTAACCTAGACTATCTCTAGGTTATTCAGTAAGTGCTCTATACATTTGCATGGCAATACATGACCATCTTCTGCAGCATGTTATTTACAAGTTTCTTAGTGGAGGGGAGGGAAATAACAAAAAAGTAGCAGTGCTGCATGCACCACCCACTTGCATTGCCAAAATGAGATGCCATTCACTATATATTGTGCAGTTATTTCAAATAGGATAGTTCTGGCAACTGATTCTTTGAGTTTGGCTCCCACTTGATTGGGCTTCAGTGTACACACAGGCTCGGATAGGTTCCTGGGGCGTGACTTCTTTATGAGTGGGTGGGGGGAAAAATAAGTGATACTAGCTCCTAAATGTCACCCACTTATGGCACCAAAGTGAGAAGTTAGCCTTACTCTGAGTATGTCTACACTAGCACTTTTGACGGTATAACTTGTGTCGCTCAGTAGTGTGAAAAACACCCCCCATAGCACATAAGTGACACCGACAGAAGCGCTGGTGTGGACAGCGTTACATTGGCAGGAGACGCTATCCCACCGACGTAGCTAATGCCGCTTGTTGGAGGTGGTTTAATTACGTCAATGGAAGAGCTCTCTCCCACGGGATACAGCGGCTACAGGAGTGATCTTACAGCGGCAGAGCTGCATTAGTACAGCTGTGCCGCTGTAAGCTCGCTAGTGTAGACATGGCCTAAATTGTGCAGTCTGTGACTCTCCCTTCCTCTTACATGAGGAATGAAATAGTTAATGTTGGTATTTAAAATCATCATCACTGGGTATCTGAGTTAATAAAATGAATGGAGCAGTTCACACCTCTCCAAGCTATTGCTCCAGGCTCTCTGCTGACTCCCTTTAGATTTCTCTTCACTGAGAAGAAAACAGCTGAATTCTTAACTCAAGTTAGCTAACGCTAGGTAAAATCCTAGTGAAGAGAAGGCAGTTTGTAGTTTTCACATGTTAGCAGGTTGAGTTAAAGGTTAGGCTCCCCGATAGGGTTTAATACAACCTGTTAACTTCATGTGAAAAACTTACAAACTGCCTTGTCTTCGCTAGGATTTTCTCACGTGTTAACTATGACACAGTACAACACACTTCACTTCACCTCCCCTCCCCTCCACCCCCCCAGGTGAAGACTAAGCTTTAAGTGCCATTAAACTTGGGTTTAGAATTTAATTATTTTTGTAAGGGCAAAGGGCATGGATTTGTTTTGTTCAGAAGGTACACAATGGGTCAGTGCCCTATGAAAACAAAAACAAAACTCACTTCCACTGCATATGTAAAGCCAAATTCTTAGGTCCTGTCTATGTTAAGAAAATGTGCACCGTTCTAATTATGTCAACATAGCCACTTCGGTATGTTACCAGGTTAAGCTGTGCCAGTGCAGCATGTTTGTTAAGCATCTATACCAATATAACTAAATTAATATAGTTACATCAGTGCTAATGTCCTTAATGTAAATGAGGCCTTAGGGAACGGAAGAGCAATTGGAGGGTGTAATTTAATTACCCGGGAAAGCTTCACTTAGTACTGTATCTAATTCATAATGAGGTTTTTCTACCCAATTTTACAGTGACTTGACTGAGGAATATTGAGATTCAGATCCCAATCCCACAACTTTTTCCATGGACGCAGCTGTCTCCAACTACGCAGAGCTTCCATAGGGTGTGGGAATCTGCACACAGAACAAATTCCGGGATCGGGATGTAAGAGAGCAACAGCCAGCCTAGGAATCATTTTGGTTCTAAAGTTACATACACCCCAAAATAAAGGTTTCTAATAGAAGAGCTAAGAGAATCTTAACTATACCATCACAGATACTTTAGAAAGGCACAATTAAGGCTTGTCCTCCTCAACTGCTCTTTTAAAATTCCTCTCACAGAAACTCCCAACCAGTCCTAGGTCTTACTCAGCTGAATTAAAATATGGTTCTCCTCTGACAAATGAATAAAAATGGGACTGTGTGTGCGTGCGGGGGGGGAGTGGGGAGAGCACATTTACTGCATTTCAATGGTTCTATATCAAACATGCTCAATTACATGTAAGTTTTTTCTAACTTCCAGCCTCGCAAACTCAACCTGTGCTCTTCAAGTCAAGCTGGGTTCTTAGAATCATAGAATATCAGGGTTGGAAGGGACCTCAGGAGGTCATCTAGTCCAACCCCCTGCTCAAAGCAGGACTAATCCCCAACTAAATCATCCCAGCCAGGGCTTTGTCAAGCCTGACCTTAAAAACCTCTAAGGAAGGAGATTCCACCACCTCCCTAGGTAACCCATTCCAGTGCTTCACCACCCTCCTAGTGAAATTTTTTTCCCTAATATCCAACCTAAACCTCCCCCACTGCTACTTGAGACCATTACTCCTTTTTCTGTCATCTGCTACCACTGAGAACAGTTTAGATCCATCCTCTTTGGAACCCCCTTTCAGGTAGCTGAAAGCAGCTATCAAATCCCCCCTCATTCTTCTCTTCTGCAGGCTAAACAATCCCAGTTCCCTCAGCCTCTCCTCGTAAGTCATGTGCTCCAGCCCCCTAATCATTTTTGTTGCCCTCCGCTGGACTCTTTCCAATTTTTCCACATCCTTCTTGTAGTGTGGGGCCCAAAACTGGACACAGTACTCCAGATGAGGCCTCACCAATGTCAAATAGAGGGGAATGATCACATCCCTCGATCTGCTGGCAATGCCCCTACTTATACAGCCCAAAATGCCGTTAGCCTTCTTAGCAACAAGGGCACACTGTTAACTCATATCCAGCTTCTCGTCCACTGTAACCCCTAGGTCCTTTTCTGCAGAACTGCCGCCTAGCCATTCAGTCCCTAGTCGGTAGCAGTGCATCCATCTTTTCATACATCATCCACAAAGACTGTGCAGACCAAAAAGTATGCCCTGTGCAACACCTGTGAATCCTCATCACCTTCAATAGGTTTCTTATGTGAATTCAGTGAACAATTCTGTTGATGGTGCACAAGAAATAACAGAATTCAGCTCACACTCTGTTAGTTGTGTTGACTCTGCAGGGCTAGCAGAAGTAGAAAAGCACTTTGGTCCCTAAAGTCAGCAGATATCTGTATACACATGGATTGTAGATTTGCTGAGCAAAATGGTACCACTGTTACACAGCTATTTTAGAGAGGCTTGGACTTGACTTAAAAGACTTGACTGCTTGACAGTGCTACTTACACTCAGCATTTCTTGAGTTCTTGTGTGTGTTAAATATGGAAAAAACTTACTTTAAATGGATGTAAATGAAATGATCTTCTGCCTCAGAAATCTTGCCCAAGTGCTTCAGACATAAACCCTTTAACAGCTTTATCAAACATTGGTCATCTGCTAGTAATTCTGTAGCTGCAAGATAAAGTAACCGTTTTATCAGTTTTGCATTTTGAAATAACTTGGTGCCTTAAAAAAAAAATTAAACATTGCTGTTCCAAAAATACTTAGCAGGCACATTTTCAAAACCTCTTTGCAACAGTTGAGATTTTCAGAGCATTTTTTTTTTTATTTGTATGGCACTAGTGCCCCATTCAGACTGGCTGGATTCTCTACACTTCTTGTGAGATAACTGCTGCCCTTTGGAGTTTATGGTCTAAGGCCCTGATCTGCAATCAGAGATGCACTAGAACCTTTGCATCCTCACGGACATTCATGGCGTGTACACGATCTGTTCTTTCAGTGCAGGCACTAGGGTCTGCATACATGACCTGATAGGGACTCCACTTAAGAGAAGATGTACAAGTAGCTGTTTAAAAAGCAAAGTTGCTTCCCATGGGGAAAGGAAGAGAAGATAAAAGTGATGGGATCACATTGTTCCAGACTAGTTATGTGCACAGTTAAGTGGGTTAGAGCCTGCAAGGGTTTTTTTTCTTCCAGTAAGATAAGTCAAATGTATATCAGCAATCCCCACTGGCCATCTAGTCTGTGAACACATTTACATGTATGCACTTTTTAAAACGTATAATGTATCCTGCCACTGATATGCACGTTGTATAAACTAGTCATTGAGGGCCCAATCCTGGAAATACTTATGCACGTGAGAATTTTATTCCCATGAACACTTCCATTAACTTCAACGGACTTCTTACAGCATATACCATCAGTCACATACATGTTTGCTGGATTAGGTCTTTATAGTGTTAGATCCGTGCCCCAAGGATTTCAGTCTAACTTGATCTCCTTCTGTATATTGCTATTTAAATAGACATTGTCAACTTGAAAAATCACACTTTTGTAAAACATTACTGCTAATTGTAACACCTAAAGGCATTAGAGAAAAAAAAACTGCTTTTAGTATATACTTCTCATTTAAAATATACAGCACTTTTCAGACCGTATCCTCAAGGCACTTTACAGTCATCGATGAGCCTCAACAAACTCTGCAAGGAAGTTTGCATGGTTTGCAAACTGGCACATGCTGACCCATGACACAGTAGCAGAATGGGTGACTGAGGCAGCAAAAGTCCCTTTTCTGACAATTACACCAAACTCCCTTCCCTTCAGCTAAAAGGTTCCCCCCACCACCACCTTTTTCAGAGTTAAAAAGGGGACAAACTTGCCTGATACTTCAAGCAACTCATATGCCTCAGACTGACTTAAAAGTTCAGTTTTCAATGTTTCAAGCTGAATTACTAGTTTTTCTAGATGTTCACTGAAGGACACAAGCCACCAGCTGATGACAATGTCATTCCCTGACCAAATGGGCTAGGAAGATGCCTCTCAGGTCTCTGGGCTTAGGGAGATACTAATGATGAGTATTACTAAGTAGCTGAATGACATCTGCTGGACAAGCAAGAACAACATTAACAGCGTTCTTCAGAGAATTTAACTTGTCTGCTGGCTGGAGAATAGTTGTGGTAATGTGCAGTGTATATGCAGGGAAGACTAAGGTTCTAGAAAGGATTTCAGGGTGTTGATTTGACTGTCATGGTAAGGTCTGAACCTTTCACAGAAAGGTGACGAGTATAGATGAGAATGAAAGGTTTGTAGTATAGGGGGAATTGCAGAAGGGCAGCTGTGCAGACTGGGTAACCCCTGCTGGACTGGGGAGACCAAAAATAAAAGATGGAGAGAAAAAACAGCAATTCTACTCTGCCATGACTGTCTAGTTAACACACTGAAACCAGGCATGGTATAAGAGTCTGACCTAATTTTGTACCATTCCCTTTTTATGCTCCAGTTTTTTTGCACAGTCCATTTAAGTGTAAGTGTTTTACAGCAAATAGTTAACTCACAGATATCCGTCAACCCTCCAGCTTGTTGGTTAGTAGGTGATGGTGCTTTCTATAAATCAGCTTGACGCTTGTCTCCTCCACTGTGTTCTTTAGAACTGAAATAATACAGCACCTGCATATAGCGAAGCATGTGCAGTTTGTGGCCTGTCACCCATAGTGTAATTGAAGTCAATGCAAATGATAAATTTGACCCTTAGATTTAAATATGTATTTTGTAAAAGAAATGGTCTTTCAATACATATTTGTGGACGGTTCCTAAGATGCATCCTGTAAGTGACAAGTCTCTTATGCCATATTACAAGTTAATGCATTAATTGAGGAATGTTATTCCTATCTGTATTAACAACACATGGTGACATAATCCAGCTCACTCTTGTGACTGTATTAACTTGTTTTACTAGCTGGAAAACTTTTATTCACAGATGACCAGAATATCTTCAAGTATATATACTACTGTAAAGCACCTGCTTAAATCAGATCAGTGCTTACCTGGGCTTCTTTCCAGAGCTGCTTCTGCCTCAGTTAATGTCTGCAACATGCCTTCTGTTAAATCAGGACATTTTCCAATCACAGCATAGCCATTCCAGATATACATCATTTCCTAGGGGTGGCCAGAGAACACATTTCATTAATGTGGCAATGGAGAGATGTAGGTAGCTAATTATTTAAGCAAAGGGCAGAAGTTACGAATTCCTTCCTAGGTGCGGATACTGCTGATATGGCCTCACTGTAACTTATTGCTAAAAGCAAATAGTGCTGGAAGTCTAAGTCTTATTAGCAAAAACAACGAGGAGTCCTCATTGTTTTTGCTGATACAAACTGACACGGCTACTACTCTGAAGTCCTATTAAGTCATCTAGTCCACTTCTTCCCTTTGCCAATACAGATCACTTGAGTAGAACACCAACCCTCTCTCTGTAATATAGGAGGCAGCTCTGAAGCTGAGACACAGATTGGAGGACTGGATGGCTCAGTATATCACTGTCAACTAAACGATATAAGGTTTTTGGAATAAATTCTATACAGCCAGTCCTATTGGTTTCATCCCTATTCATTCTGTATGGCTTTTCCATTGGGGCAGTTCACTGGCCTACAGGACATGAGCCTAAGCTCTATTCTAAATGCGAATAAGAAGTGCCTATCACTGCAATCACCATCACATCTGGGACTTTTAGAAGAAGAGTCTAAGTATCTAATTTTTGTCTCCATATTGTGAATTACTGAAAAATATAGGGGGAATAAGACATCTTTCCAGCCTACCAACGCAGGCACAGGCAAAGGAACCGGGTTTGAGGGAAGGTATCGCCGAGATTTCCGAATGGCAAACTTCTCTGTAGGCAGTGACTTCCCTGCAATTTTCAGTTTCAAACTAGGCACAGTCCTGGAAGATTAAAAGCAGCTAAAGTCATTTTTGCCCCTCTGAATATCTGGAAAAACCCACTCAAACTAAAACAAAAAAAATCAAAAAGACTGATTCATTGAGAGGTGTTGACATGTAAAGACCAAACAAAGCCATCGCCTGAGGAATACCACATCCTGTGAAATCTTTCTTGTAATGAACTATGAGAAAATACAGATGCCCTGAGTAGTTTCAATGCACAAACTGCAATCTGGGTAAGAGGAAATCTGCAGTAACTAATTTATGTTTTTATGGACCTGTGAGGGGGTGTCCATCCCACACAAGGCCTGAAGGGGTTACGGTGGCTAAGTGGGCTAATTCTGTTGCACCTGGAGGACCACCCAGGGGGTGGGGATTAATTAGATGAGAGTCAGCTGGAGGGGAACAGGAGTGGCCTGTATAAAGCCCAGGAGCTGAGAGTAGAAAGCAGCTGCAGGGAAGTAGTCCTCAGTCACCCCCTGGGTGAAGGGACGTGTGTTTGGGACTATGGAGTGTAGCCTACAGTTATTCCCTGGGAGGAGGGAGTTTAGGCTGGCAAACCTGAGGCAGTGGGGACGGGGAGAGACAGAAAGGTAGGAAAAGCTCAGGGGAAAAGCAGCAAGGTATAGGATAGTGCAGACTTTGGCTGCAGATCAGAGGGTCCCTGAGCTGGAACCCAGAATAGAATGTAAGCCTGGGTTCCCCTACCAGCCGTTGGGGAAGTTTCACAAACCAGAAGAAAACGGACTTCCTGGGAATGTTTGCCCCAAAACACTTCAGTGCCCGGGAAGGGGAGGACCGTAGCGAGCTGGCTGGAGGGCCAAGTCACAAAGAGGAAGCTGGAGCAATAGGGGTCTCAGTGAGAGCGACCAACAAAGGAGGTTGTAGCACCTGGAAGGAGCTAATCCCCAGAACAGCCAGGAGGCGACGCCCCTAGCAGTGAGTGGGTCCATGACGACTACATAAAGCTTTTTATACAGTAAGTGGTACGGATCATCTCTTAGAATAAAGCTATTTTAAAAATAAAACTACATTTTATAAGAGGATTTTACTGTAACTAGTTGATTAAACTGAAGCAGCAGTCAGGCATTTTTTGAGCATAAACATCAGAACCAGATTCAAGTTACAGTTCCAATAATGTGCAAGCACACCCCCTGGCTCGCCCTCCTGAGCCTTTCAGAGTGCTACCAGATGCCAAGCTCCAGGCTCACAGTTGTATTGAGGCTGCCTCCAACAGCCTTTTATCAGGACACACATCTTGTAGTGAAATCTGTACAAGGCTTTCAGAAAACTCATGCCAACTGTAACTACCGGGAACAATAGAAAAAAACAGAGAAAATGTTGCATGCAATAGCAGCAGCCACTTGTAGCAATGATAAAATAGAAAGTGATATTAATTCAAAGCATTTCTGGGCCAATGGGAAGTTGAAATATACTCAAGGGCAGCTGAAAACTTTCCAAAAATGTTAGTATAGTTAATGGGGAATTATTTTGAGCATCTGACACTGTATTTTATTTTCACTCACACACACACACACACACACACACACACACTTATTTGTGTGGGCCCTGCAGTCAGATAGCAGTCTGAAACGCCTAAGCAAATTCGGATGATATATTCACACAAATCTGCATCTTATTAACCCTACAGAATCAGTAACTTTTCCTCTCTACTCCCAACACCTGATTTACATTCATTGTTGCAAGTCATTTGAAAAGGTAAGGAATGGAATAGTGTCCTAGTTGGGACTTTCTAAATCTTACCTAAACAGTTCCACTTCATTATCCCCAAAGGGTCCGTGATCATCTGGTCCGAACATACTGAGATAGGCAGCTTTCATGTAAATATAGGTAACCTACATTGAATAGCAAATGCTGTCAACATCATCTGTACAGTAAATTGTATTCACAGCAGCATTGATTTCAAAGCCAACATGATGGTACTGTTAAGGAGGGAAACCTCTGTTGCTTTTCCTTGTAAACTCAAGTAATATTACAAAACGCTTAAGAGGAGAGTCAGTTTTCCAACTGAGATATGTGCATAAGACCCAGTACTTTCAAAAGAGAGTACAGAAGAGCTCATGTTATGGTATCTTTTATTGTTTTTAGTTTGCTGTGTTTGTACCAGTTTTTATTTCCATTCTATGAATATTTGTGTGTGTGCAACAAAAAAGAAGCTTCCCTATTAAAGAGACCTAATTAGTGATTAATCACATAAGAACTCCTGAGTAATACACGGTCAAAAGTGCAGGGTGCTGGAAGATGTTATAGTGAATGCCAAGGGAAGGTACAGTATAATAATTCGTTACTTCCTGAGTGTTGCTGTAGTGGCCATCACAGCAGGGGACAGCAATTACCATAGGACATGGAATTTATGCTTGAATGGAGTTTTCAACAATCATGCATATGCAAAGGCTGGTTCTGTGATTGGCTGTTGCCCTCGAAACTCATGCGGCCACATGCCCACAAAAATGCCCCTCAATTTCTCATTTCATCCTGTTTATAATTTAATTCACATTTTCAACAAATGTTCAGTATGCAAACCCTGGTTCTGTGATTGGCTGCTGCCCACAGAACTCACGTGAAGGTGTTTCTCATGAGCTCTACAATCTCTTATAGACACCTTAGTCTTTACCATCAGAGTTTACTGCAGCCCCCAGGATATGGGTCTGATTTCCCTGTTCTGCATAGTGACCTCCAGGAAGGGGTCAAAAGAACAGACACTTTGGCAAGGTTCAGCTTGCAGTGCTCCAGGACATTATTGCCTCTGGTGGGAGAAGTTTTGGTGGCTGCAGAATAGGCAGCAGCAAGGCCTCTCAGCCCCAGAGATCCATGGCAAAGGCAAGCCTGACATTGGTTTAGACAGAAGCGATCATACATGGATGGCTGCCCCTCTGTGCAGTTGTGCTGCCCCCGACTCTACCTCCTGGCCACTTGACTTCAACAGGAGCTGTGACAGGGCCAATGCCCTGGTTCCATCAGCTGCTGACCAAAGAACCCAACTGAGGTGCTGCTGTCATGGGGCTCGGATAAATGAGGAGGAGGGAGATAGTCAGTGTCAGAGAGACAACACCCCCTTCCATTTCCAATGTGTTGGGCCAGATCTGCTCACGAGGGGGGCTATGTAGTCCCTTAAACCAAGGAATTTGCCCTGGTTACAGTTATTACCTAGTAGGCACCATCATGTTTAACTCTCATTACAAAACACTACCTTCCACATTGTCACCAAAAAGCTCATGTTCATTAATGTAACTGCAATAAAAGAAATAACGACCTACC
>NW_020664453.1:5285313-5328244 GCF_002925995.2 Terrapene triunguis | reverse complement strand
CCACATAGTTTGATACCAGCTCTGCAACTAGGGGCCTGGCTACACTTGCAGATGTAGAGCGCTGAGAGTTAAACCAGCCTTCGTAGAGCGCAGTAGGGAAAGTGCTGCAATCTGTCCACACCGATAGCTGCAAGCGCACTGGCATGGCCACATTAGCAGCTCTTGCAACGGCCACAGAGAGCAGTGCATTGTGGTAGATATCCCAGCATGCAAGTGGCTGCAATGTGCTTTTCAGATGAGGGGGGTGGGGTGGAGTGTGACAGGGAGTGTGTTGTGTGTATGTGGGGGGGGAGAGAGAGTGGGTTTTTAGGGGGCTGAGAGCATGTCAGCATGCTGTCTTGTAAGTTCAGACAGCAACAGATCCCCCTTATCCCTCCCCCCGCCCCTCTCTCTCACACACAGCATTCCACACTAATGGTTGCTTTGTCTCGGAGCATATAAGCATGCCGGCTGTCAGAAACAGAGCTTTCAAAGGGCATATTGGCATGCCTGCAGCTATTACAAAACAATGGCAAGAGTGGCCACTTGACTTAAGGGGATTATGGGATGTTTCCAGAGGCTGATCAGAGTGCAGTAATGCAACACCTCATTCACACTGGCGTTTCAGCCAATACGCACCAAGTGTTAATCTTCTCACCGAGGCGGAGTACCAGGAGCGCTCTACGTGCCTTGCCAGTGTGGACAGGTAGTGAGCTACGGTGCCCGGGGCTGCTTTAATGCACTCTAACTCGCAAGTGTAGCCAAGCCCTAGCACTCAGCTGTAGCTGGTGGAATTTCTGCTGAGTTTAATTGAATCAGGAATTGCATTGTTCAGGATACATATAATCAGCTACTGTTTGACTGGAGTGCTCCATTCTGAGCCAATACTTCTGGCGACCTTTTCAGGACAGCAATCATGGGGGTTCTTGATTGCACATCGGCATGGAGGCCCAGCAACACTTTAAAGGACTGTTGCAAAAACATTATTTCAAAGGGGTTTTGCTTGAAGTTGGGCATTTTCAAGGTAGAACTTTCAAACCCAAATGATTAAACCCTGATCCAATCAAGTCATTAAAACAAATCACAGATGGTTATTTTATGTTGTTCAATTCAATTAACTGAAAGCAGTGGGTCAAGCCATTCAAAGCAATCATCAGAATAAAATTCCTGTTTTGTATTTATGCACTACAAATTTACAGATGGATCCCAGCCAAAAAGTTCAGCATTGGAGGTGGACATGCCCAAAATTTAGGATAATTGGCTTTGGGGTGTCTAAATATGGTTAGAAGCCCAATCTACGCTCCTATTTTTTAAAATCTTCGCCAGGCTTTATGACTAATAGGGCAACGTTGTTCTTGGAGGTTCTTTTCCAAGGAGAAAAGGATTACTTACTGTATCAATATTGCCTTTTATTGTTTCTATCCTGCCCGCAAAAAACAGGAATATGGCTCCCTGTAATAAACAAAAGCAACCGTGAACAATTCTCATGCAGCTTATACATTATAGCTACAAAAACACTAAACTAAATTAGGATTCATCTTACTTTTGGATAGCGAGCCAAGTAAGGCTTGAGTAGCCTTTCTGCCTCTTCAACGTTTCCTTTCCCTGTCCCTAGATTAGTTGAGTAAAACAATGCAAATTATTAAAAGGAATCGGAAACAATAGCCTTGAGTAATCATCATCTGGACAATAAATAAATTCTCCCATACAGTAGCATTTAGGTCCAAACATAGGCCCTCATCCTGCACCACTTCAGACAGATCAGAAGAGGGCACCAAGAAGTTGTGCTTACATGGAGGCACCATAAAGGCAAACTGGTTCTGTGCTGGCAGAAATCTCCATGCGACATTGCTCCCTCCCTCCCCACCTCCTGGGATCCTCAATTCTGTGCAAGACAGAAAAAGAGAAAGAAAGTGAAAGTGGGCAGGATCAGATCCTGACTGTCCATTGCTTGGCTTCTGAATGGCCACGGGGGCACCCCCCATTTCCTAACACCATGGCAACTTTTTAAAGCATAGAACCATAAAGACTGGCATTGGAATAGGCCAGGTTTTTACTGGGCCACACTGCATGGCTTTTGCAGTTGCAAAGGGCTATGAGACCAGAGTTGAGGTATCCAATGACACATTTTTTCAGATACATTTAGCAATTATTCTAAAAACTGGTAGTATATTTGCCTAGGCCTAGCCCAATGGGACTTTGTCAAAGAGTGCTTTAGGGGTAGGCCATGAGTGAATGCATCATTTTAATGGGAAATACGTCACCCCAAGAAGACGGGGTGACAAATTAACATGAAAACAGGATTTAACAAATCTTTTTACAAGGACTTAAAAAAAACAACCACCACGCACACACTTCCAAAACAACTCACTTGACCTCAGGAAGTATAACTTGTTCTTGTGATCTCTTCTTATGGCAACACCCCAGCTATCCCCTCAAGTCCCCCTCCCAAATGTCCTACACAAGCCTCCATCTTCAAGGACAAAGCCCTTTCCACAGTGATGATAGTTATTGCAAAAATCAACCACCACAAATTATCCAACTCCGTCCAGTCCAGGTTTGAATGAACAATTCACCAACAGGTTTGCAATTTAACCACTTCTTCCCCTTGTTTCCCAGCAATAACGGATCACATGGAAGGACTATTACAGGGTTACTGTGAATAATCCTACCTAACACAAAGGTCATGAAGGTATGATAGCACAGCAGCAGCATGGTACACAGCACCGACCTAAAGCTGTACATCAATGCTCCCTCTTGAAGCTGCAACAGACCATACTCCTGTGCAAAAATTAGAGAAGGAAGACAAAGTCTTGTAAAGCAATTACAAAGCTATTTTGCTTTTAACATCTGTAGTATCATTTGTAGCTATACTGGTAGCTCAAACACATGGACTGCACTGTATATCTACAGCGGTGATATAAATTGTTTATGTAGTTATTATAGGAGAACACACGGTAATAGTTTCCAATGGAGTTATCACTTGACTTTTGCAAAATATCATGTGGCAGAGCAGAGATTCAGATAATTGTGCAGTTGAGAGTGCAATAGTGCTTACGAGTTACCAGTATCATCCAATAGAGCTAACATCATTTCTGAAAAATAAAATACACAGAATTTTGTAGTACCTATGCAACTGACACGTTACCACTATGCAATGTATCTAGGCACATATCACAGTGGTGAAATCAGGGCCGGCTCTGGCTTTTTTCCCGCCCCAGGCAAAAAAGCCTCCCGCCGCCCCCCCCTCCCCCCGCAGGGGAGGGCGGCGAGCCCCGCTGGGGAGAGCGGAGCCCCGGCGGCCAGAGCGCCGGGGGGAGGGCGGCGGGCCCCCCGGGGGCCCCGCTCCCCCCCGGGGGCCAGAGCGCCGGGGGGGGGAGGGCGGGCCCCCGCGGGGCTCCGCTCTCCGCGGCAGCCCGAGGCAGCGCCGGGGGGAGGGCGGCGAGCCCAGTCGCGGCCCCGATCTCGGGCCGGAGCGCCACGCCGCCCCCCTCCAGGTGCCGCCCCAAGCACCAGCTTGGTGGGCTGGTGCCTGGAGCCGGCCCTGGGTGAAATGAACAGTTACTGTCAATGTAATATATATGATTTAGCCAAACAAGTTATTGGACTCAATATAGATGAATGGGGTGAAATTTCATGACCTATGATATGCAGGAGGTCAGACTAGATGATCTAATGGTCCCTTTGGGCCTTAAACTCTATGAATCTATTAACACAGCATAATATAAGTTAACGCTTTAGACTGGAGGACAGGAACACTGGTATACTGGAGACTAAGTCCTCACAGTGACTTGTTACTTGACCTTCATTTAGCCTCCCTGTGCCTCAGGTTTGTTCATCTGTACTACGTGTATAACACTGTTCTGTTCTATTCAGGTTTTTATACAATGCCCATTGTCACTGTGGTATTTGAGCACCGTAATACATCTATATCTCAGAGACATTGAGGGACATACTTAATGATAATAAAGTATGTGAGATGGTAGGGGAGAGAGAGAGAGAAAGTATTTTAAAATTACTCTTGCAGCACTTGCCTACAATAGCAATATCAGGAAATGACAGACCCAGGAGTGTTGCAAAAAAACTTCTTCCAAATTAACTCTTGCATTATTTCTTGCAAACCACTTCTTTCCTGTTTAAGATCCAGTGTAAAAACCAACAGAGGGTTTGTGAAGAACGTATATCCAGTGGACCTAGGTTGCTTATAGAAAGACACTGTGTACCTCCAAGGGGTCTTCAGTCCCAAAAGCACAAGTCACTACCACTTGAGCTAAAGAAGTAACTGCATAAATTGTCAGTAAAAAGCTGGTCTATTCTCACTGAGTCAGGTCAGACACTAAGGGAGACCAGATCATACCCACTAAGACAGCATGTTATTACTGATGTTGTGCACACTAACGCTACCCCCTGCAGGAGAAGAAGCACATCACAACTACGACCTGTCTGATAGCGACCAACCCAGAAACAGTGAGAACGTGTTCCCAAACAAAATCCATCTTAGGGAATGTTGCTACTGTGCAATATATGTAGCTGTCCAGGCAATAGATTGTTTTTAAATATAGATCTGTTTAATCATATTCCCCAAATAGCTAAACAACACATTAAACACAGGACAACATGGCAAATGTTATGACCCTATGTTATGTGGGGCATACAACATTCAATACCCTATTGATTCCCTACCAAGTCAGCAAAATAAAAGAGAAAACTAATATCCAAGTAGCTAAATTCTAGCTGCTAGCCATCTGAATGCTATTCGAGATTCCTCAGATGCACAGAGACCATGCAATGTGGGGAGGACAAGGGCAGCATTCAGAAACCTCACAACGGCTTATTCCTATTTCAGCTGGGAGTTTAACTAAACTACATCTGCTTCCTTGAAGTGAAACTACTTGAACAACTGGGGACCCGAGAGAGAGCTCTGTGTAGCTCGAAAACTTGTCCCTTCCACCAACAGAAACTGATCCAATAAAAGATGATATCTCACCTATCTTGTGTGTGTCAGATCCTGGGACCAACATGGCTACAACAAAGCTTCAAACAACTTTTTAATCACATTTTTTTAATTAAGGGTCTTTACAAAGAAAGCAAAACACAGAGTTGCCTTTCTTGTCTCATGACTTGGCCATGTGACCACAAGCTTAACAAATAGGATGGATATTACCATTAGCTTATCTACATAATTGATTAATTAAATTGGGCACAAAGCAGACAGCACTTGAATGTGTTATGCAAGATCACTTTGGAGTTAACTTTGGCTTAGTGTTTGCAGAAGAGCGGAAAATGCCAGATAAGAGGATTTCTAGTGGGGGAAATGGTAACTCAATTACAAATTAAGACATATGTCAAAACTGATACTCAGCACAACTGATTTGGCACAAATATCCTTCCAAGTTGACCCCATCAGTCTAATTTCCTGCCTTCTATGTCAATAATTCTGCCTTTTGACCCATTGCCAAACTGCATTTAAGACTAGGGTGACCAGACGTCCCGATTTTATCGGGACTGTCCCGATATTTGCTTCTTTGTCCCGCGTCCCGACCAATTAAATTAACTCAATATCAACTACAAATAGCGCTTCTAAGCACTATTGCAATCCAATAAATAAATAATAATAATCTCAATATTATACTTTGAACTGTTGCTTCTTATCTTTCTTGTATTTTCCAAACATCATGTCACTGTCCTCAATTTTAAAATATTTAATTTTTTTTTTTTTTTTTTAAAAAGACCAAGAAAAAAATCCTTGAGCAGCAGTAACGTCAGCTCCAGTGATAAAACCCCCCCCTGCAATACTCACATTTCAAAGAATGTTAGAATGGTGGGGTGGGGAATCAGATTCTGGCTGTAAGGTATCAGCCACATTGATTACAATCTTATCAAATGAGTGATATTTACCTTGCTTCCAGAAAACCCAACAAACTCCAGTAATCGTAGAATCCGTGTTGGGAACATGGACAATGTCTGTGGAAAGAAACAAATAAGCTGAGCAGTAATTGGAATTGGTATTCTCCTCTCTCTCAACCCCAGGATGTCTG
This sequence comes from Terrapene triunguis, assembly GCF_002925995.2. Classification (NCBI taxonomy): domain Eukaryota; kingdom Metazoa; phylum Chordata; order Testudines; family Emydidae; genus Terrapene; species Terrapene triunguis. The sequence continues at coordinate 5,322,227 of NW_020664453.1, read as the reverse complement.
ATATGACCTTTCCAAACCCCAAAGGCAATCAATAAAATCATTAAAAGCCTAATTATGTACCCCCAAGTCTTCTTGTGTAGATGTATATGCCTCTCAGCTATTTGTTGTATCTCATGTATCCTCAAGGATTAAACAGAACTGTATCAGCCTCAGTATCACAGTAAATATGTAAACCCCTGTTTCCTAGGTAAAACTAACAGCAACTCCGGATAACACTGGTTGCTGCATTTTGCAGCGCTTTAATGATTATTTCGATGGGAACTACAGAAATTAAATGTCTGCCAGATCCATCAAGCAGGATACTCGCTATCTATGTGTTACATAGATCAGTTTTTGGAGTCCACTACACTGTTCCAAGAAACAGGTCCTTGTGTCAGAACAAACCAACCAACCACGAATCTGATCGTACAGACACTTACTACTGGGTATTTTTCTTATTACTCTAAGTAATCTCATTGAACTCAGGATTAGGCCACCAGTTTGTAAAACAGGAAAACTGATACTACCCCTATATTAAAGTACTGTATACAAAAGGAACACACATTTGACACGGATTCAGTTCTTGTTATGCAACTGCCTGTATAGTAAATACTAACTCCTACAACTAAACAATGAAATGTTTACAGTAGCATTTGAACCAAGTGGAGTGTAAATCAACGAGATTTTCAAATATTTACATAATGTTGCTTTTGCTGTTAACAATTGAAAGGCAAGTTTAAAACAGTCAGTGCTAAAAAAAATAAAAATTATCCCCTTTTTTTTAAAAAAAGAGAAGGAACTATGCTTCTGGGGAAAAAAGTGACAGAGAACATCTGACCTGCATTTATAAAGTATATCAAATAAATTGGGGTCCCAGTATTATGATAGCCAGTAAGGCAGTATTAATAGTAATAACCACCATTTTAGTTTGCATTCTTTCTTCTTATTGTTTTAATGGGAGTCATGCCTATGCATTATGGGAGGGAGAGACACTAAAAGAACACACTAAAGGAGATGCTGCGGAAATAATCAGCTATACTTTTTTAAGAAGTATGAGAACAATTCATGCATAATCAGATTGCGTCTGCTGTGACTTGTTTTCTAACTGTTGATAGTCACAGTTTACGTAAAGCTTTTCTGAGCACGGGGCTGAACACACAGAATCAAAATCAGACTTGCGCACAAACTATCTGGTACTCCTGCTTCTGGCCAGTTTAGAAATCAGCTTCTCATCCCAAAGCATCTGGGGAGCAGTACAGCATTGCTATTTATTCCTGTCCTTAGCTTGTTCCTCCACTAAGTGCCACCTGGTCATGTTGCTGCATACGATCCTGCCATCTAGTTGGTAGCCAGCCTCTAGGTCTGACTGACCTTTGCTGCTTTTGCATTATTTTCCTTGGCATTCTATCATCTGTTTCCCTTCTGCAGTGTCCCCACCATTGTAATCTTTTAGATTATAGTCAAACCCTTTGATCTCAGATCCTTCTCTCCTTCTAACTTCATTTGTCTTAAAATAAACTCCCCTTTACACCTGCCAGCTTTCAAAGAACTCTCTCTCTACTGTCTCCTGCCTTCTGATGTCTGTTACCCCAATCCAGAAGTGTTGCACCAAATATTATGGAATAACATGCTATGAATTAACAATCTAGCAGGAAAGAAATTCTGATTTCAACCCTGGGCAGACAGGGCTCGCTAAGCCTCTTTAGGCAAGTCTGTCTAGGAGAAGGAACATTCTGATTTCAAATCTGAGCAGTGGACTAGGGTGAAAGCGCTGATGCTTCTTCCTACCATGCCAGCAGGCTATGGCATTCCCAGGAGCTGGATAGGGTGGACTGGCCTAACAAGCCATTACATCCAAATCTTACTTGTTACTGTTTAAAAATACCACCAGTAAAAGCATCCTCTCTCTCACAGCATACTGGTACTTTCACTTCTGATGTGGGATGAAACCAAGACATAGAAAAGTGCACAAAAATAATCAGACACCTGCATACCAACCTCCCCTCACTGCCCACCTCCGCCCCTCCAAAGAAGTCAATTTAAGTTTATGAACTTTAAAAATTGTTCAGATTAAGTTCTGGTTAGTTCTTATTTCAGTCAAACTGATTTGCCATCCCTGGCTGGGAGAAGTGGCAGTGACTGGGGATGGTGCCTTTTGCCTGCAGGATTCCATATCAAAGGCAGTGTACTTCAGTTCAATCACAGAGGGGTCTCAGACACATCTTCTGTAAGCTTTAGGTATTGTAAACATGCAGGGAGCTGTCAGGTGAAGACTGAACTGCGATCAGCTCTTTCCACAGTCGAATTACTGATCACAGCTCAGGTTACTCAAGTGGTCCAGCATGCTACTTTGTCCTGACCAGGCCCAAATCCTACAATGAACGTTGGACGGGCAGACGCTTGCACTCATGCAGGGACTCCTTGAAGTCAGCAGAGCTCCATGCAAATGCAGAGGAGTGCTTGCACCCAGTGAACTCTAGGATCATGGCCAGAGCAGTTCCTCTCTATTTCTCTTTTACGTGTAGTATGTTCACCCTTGATCTTTCTTAATCATGTTAGTGTCTGCAGATGCTGTAAACCAGCAGAGGGCCGGACGCGGCAAATACTTGCACGCTTCTAACTTCAAACGTGAGCGGTTCCATTAAACTCAGTGGAACGCAGGTGTTTAAGTTAAGCATGTCTGTAAGTGTTTACAGCAGTGGGGCCTTAGTGAAGACTTCTTTTACATACCAGGTTGAAAGCTCCAACACCAAGCTTTACGCCTCCTTCAAAGTGGAGATAGTTCTTTCCTTTAACATAGTTTGGAGACTGTATAAGACTGTCCAGTTCCCTAACAATACAGAAGATAACATTACAGAATACATGGATGACCGGGTAAATATTTAGCCCAATTCAGTACGAAAGCTGACCAGTCATTTTGAAATATAACAATTATAGTCGTAACTCTGAAGTCTCATCTAATCTAGATAGATGAAAGTAGCCAGAAGCTATTGTTAACCATGGAAGTGGTAAAAGGTCTCATTTCCTTTTTCTATTCATTAGTACAGTAGAGAACAGTTTCTTTCCACATGTGCAAAACTTTAACAAACCAGGCGTCTAAGCAAGCATGCCATGACTGAACATGTGAAGGGCAAATTCTTTACCATGCAAACAACAGGAAATATACCGGGATTTATGTGTACATGAACTAAAGGAGAACATCTCTTGTATTTGCAAAAATGGAGAGAGATGCCAGCTTGGTAGACTTACATGGTCATCTTTCGAATGATGGACCTATGAACTTGCACTCTCTACTGTCATGAGTGCTTTAAAAAGGAGAATTCCATATCCCTTTAACATTTCTAGGAGAGCTGTCTGCTCTATTGTGTGGCAGGATGATGCAGCATGTTACAGGGGACACACTGAGCTCTGTGAGTGACTTTGCTTTTGTTCTTATTTGCCTGGCTGTTTTTTCCATCATCTAAATAAAGTTATTCAGGCGGAAAACATAAGGCAGCATGTGCATAGAACAGTACAGAGGAAACAAGTTGTCTGACAAGTTGAAAGCTACTCAAGATGTTTTTGTTTGATTGGTTTTAGGACTGAGGGAGGAGGTTTGACATAAACAGCATCTGCATGTGGATGTGGCTCACTTGCTAGTCACCAATCAGTATTAAATCCATGTTCTCTAGGAGTGAACTAAGGAGGACCACGTATCCCAGTCTGCATGGGTTGAAAATTACTCATGCTCCTAGATTTTGAAGATTGTGTAAGCTATAATAACTATGTGCCTAAGTAAATAAATAACAACAATGCTAATTCTGAGAGACACCCCCTCCCACTAGAGTCTTTTTACTGCAGATGAGCATCTGGTATGATAATAATACAGTAATTCAGGCCTACTTACCTATATGTCTGATAACTGTTCCTGACTTTGATGCCTCCTTTGATAAAGCTAACCATGTTCTCATCCTGGTGGAAGGGAAACACATTAGCACTGAGCAATTTAAAATGCATTTGCTTTCTGGAAATTAATAGATGTGAGTAAAACAATTTAAGATGAATCAGACAGGATGAGTCTCTATGGAGCAGTAAATGGCTAAGACTTAGGATTTCTTTTCTAATTTTTGTTTTTACTGTCCTAAAATATCATTTTTTTTCCATGCTTTCTGTGTTTAGTTGCTTTAACTCTGAGCTGTGGATCTTTAGTCCACATGAATGACCACAGGAATAGAGCCACATTGTCCCTTGTTGCTGTTAGCAAAAAGTGGCACCTATAGTACAAACAGCTGTGGCTGTTATAAAAGAATGCAACTAGCTTTGAATCATTTGTCCTTCAGCACGGTTAAGATTCAGACATTCCCTGGCTCAGCACCAGCTACAAACAGCTGACTGCCTGCACCAGATCCTGCAGGATGCAATTTGGGTTCATGAAAAACACAAGGTACGTTGGATGTGCTCTCTTTTTGCTACTGAGTGTTAATGGTAAGTGTGTAGCACAGCCATAAAAAGCAATGTAACAAATGCTCAGATATTGCATTACAAAATATAAGAAACATGGAATCTGCAAGATAAAATATGTAGGGGCCTTTGAGTTAAGAATTATGACTCAACAGATGAGAAACTGCTTGATAATTTTCTGTTAGTAGCTTCTTTCCTCATTCATCACTAATGGGTAATGCCCCCCACCTGTGGGATACGGAGGCAAGCCAATGTTGCTGCAGGCTCCAGGACTAAGCCCTGCCCTTCAACTCAGGCCAGCAAAAGAGTGCTTCAAAAAGCTGAAGAAACACTCCAGGAATGCAATATTAGCATCAAGACAACAGCTTGATAGAATATATGAATTACATTTATGTTTAAGTCTCCCTTTAGAGAAAAAAATCAATTTGTTACCAACTGTATTCCAGTCATTTACCAGATTACCCGGGTGGTCTGAATGAGGGGAGAAGCTGCTAACAGGAAGAAAATTATCAGGCAAGAAATTTTTCATTCTGCTGCACAGCTTCTCTCCACATTCATCATTAATGGAAAATAACGAGCAGTGAATCAAAGAAGTGGTGGGGGAGGATAAGCAGAGTTGTAATTATTATAGTAGAATACTAGTCAGGAATGGAAATTATCTCCCTTGCCCCACCTTTAAAAGCAAGAATTTTGTAATTTAAAGGAGCCAGTCCAGTAGGGAACCTTTCTACCAAAGGATGTGTCTGCACAAGAATGGAAACTTATTTTGCAAAACTTCCTCAGATGAAGCTCATGCACTTTGGGGGAATCCTACTCCATAAATAGTTTTCCAGATGCCTAGTATGCCAACTGCTGCGGGATTTTAGTATCTTGTCTGCTGCAACTTTGAGGTCTGAAGGCAGTGAATTTTGGAGGGAATGAGATGAACTCTGTGTGTCCTCAATATACTTGAGATATATCTTTAGAATGCTAGGAATGCCCATTTATGTCTCAACCTTCCAAAGGATTGGAATAAAAAGGTGGGAGAGCTATTTCCCAGGAACTGTGGAAAGAAGAATTTACATCGAACTGAAAAGTTTCTGGAGCTATAGCATTTTTTTCATGACAATAGCAGTGTGCCTCTTGTATAGATAGAGAAACTAATTCAAAAACCTGCTTTTCAGAGGCAATAGTGATTGGAAAAGCCAGACACAGGCTTGTCTAATCTGTCGTCCTGATTAATCTTGACATCTGATGCTCAGGTGGGGAGTCCGACGTGCCTTTTTAAAGAATGGTGCTAGGGCTGGTTCCCACTTTTCTACGGTGCTTGGTTGTGTAGGACTCCCATCAACCATTCTGGAGAACCTCTAGTGTAGCCGATATCAACAGAATTTTATAGTTGTCTTGCTCGGCTCATCGCCGGTGAGGCCTCAGCTGGAGTACTGAATCTAATTCTGGGTGCCACACTTTAGAAAAGATGTGGACAAATTTGAGAGAGTCCAGAGGAGAGCAACAACAATGATACAAGGTTTAGAAAACCTGACCCATGAGGAAAGGTTAATAAACTAGACATGTTTAGTCCTGAGAAAAGAAGACTGAGCGGGGACCTGGTAATAGTTTTCAAATATATTAAGGGCTGTTACAAAGAGGACAGCAATCAATTATTCTCCATATCCAGTGAAAATAGGACTGTAGGGGTAGGTAAGCTCTGGAATATTCTTCCAAGGGAGACTGTAGAATCCCCTTCATCGGAGGTTTTGAAGTACAGGTTGGACAAACACCTGTCAGGGATGGTCTAGTTTTACTTGGTCCTGCCTCAGCACAGGGGGCTTGACTTGATGACCTTTCGAGGTCCCTTCCATCCCTACAGTTCTATGATTATTATTTGTATTATGGCAACATCTGGGCCTGGGCCCCATTGTGCTGGGCACTGTACAAAAAAAAAAGAAAAAAAAAAAAAAAAAAGGACAGTGTTTCCCAAAATGCTTTCTGTTTCCCTTCACACCAGAAATGTAATGTGACCAGATCAAGGAGTGAAATTTCCTTGTTGAGTTCTCTCTGGATATCAAAATTTCTCAATGAGGCTAATGGAAAATCCCCGCTGAATTACACTTTCTCTTCCAATGCCTAGGCTGTAACTGTAGGTGGTCCAGGTCTGGATGAAGGAGTCCCTGCTTAAAGAGGCCTGGTGTTTTCTGCAGGTGCAATGGAGGTTCCGGGGCTGTCTGTCAAGTTCAGAGTGCCTTTGGGTCATTGGAGGACTATGGGGAGACCCTTTCCCTCTTTTCTGTATCCTTTATGCAACCTGTCTTGAAAGGTAGCAGATTCTTCTCTGTGGCAATGGAAATAATATCCTGGACAGAGGAACTTTGACCCCTGGCTACTCCTTATTTTTGAAAGGGATATAGACACTGATGCTTCAATCATAAACAAACATTTACATGGGAGGTAGCAGGAAACTTCCCCTATGAGCACCATCATTGTCCACAATGTGGTTTCTTGCACCCTCTTTTGAAACAGCTGGTTCTGGCCACAATTATAGATGAGATACTGGACTAAATGGACCACTGGTCTGAACTATGCAGTCATGTGTATATGTTTTCACTCTGACAACTCTGTCAGTGGTGTATCTAAGTGAATTAAATGAATGTGGATTCTAAATTTTTGACAATTTGTCATCCATGTATGCACTCCACCTTGAGAGGCTTGCTTGAGCATGTTGGTTGTACTTACCTGCCCACAAATGGACTTTCGAAGGTGATCTGAGAAGGACATCTAATTTTGTATTGTACCCGGTAAATGGTTCCATGTCCTTAAAGAAATATCTAGAGGGTGCATTTTGAAAAATCTCATTCAGAGATGAAGCCAGTACTTATCTCCTACAGGTAGGATTGCTGGTGCCAATTGGCTAGAGATGACCACTGCCAGGAAATGAATGATACAATGATGTTTTGGATCTTTGCAAATCTTTACCATGGTAGGAAAATTATGGCCAGAGCCAAGTAGTTTTGACCCATGGGTGAGCAATTCTCTGCATTGGGTTCAAAAAGTTCTTCTCGATTTTTGAGCCACCGGTGGGTATGTATCCTTTCCAGCAGCTGGCATATTATGAATTGGTCCATTTCTCTCGACAGGGTACCAATTGGCACGTTGTCCATGAATGGGTATGGAGCCTTCCACAGGGGAGTAGAGATTTCAGGAGGCGGTCAAGGCCCTACAGGTCTCTCCAACTCAAAGCTCATGTTCTGGCAGCACAAGGGTCAGTGGGTATACCAGGCCCACTGAGGCTCCTGAGAAGCTGCCTATAACAACTCACACACTTGACTCTGTGTTTGCTGCTGCAGTGAAGGGCAGAGGGAGCTCACTTCAGAGGTGCTGTGCCAGAGAAACCAGAGGGTGAGAGCGTCTATACTCCAGAGATTCTTCACCTCAGGAGAGGGAAAGAGGAGCTAGATGCTGAAATGAAGTCACTACCGCACAAAAATAAATAGAAATTAAAGTTAGAAAACAAAATGGCTAGAAGAAACTGAACTGCCAACTTGGTCTGCTGCTGGGGGCAGAAAATCTGGTAGCCTGCGCTGAAGGGCAGGGCTTAGTCCCAGAGCCTCCATCAACAACACTGAACCACCTGCAAATTCCACACTGAGGGGCATTATCCATTAGCGATGGATGAGAGAGAAGCTGTGCAGTATAAATGAGAGTGTCACTCCTGGTATGATAATATGTCCCCAGAGAGTTTAATCCAAATCATGGTGCAGCAAATGCTTACAGAACAATGTGACCCTGTTTACTTTTGTTCCATAGAGCAAATGTTTATTTCCATCATTCAACTGGAGGGTTCCACAGGGCATCATACATACTAGTTTAAAGGCTGCTTTCTGTTCAGTGGCTGGGGGAAGGTTTCAGAAACAGGACATTTACTTCAGTTTCAGCCCAGAAATTCAGAAAGGTCATTGCTAAGAATGAAAAGAATCAATGCTACAAGAGATGCCTGAATATCAATCTCCTAGGGAAACCCTGAGGCGGATTTGAGAAAGCAGTTGCTGAGTGGCATCCATGCTCTATGTATTTCACCCGAATTCAGTAGATAGAATATTCTATCATAGAAAGAAACAAATGCTATGAACCAAAAGCCTTTGAACTGTCAATACAGTAAAATGTGTGTTATCCGGCACTTTACCAACTGGAAAGCTCTAGAAACCGGCATTTCTGATATCTCCCAATATAAATCTTCATAGGGTTGCCAGGTGTCCAGTTTTCAACCGGAACACCTGGTTGAAAAGGGACCCTGGTGGCTCCAGTCAGCACCGCACACCGGGCAATTAAAAGTCCAGTTGGCGCAGGGCCGGCAGGCTCCCTACCTGGCTCTTCGTGGCTCCCCAGAAGCGATGACATGTCCCTGCTGCTCCTAGGTGGAGGAATGGCCACGGGACTCCATGCGCTGCCCCTGCCCTGAGTGCTGGCTCCGCAGCTCACATTGGCTGGGAACCACGGCCAATGGGAGCTGCAGGGGCGGTGCCTGTGGACAGAGGCAGCGCGCAGAACTGCCTGGCCGCATATCCACCTAGGAGCAGCAGGGACATGTCGCCACTTGCAGGGAGCTGCCCGAGGTGAGCGCCGCCTGCATCTGGCACCCCGAAACCCCTCCCACGCCCCAACTCCCCGAGCCCTGGCCTGCACCCAAACTCTCTCCCAGAGCTACACCCCATGCCCCAACTCCCAGCCCTGAGCCCCCTCCCGCACCCAAACTCCCTCCCCTCCATTGGTAAGTACAACTCTTAGTTAACCAGAATTTTTGGCTAACTGGCAGCCCCCATCTCCCCAACATACCGGATAACAAAGCTTTCACTGTAGTTTGTACTTCCTGGGAAAAGGGCAAAGTGGCTTTTTACAGTGTTTTGGTAATCTTCATTAAGCATCTAAAGTAACTACTTTAAAAACTCTTAGTAAGTATAAGAGGTAAAGCACCTTCATTTAATTTTTAAAACTAGTTCTTGCCTCCATGAAAAATGAAAAAGCTAAAACAGAAAATGAATGATGTCTTGTGCATCCCAGCCTAAGCAACGCTGTACAGACATGTTGTGAGAAGAGGGAGCACATGAACAGGGCCTTCTTTATGCGTAGGAGGCAGAAGTTATGCCATTTCTCTTATGCATGAATGGTTTTAAAAAGAAACATACCAGTTAAGGCCAACATCGCTGCCGTAAATGTCCCGTTCCTAAGATACTAAGAACACTACCAGCACTATGTAGTGCCTTTCAGCCACAGATATCAAATCAGTTTACAAAGCTGGTAAATTTGATTATCTCCTCTTCACAGACGGGGAGGCAGAGAGGTTAAGTGACTTGTCCACCGCACCATGAGATGCAACTGAGGGCTTGTCGACACTGGCACTTTACAGCACTGCAACTTTCTCGCTCGGGTGTGAAAAAACATTCCCTTGAGCACTGCAAGTTTCAGCGCTGTAAAGCTCCAGTGTCAACAGTGCACTAGCACTGGGAGCAGCGCCTCTCGGGGAGGCGGTTTTTTAGAGCTCTCTCCTAGCGCTCTGCCGTGACTACACAAGCCACGTTAAAGCGCTGCCATGGCAGTGCTTTAGCATGGCCAGTGTAGACTAGCCCTGAGTCAGGAATAGAAATTAAGAATTGCAACTCTCATTCACCTGCTTTAACCACAGACTGAAGTTCAGCTGACAGCTGCTGATGTTAGCTCCTGAAGACACCAGAAGCTACACGGAGAAAGAGAGAGGCAACGCTTTTTCTCCCATAACACAATTCAGCACTGACTAGTAACAACAATCAGTGGAACGTCCAGGGGCGACAGCCCTTCAAGAACAACAACGAACAACCTTGTTAATGTAGATTCATTACTTTGGGTACGTCCAGACTACCCGCTGAATTGGCGGGTAGTAATCAATCTATCGGGGATCGATATATCACGTCTCATCTAGACGCAATATATCGATCCCCGAACACGCTCCCGTCGACTCCAGAACTCCACCAGGGCAAGCGGCGGTAGCGGAGTCGACGGGGGAGCTGCGGCCATCGATCCTGCGCCGTGAGGACCCGAGGTAAGTTGAAATAAGATACGTCGACTTCAGCTACGCTATTCCCGTAGCTGAAGTTGCGTATCTTACATCGACACCCCCCTCCCCGCCCCAGTGTAGACCAGCCCTTTGATTACTCATTGGATTTTGGGAGAAGCAGAGGAACAAGTTCCTCTGCATGCTACAACTCCAATGACCTTTGTTTCTCTTCCATGCTATCCCACCCCCATTCATACACTTGCCACGCTTACTGAAGTGACCTTCCACCCAGCCGAAGAATGGGAGGACAACTCCTTTCCAAGTACATCAACATCACTCCTAAGTCATGCAGAGGGGGTGCTAGAGAGACCTGCAAAGTGTTCCCCCCCACACGGACTGCAGCTGCCTCCACAGCACTCTGAGACCAAGAAGTAAGGCCCACGTCTTAGGCACCTAATTCCTACTAATTTCAATGGACGTTAGGTGCCTAAATACCCTGGAGTGGGGGTTCTCAAACTGGGGGTTGGGACCCCTCAGGGGGTCGGGAGGTTATTACGGGGGGGGGGGGTCGCGAGCAGTCAGCCTCCATCCCAAACCCCACTTTGCCTCCTGCATTTATAATGGTGTTAAATATATAAACAAGTGTTTTTAATTTATAAGGGGGGGGTCGCACTCAGAGGCTTGCTATGTGAACGGGGTCACCAGTACAATAGTTTGAGAACCACTGGAGGATGTGGGCCCAGAGACTTGGTCCAGTAGACTTGACCTGGGTCCCTTGCATGGGTGTATGAAAATGTGCACTTTCATGTCCCACATAAAGATTTCCATCTGTATACAGCTGATTTCCAAAACCTCCTGTTCCCCTCCTGCTTTCATGAAACAGCCATAACGGGTGGTACTGTACCTGCAGGAATGTGAGAGCCGCTCTCTGAAGCAAGCATTCAGCATAGCAAATTTCTGCATGAATTTCCTCTAGTGTGAAAGGGTGGGGGTGGGAGAGGGAAAAGACACAATCAGACAACAGATTAATTAAAGTAGTAGTATTATACCCCCAATTAGGAAAACAGAATACAATAAATGCAAAGGGTGAGAAAACCTCAAAAAGAAAATCTGATCAGACTTTGTTTCTTCCAGGTTGTTGAATTAACCCCAAGTGATAGTGACACAAAATGGTTACCAAGTGGCTGCTCGGTGGGGGTCTCAGCCCAGATCTTGGCAGAGCGGGGTCTAGAATGCAATGATCATCACCAGAAATTGTAGCAGTCTCAGCAGAGAAATAATGATGAAGGCTCTATTCAACAAAGCAAGTACTTAATTTTAAGCATATAAATCATCCCATCCCTATCCACCGAGGCATTTAAACTAAAGTGCTATACTGCATAGAGATGGGATAAGTCACATACTGAAGGTCAAGCATGTATTTAAGTGCTTTGCTGAATGGGGACCCAAATGGGCATGGAGACCAGTCTATTGTCTCACTCTAGAAGAGTTACCTCCAAGCCAAGGAGAGGCACTTTGGCAAGATGGCACAAGCAAGCTTGGGTTTGGAACAGGTCCCAAATGAGGAGAGATTAAAGAGGCTAGGACTTTTCAGCTTGGAAAAGAGGAGACTAAGGGGGGGATATGATAGAGGTATATAAAATCATGAGTGGTGTGGAGAAAGTGAATAAGGAAAAGTTATTTACTTGTTCCCATAATATAAGAACTATGGGCCATCAAATGAAATTAATGGGCAGCAGGTTTAAAAACAAATAAAAGGAAGTTCTTCTTCACACAGCGCACAGTCAACCTGTGGAACTCCTTGCCTGAGGAGGTTGTGAAGGCTAGGACTAGAACAGGGTTTAAAAGAGAACTAGATAAATTCATTGAGGTTAAGTCCATTAATGGCTATTAGCTAGGATGGGTAAGGAATGGTGTCCCTAGCTTCTGTTTGTCAGAGGGTGGAGATGGATGGCAGGAGAGAGATCACTTGATCATTACCTGTTAGGTTCACTCCCTCTGGGACACCTGGCATTGGTCACTGTCGGTAGACAGGATACTGGGCTGGATGGACCTTTGGTCTGACCCAGTATGACCATTCTTATGCTTTGTCCCACCTGAATTCTAATCCTGGTTCTGACACTCCTGTACTGAATAGGGAATATGTATGATTTATGAATTCTATATGAGATTATGAACCCTGTGTGCCTATGTCAGGCTGCACACTCCATTCTGAATATGCAGCCTTTTGCTTTCTCTATGCTGTTTGCCTGCATGTTGGGTTGAAAATTCCAAAGGCTGGTAGCAAAAGGACAACAATAGAGGATACCCAATCACTGGAAATCTATTCACATTAGACAAAAGAATGATCCCCTGCCCAGGAAAACTAGTTTAGCAGGGGGCAAGTCACTTTGGCATCAAAGTCATCAGATAGGAGTTTGGGCTCATGTGGGGAACTAGCAAAGGTGTCACCTGACACAGGGCACTGAAGGTTTTTAAAAGGGTAGAGGCTAGTCTGCTTAGCGGCCAGCCATGTTCTCCAGTTCATGCGGGAGCGACCACTCACCCATGTAACAGCCGGCAGGAGGCAGGGGACACCCTCCCTGCTTGCCTTCCTAGAACCACGGCTCCCAAGGGAAGGGTGAAATAGAAAGTGAGGGATATTGCAGTTTCAGATGTTTATTATTTTGTGTGATCTATACTTGCCCGTGCTTTACATGATTAAGGGGGGAGGGATAGCTCAGTGGTTTGAGCATTGGCCTGCTAAATCCAGGGTTGTGAGTTCAATCCTTGAGGGGGCCATTTAGGGATCTGGGGCAAAAAAAAAATAGTTGGGGATTGGTCCTGCTTTGAGTAGGTGGTTGGACTAGATGACCTCCTGAGGTCCCTTCCAACCCTGATATTCTATAAAGGATAAGGTTAGACTTGGCAAAGTACAGGTATTGAGTGCTTCACAACCACTGTGTGCCTCTAATGGAATTAAACTATAAATGAGAAGCTTCACATCTCTGGGGAGTAGTTCTGGGGGAGGGTGTGTTTTAGTCTTGGGGAGTGAGATGGGTCAGCACTGAACTCAGAGGGGCTAAGCAGCTGGACAGCAGGTTCCGACACTCAGAGGTGGTGCAAGATAGAAGATCAGCACCCTGAAAGTGTGCCTAGGAACTCAGAGTGGGCCAGTGGCCGAGATCCAGCACAGCAGAGGTTTGGATTCCCCTCCTAGCAGGTGGCCAGGAAGGGGCACTCACTAGAATCTGAGACAACCAGTCTTCAATTGATCATTTTGTTTCTGTGCCTCCACTTCCGCCTCTGTATAATGAGGATAACGACATCAACTTACCTCACTGGGGTGTTGTGAGAAGTAGTTAATGTTAATACACTGCTTTGAGAACAAAGTGCTATAACTGCTAAACACTATTGCTGTGAGGTTGCAGCAGCATCAAACATAGGCCAGCAAGATAGAGGCTGCAAACATATCATATTCTTTGCCCTTTCCTCCCTGGGCCACAGGAGACAAGACATTTCATTTGGGGGGTGGAGTGGGGTGTGTGTGAAAGGACAAAGAAAAAGGAGCTGGGGAAGAGATGTGTGAACCACTCCTAAGCACTTCCCTCTATTCAGGGAAGTCGTCCTGAGCACCAACTTCCAGGGGCACCAGATCAACAGATGGAGGGGGCGGGAAGGGGCCACATCACTCAGCAATTTTGTTTTGGGGGGTTTCTTTTGTTTTGTTTCCCCCACACACACACACTCAGCTACTTGTGGGGCAGCCAAAAACATTTTCCGTCCTGAGATGCAAAGCACATAGGTCAGCCCTGCATCAATCAACAGATTAGTCGGGTGGCATTAACGGAGGTCTTGAGGGAAGAGCTTTATTTTGTGCCCCTCCCACATCAGGCTGGAGGCTATAATGATGCACAACAGCAACTGGACAGAGGATGGTCACACAAGATAAAAACAGCTGTGGCTCCAGAATGAACATGTGGGTTGTGCCCACTTTAAGCTCTTGAACCAACCCCCTAGCAAATAGAATTAATACAAAGAAAGAAAGAAAATATCACATGTGAATACTGGGGAACTGGATCTTATACAAGAAGGGCCCAAAGATCTGAAATGCTGGTTTAGTTTTTGGAAATGGATCACTGAATACTACAATCTTACTTTAATTGAATGCATGGTCCAACATACATAGCTCTATACAACACAAGCCACATGTTAAATGTAGTCCAACCCAAGGTTGAGTCTCCTTACTGTATTTCCTTCAGAGATCACGTTCAGCTTGTTTTATGCAGTATTACAGTGTTGACAACTCTTTAGATTTATTCATGAGTCCTGTGATATTTGGTGCAGGGATTTTAAGCCCAGGCTCCTGGAGTCATGTGGGAATGTCAGGGTTTTTTGTTTCTTTTTCATCAAGTTTCTAGCTCTCATGCTTATAGAGAAAAGTCTGAAAACTTGATCTGAGTGCACTCTAAAGGCTCAGACACCAGAAGACAAATAAGAATCCCAATATTAATATTCTTTAGTAAATTTCATTATTTTTATGCCCATCTCATGATTTTTTGATACTTAACTCATGATTTTTACACATGTCGGGCTGGCAATACTGTAATTACTTTCCACCTCCCATCCTTAAGAGTTGATTCCTCTGATAGTCATGAGATCCTGTTCAGCAAATTATTAAACTATACTGACTGAAATACACACACACACACTCTTGCTTCCATGACCAAATACAATCTAAGTGACAGACAAGATCATGAGACAAAAATAATTTAGTATTATTTCCCTCCTAGATGTTGCGCAATAGCGCTAAGCTTTTTAATCACATGACCCTATCTCATTTAGTCCAATTGTGCGTCATGCCCTTGATGAGTTATTATAGTGTACTGTGTATGCACACATTCAGTGTTTATTATCAAGGAAATGGCCGTTTTTTAATAAAGAGAGATCTAATAGAGCATTACATAACCATTTAAATTCAATTACACAGTTACATGGACTGAGTTGCCCAGATGCAAACAAAGCTAGAACTTGAACATTGCTACGTGGAATTGGAATTACACTGTGTAATGAAACTGATGTCAGAGAACCAGCGCCTAGTGGGATTAGCAAATTTCAGATTTTATACATTTTCAATAAATGCATTCATAGGAGCAAACGGCCTCTCCTGGTCCCAAAAGAGCAGAAACCCTGCCCATCACTAAACCTCTCCAAGACTCATCCTGCACTATGCACAAGTGCATAAAAGAAAAGATTGTCTTTGCAGCATGTCTGGAGGTTAACAGGCTCAAGCAGAAGATTTGAGGGTCCCTCTCAATTAAATGAAGGCTGTTTCAGTTCGAGAGTCTCCACTGATTCCCACTTTGGCAATATCACACAGAGAGGGGCAATTTCTCCCAAAGGTGACACCCAACATCTTGAATTCCACCCAAAAGTCTACAGGCATCCAGTGGTAAGTGTCTGAAAAGATCCCAAACAACACCCACCATCACCATTGAATCTGTAAAGTTAGCCCTGCATATTCCCATCAGTGAAAGGCACAGGAAAAAAAAAAAAACCATTACATGAGCCAGATGGAACCTTACCTTCAGTAAAGTGTTCGAGATTTTGTCTATGCACAAGGCTGTTAAAGGAATCAGCTACAGTCGATTTCTTCCTAAACCTAATGGGAAAGAAAAACAAGTCTGGTCATTCTGAACAAGAAGGGGAATCATTGAAAAACTATACCATTTAGCTGGCTTTCCATACTGCCACAAACACACCTCCTCTTCAGCTTTCATCCACCAACTGTTATCTCACCTTTTATGTTTAAATTGTGCCAGAAATGCGGAGCCATGAAACAGAACAGGTAGAAAATGCTGCTAATGATCAGTCTCCCAGAGCATTCTGAGCTCCCTGTGCTGCTAGTCTTCTTATTACTTACTGTGCCTCAGTCTTTAATGAGGCTGAGGAGCTTAGGGATAAAGGCAGGATGACAAATGGGAATGAGGATATGGAGGTAGATACACCTCTACCCCAATATAATGCTGTCCTCGGGAGCCAAAAAAATCTTACTGCGTTATAGGTGAAACCATGTTATATTGAACTTGCTTTGATCCGCCGGAGTGCGCAGCCCCACCCCCCCAGAGCGCTGCTTTACCTCGTTATATCCGAATTCATGTTATATCGGGTCGCGTTATATCGGGGTAGAGGTGTATTACCACATCGGAGGTAGAAGCCAAACTCGAACAGCTTAATGGGACTAAATCGGGGGGGCCCAGATAATCTTCATCCAAGAATATTAAAGGAACTGGCACATGAAATTGCAAGCCCATTAGCAAGAATTTTTAATGAATCTGTAAACTCAGGGGTTGTACCATATGACTGGAGAATAGTTCCTATTTTTAAGAAAGGACAAAAAGGTGATCCGGGTAACTACAGGCCTGTTAGTTTGATATCTGTAGTATGCAAGGTCTTGGAAAAAAAGGAGAAAGTAGTTAAGGACATTGAGATCAATGGTAATTGGGACAAAATACAACATGGTTTTACAAAAGGCAGATCATGCCAAACCAACCTGATCACCTTCTTTGAGAAGGTAACAGATTTTTTAGATTAGTGGATTTAATTTACTTTGATTTCAGTAAGGCATTTGATATGGTTTCACATGGGGAATTATTAGTTAAATTGGAAAAGATGGGAAACAATATGAAAATTGAAAGGTGGATAAGGAACTGATTAAAGGGGAGACTACAATGTGTCATACTGAAAGGTGAACTGTCAGGCTGGAGGGAGCCAAAAAGTGGGAGTGTGATAATAAAGTCTGTGGATGACACAAAGCTGGGAGGTATTGCCAATACAGAGAAGGACCGGGATATCATACAGGAAGATCTGGATGACCTTGTAAACTGGAGTAATAGTAATAGGATGAAATGTAATACTGAAAAGTGTAAGATCATGCATTTAGGGATTAATAACCAGAATTTTTGTTATAAGCTGGGGACTCATCAGTTGGAAGTAACAGAGGAGGAGAAGGACCTCGGAGTATTGGTTGATCACAGGATGACTATGAGTCGCCAATGTGATATGGCAGTGAAAAAAGCTAATGCGGTCTTGGGATGCATCAGGCGAGGTATTTCCAGTAGAGATAAGGAGGTGTTAGTACTGTTATACAAGGCACTGGTGAGACCTCATCTGGAATACTGTGTGCACTTCTGGTATCCCATGTTTAAGAAGGATGAATTCAAACTGGAACAGATACAGAGAAGGGCTACTAGGATGATCCGAGAAATGGAAAACCTGTCTTATGAAAGGAGACTCAAAGAGCTCAGCTTGTTTAGCCTAACCAAAAGAAGGCTGAGGGGAGAAATGATTGCTCTCTATAAATATATCAGAGGGATAAATACCAGGGAGGGAGAGGAATTATTTAAGCTCAGTATCAATGTGGACACAAGAACAAATGGATATAAACTGGCCAGACGAAGGTTTCTAACCATCAGAGGAGTGAAGTTCTGGAACAGCCTTCCAAGGGGAGCACTGGGGGCAAAAGACATATCTGGCTTCAAGACTAAGCTTGACAAGTTTATGAAGGGGATGGTATGATGGGATAACCTAATTAATTGACCTTTGACTATTAGCGGTAAATATGCCCAATGGCTTGTGATTGGATGTTAGATGGGGTGGGATCTGAGTTACTACAGAGAATTCTTTCCTGGGTGTCTGGCTGGTGAGTCTTGCCCACATGCTCAGGGTTTAGCTGATCACCATATTTGGGGTCGGGAAGGAATTTTCCTCTAGGGAAGATTGGCAGAGGCCCTGGGGGGTTTTCGCCTTCCTCTGCAGCGTGGGTCACGGGCCACTTGCTGGAGGATTCTCTGCACCTTGAAGTCTTTAAACCATGATTTGAGGACTTCAATGGCTCAGAAATAGGTTAGGGGTTTGTTGAGGGAGTGGGTGGGTGAGATTCTGTGGCCTGCATTGTGCAGGAGGTCAGACTAGACGATCATAATGGTCCCTTTTGACCTTAAAGTCTATGACTCTATGATGTGTAGCCACACATTACTGTCACACATATGTAACATACCTCAAAGCAAACTTGGATGACAATGAAAATTTCAGCACTAAACATCTGCTAAAATAGGACAGATTCTGACTCGCATTGAAGATCTCCTCATTCTGTGACTAGTCCTATTGACTTCAATGGGACTATACATGGAGTAGATACATCTACTGTGGAGTACTGTATTGCTGCCCATCACTGTGGTGTCAGAGAGAGCCTTCTATGTAAAATGGATTAGGTACTTTTCTGTTGCCACAGGACTTCATGGGGTCCATTCCTTAAGCATGGAACGCTGTCCTTGGGATAGGGGCTTTTTGCTTGGTTGTTTGTGTGTAGCGAAAGGAGAGCTGTTGAGTGTTGTTCTGATTATGGTGGAACTACTATCAAACAGGAAGGTTTTGCAGTGTTCTCTAAAAGCAATCAGACTCTAGATTCATCCACTCTGGAAATGCATTCTGCAGCTTGAGCCCTTCAATGAAAAAGGCTTTTCTCCAACTCTTATGTGATTCATTCTGGGCTTTGTGACTTGTGTGGTCTCAGAGAAGTGCAACTGTCATGGCAATTCATAGACGGAGATATGAATCAGCTAACATGGGCCAGCCACGGGTGTTTAACTGTAGTGTAGACATACCCTAACGCAACTGAGATTTGATTAATTGATCTGGTTAGTCGTGAAGTGCTACTCATGGTGAGTAAGGATATCAGAATTTGTCTCTATTGAAGCCAACGCAACCAAGAAGATTGTCCTCAAAATAAAGAGCCTCAATTCCCTAAGAGAACCCCTCAGGGAAAATGTGTGCTAACAGACGCCTTGCAGCATGCCTGAATTTCAATAGAAGCTGAGAGTGCTGAAGACTTTGCAGAATTATGCCCAGGGGCAGTGGTGAGCTGGAGCCGGTTCGCATTGGTTCGCAAGAACCGGTTGTTAAATTTAGAAGCTGGTGTAGAACCGGTTCCTAAAGGGGCGGGCAAGTGAGCAAACTCCGGCCCGCGGAACCCTCCTGCCCGGCCTGCCTGAGCTCCCAGCTGGGGAGGCTCCCTCAGCCCCTCCCCCACTTCCCCGCCCCCTTGCAGAGCCCCAGTGCACCGTGCTGCCGGCGTCAGTGCTCTGGGCAGCTCTGCAGCTCCTGCTGCTTTGAGTGGCATGGTAAGGGGGTGGGGCTGCAAGCTCCAGCGGCCGCGCGGCATCCTTACACAGGAGGAGCTGGATAAGGGGCAGGGAGCGGTTGGAGGGGGCGGAGGTTCTGGAGGGGCGGTCAGGGGACGGGGGGGTTGGGTAGGCGTGGGAGTTCCAGGGGTCTGTCGGGGTGGTGGTGGATGGGGTCGGAGCAGTCAGGGGACAGGGAGCAGGGCGATTTGGGTAGGGGGAGGGGTCCTGGGGGGCAGTTAGGGTGGGGGGTCTCAGGGACAAGGAGCGGGGGAGGCTGATGGGTTGCAGGTTCTGAGGGGGGCAGTCGGGGGCAGGACGTAGGTTGGGGTCGGATGGGTGGGTGGGGGAGGAGACAGGCACGTGGGGCTTCTACTCACCGCGCGGTTCCCTACCGGGTCTTCGGCGGCACTTCGGCAGCGGGGTGGGGTGGGGTTTTCACTCGCTCCGGGTGAAGTACCTGCCGCCAAAAACCCGGAGTGAGTGAAGGCCCCCCGCCGCCAAAGTGCCGCCGAGGACCCGGTAGGGAACCGGTTCTTAGGATTTGGGGAGCTCATCACTGCCCAGGGGTTGCCATAATTGCCTACTAAAGCCTTCACATTAATCTTTCCCAAAAAGGAAGATTAGTGATGAGATGGTACCTGGGAGATTGTCAGTAACAAGATAAGGTTTCATAAGCAAGAGCCTAACAATCGCTTCCCTCTGGATTTCACCATCTCAGGAGCTCACTAGTCCAAAAGGCAGCCCTCGCACGAAGGTTTCCATGTATTTCCAAAAACACAGTAACCTATATTGGCTAAATCCCAAGAAGAGAAGATTTAACATTTGTTCCTGCCATGCATACCTCTGCCAATATTCAGGCTGATAATCTGATCTCAATCTAAGGGCAGGTCTTCACTACGGGGGGGGGGGGGCGATTTAAGATACGCAAATACAGCTACGCGAATAGCGTAGCTGAATTCGACGTATCGGAGCCGACTTACCCCCCCCGTGAGGACGGCGGCAAAATCAACCTCCGCGGCTCCCAGTCGACGGCGCTTACTCCCACCTCCGCTGGTGGAGTAAGAGCATCGATTCGGGGATCGATTGTCGCGTCCCGATGAGACGCGATAATTCGATCCCCGAGAGATCGATTTCTACCCGCCGATTCAGGCGGGTAGTGTACACCTAGCCTAAGAGATCTTGGGCCATTTGAGTTATTGACCTATATTTCAACCATTAACTCACTCAGCACTTCTCCCTTGTTCCCTTCACTGAAATAACAAATGGGATTAGAGACACAGTGAAAATTGTGTAAATAAAGAAACTATCTGCTAATATGCAATAATTTGCTAAACTTACAATTTATTCATTTTTCTTTTTGTAGTGAAATTTGAAATTACCCTGCAGTACCAGAAGAACACCAGTAAATTGCAAAAGAAAATGCATTCAAACAGAGAACCTATATTCAATCAGCTAGTTTGAAGAATACTGTTTATCAGCAGTATTACTGGTCAATACCAATACTAAGTAACCCTCACAAACTCATACAAAATAAAGTAGAAAAGTCTTACTCCATGAAATAGTTTAGAAACATTTTGTGCTAATCCACATTTCATTAATAACAGAATTAGCCACATTTGGCTGTTCATTGTGGTTTGGCTTTGAATCCATAATGAATAGCTATTTGTACTTATATTTATTACAAGGGCAGCATTTGTCAGAGCTAATGAGTGGACGAATGGAGAGACAGGCACATAAATGAATATGGAAGTGAATAGCTGAATGAAGTGCAGCAACAGGAGAGAGTTGTACAGAATTCAACTATGCAAACTCACCAATAGCAGGTATATAATTTTATATGCTGCCACCCTGTCTTCTCCTTGCATTCTGTCTACTAATAGGAGGAAATGTAAACTACATGTAGTATTGCCAACCTCAAGAGATCAAAAATCACGAGTCAGACCCCCTCCCCCCAAATCATGAGATTTTAAGAACTCCAGCAAATCATGATTTATAGTCTGTCACTTGACTTTTTCATTCCACTCTATTTCTCTGCCAATGTGTGAGAGATCATTTCAGGTTGAAAAGCCAACCGTTAATGCTCACAAAAATGCATGCCTTTCCATCTGCTCAGATGGAGACTCCACTTACCCTAAGGGCTGGTGTACCCTTACCATGCTGTGATTGATGCATCGGCGTTCAATTTAGCAGGTCTAGTGAAGGCCCGCTAAACTGACTGCAGATGACTCTCCCATTGATTCCTGTACTCCACTTGCATAGTGTGGACCCCGTGGTAAGTAGATCTAAGCTTAGGGTGACCAGATAGCAAGTGTGAAAAATCAGGACGGGGGTGAAGGGTAATAGGAGCCCATACAAAAAAAAGCCTCAAAAATCAGGACTGTCCCTATAAAATCAGGACATTGGCTCATCCTAAGCTACGTCGATTTGAGTTGCGCTATTTACGTAACTCAAATTGCATAGCTTAGATCGACTTTTCCCTTTAGCGTAGACAAGGCTTAAGATAGTAATAGGAAATGGATGGCAGTTCCCCTATCTTGACTCTCTCCCATCCTAGTTTATTTGTTTTGATAAAAAGAAGGTCTGGATGGTAAATAGGTCAGTGGTACTCAAACTAATTAATGCATCATGATTCACACTCACACACAGAACTTGTATTACTTTATCGGGTGATGAGTTACAGATATTCACATTAAAGACCTTAATATTAACTCCCGGTTTAGCTGAATAGAAATGTGTCAAGAGACGGACTTAAGCAACAATGAGTATTGTGTACATAGTACGCAAGAGCAGAAGAGAAATATGCTCAGTCATTACATTTGAGTAAACTCACATGTTTATGTAGTCCTGCAATAAAAGAACAGATGACGGATTCACAAATAAGCATGAAATAACTAATCAAAATAAATAAATGGGCAGCTATCCAGTGGGCAGCCCCCTCAGGAGCACAGTTATAGAATCCCCTTAATTAAATATTTCAAAAAAATTAAGTATTGAAAGTATTTGTAATATTCCATAATGACACTGTTTTATGCAAAAACTTACTGTCAGAGATCCTAGAGACCATCCCTTCATGACCACCCACTAGGCAACTCCAAGCTTCTGCTGCTCTAGATCCCCGGGATGTGTTAAGCATCTGGAGCGTCAACGGAGTCCAACCACTACCCAAATCTTGGGGTCCCTAAGCACACTCTCAGGGCGCAGACCTTCCATCTGGCACCCTCTTCTGAGTGTTGGAACCTGCTTTCCAGCCACCCTAACCCCTCTAAACACAGCCATGACCCCTCAATACTTAAACACACCGCTGTACCAGAACTCCGCCCAATAGGTGGAAAGCTTCTGGTTTACAATTTAACTCCTTTAGGGGTGTTCAGTAGTTGTGAAGCCAGTTACATACTCTCTCTCTATCTCTCACACACACACCAACTTTCAAAAGTACCAGGGGGTGCTCAATCCCCACCCTGCCTCTTCCCACCTAGTTCCGCCCCATCCCCCAAACGCGCCGCGTCCTCGCTCCCCCCCCCCGCATGCCATGAAACAGCTGATTGCGGCAGCCAGGAGGCGCCAATCTGTGGGGCCCGCCGGTGGGCGGGAGGCACTGGGGGGGCAAAGCTGAGAGGGGGGCTGCCGCCGGTGGGTGCTGAGCACCCATCATTTTTTCCCCTGCAACCCCAGAGCACCCACGGAGTCAGCGCCTATGCACACACACACCACTGTGTTCAATCTATCAATTTTAGGCTCTTTTCTCCTTAAGCACAGGAGAGTACAGATCATACAAAACAATAAAACACTCTAAACGCAGCGTCCCTCACTAGCTCACCTCCCTTGGGAGATCATCTGTGTTCTGTCAGTCAGTCAGGGTCTTTTATCATATTGCCTACTCTGCTCCTGCAGCAGCCTCCCTCATCTTACTCTGGTGCAAGATAGCGCTGTCCCGATTTCCACTTGCCCCAAGAGTCCCTTTATAGACTCCTGCTGGGGACATCTGACTCTTTTGTTCTCCACCTGGTAACTTTCCATTACTTCCAAACTCCTCTTCCGCCTTCAGATAAATGGAGGAAAGGTCTTCACCCAGCTAGAGCAAATCCAGTGTCACAATCCTGTATGTGATGATCACTCACCATTGTCTTTGGCCTGGCTGGCAGAGACATGATACAACCCTGCTAATGCAGCGTTGCTGCATGTGGGTCCCAGGATATTAGAGAGATAAGGTGGGTGAGGGAATATTTTTTATGGGACCAATTTCTGTCGGTGAGAGAGACAAGCTTTCGAACTACACAGAGCTCTTCAATTCCTGGGGCATCCACAGTGATTTCCATGATACAATTTCATAAAATCATCCACAATTCGGAAGTGGTGCAGACAGAATCCACAGTTGATCACACTTATATCAATCATTCATATAAGCAATAATGCCACAGTAAAAACAATGGGATTGGTTTAGCCTTTTGCTTGAAGCAACACTTCCTTGACTCTACCCCTTTCCCGCACCTCCGTACCTGCCTCTTCCTGCTCCAGACGCTCCACAATCCCCTCCCCATCCCTCTCTCCTGCTCCCAAAGTCTGCTCCTGCTCCCCCACACTCTCCCCATCCACCCTTCAGTGTCTCTGCTGCTCCTCACAGTCCCTGACTGCGTCCTGTCCAGCACCCAGACCCATAGAGTGGCAGCCATTTTGCCTATGGGCCTGCCTTCAGTTCAACTGAAAACAATAGGGGGCAGCAGCTAACTTTATAAAGGGCAGCCTCACGTCCAATGCAGATAGATCATAGGGAAATGGCGGCCATCTTGCTGGCCTCGGCCCCACTGACAGTAATAGGAGATGGTGGCTATTTTGAATAAGGGAAACTTTGTGAGTTGGTGCCTTGCATCGTGTTTTCACGAGACAGGTAAAAGCCACCCCAAAATTGCTAGAGTCACGATAAAATCATGGGAGTTGGCAGTACTGCACATGTCCTTCCTTCATCTACAAATCTTTCATGACTTCTCAGAGGAGGGCACCAACTGCCCAATGCACTTCTCCACACTTACTTTTGACAGGTGGCTTGAGCTTCTTTCATTGTGTTTCCTGCATTCAGCATGTCCTGGGCATCAAAAGTCATCATGGCTTGCATTTCCAGTATGGTGGCATATGTCAGTGCGTGATACATACTGTCCTTAGTTCTGTTTAAAAACAAAAACAAAAAACTAATCTTACTTTCAAAACTGTTAAAGACTTGGCCAAATGTCTCAGCGTTTCACGCCTATCTCCCACCTTCCACCCTCAATTTGAATACAATTTGAATACACAGACACTGCAGGATTTCACATGGCACTTTATAAGGCATTTTTTCAATCCTTTAATTATTCTCATGGCTCTTCTCTGAATGGTCTCCAATTTTTCAACAACTGTCTTAACATGTAGAAACCCGAACTGGACACCATATTCCAGTAGCAGTCAAACCTGTGCCAAATATGGAGGTAATATAATCTCTCCACTACTATTTGATATTCCCATTTATACATCAATGGATTCCATTAGCCCTTTTAACCACAGGGTCACACTGGGAGCTCATGTTCTTCTGATTATCCACCTTGACCCCCAAGTTTCCCCTCCCCCCTCCCCCAAGTCACTACTTCCCAGGAGAGAGATCCCCATTCTGTAAACGTGGCCTGCACACTTTGTTCCTAGAGATAGGACTCTACATTTGGCTGTATTTAAACACATTATTTTCTTGCACCTAGCTTACCAGGCGAAGTGCCTCGCTCTGTATCAATGACTTTATGTTCTTCATTTTTACCATTCCCACAATCTTTGTGTGATCTGCAAACTTTATCAATAATGATTTTATGTTTTCTTCCAGGTCACTAATAAAAATATTAAATAGTGTAGAGCCAAGAAATTATTCCTGGAGGCGTCCACTAGAAATACATACATTTAATGATGACTACCCATTTACAATTATATTTTGAGATCTACCAACTAGCTGTTCTTTTTTCTATTAATTAATTTTTAAAATATATTCAGAGGATGTGATGGAGATTCCCACAACTGAGTCATTCTTTTTAGGTGGCAAATCTGAGGAACTCTCCCAGATTGGTCCATAGATGTGGTTTGGGAACAAACTGATAAATTAAACAGTAATAAGTCACCAGCACCAGATGGTATTCATCCAAAAGTTCTGAAGGAACTCAAATATGAAATTGCAGAACTACTAACTGTAGTATGTAACCTATCGCTTAAGTCAGCCTCTGTACCAGATGACTGGAGGATAGCTAATGTGACAATTTTTTTTAAAAGGCTCCAGAGGTGGTCGTAGCAATTACAGACCAGTAAGCCTAACTTCACTATAGTTTCAACCAGTTTGCCTGGTACTGAAGAACAGAATTATCAGACTCTTAGATGAACACAATATGTTGGGGAAGAGTCAATACAGTTTTTGTAAAGGGAAATCATGCCTCATCAATCTATTAGCATTCTTTGAGGGGGACAACAAACAGGTGGACAAGGGTGATCCAGTGGATATAGCTTACTTGGACTTTCAGAAAGCCTTTGACAAGGACCATCACCAAAGGCTCTTAAACAAACTAAGCAGTCAGAGAAAGTCCATTCTGGCTTTAGGCAGGAAAAAAACATGGCACATCCCTTGAAGGTCACAACCACTGTTGCATCATTGGCCATCACAGTATTAAATGTAGAACTTTACCTATAATGAAAGCCTTTCACACTCCCTGTCTAAACTCCTGTTTTTGTTTGCCTCCTGAGGAGTTTGGCTGGCAACTGACTTCTCTGGGAAACCTCATTGCTCAGCTCCTTTCCCTCACCAATGGGGAGGGATTAATTACTCAGAGACTTAAAAAAACAGAGCTGATCACAGACCCAAGGGTCCCAGACTCAAGCCTCACAGAGACACGAACAAACAGACCTGGCTTACCTACTCTGTTGAGGGCCCCAAAGCCCAGCCTCATGGAGAACAACCAACAGACCAGAAACACACCCCAGGGGACTGTGGACCCATGGTTGAGCACTGCTGCTCTAGAGCTCTGCGTGGATACAAAAATTTAGATCCGCATCCAATCCGCAAAGACGTAAACAATACAGTCACAGAGGCAGATATTCATGGATATAAAGCAGATAATCCATGGATTTTCAGGGTTCTAGAAACAAGAGGTGCAGAGCCCAACAGATAACCAGGCTCCATGTTTCATTTCAAGAGTTTGGCTTGCAAAGGGACATTCACCTACATCTGATATAGAAAAAGCTTTTTGACTCCCATCCTACATAGGTGTAAATGGATGTGTTAGGCAGGAGCTACCCAGAATCCTCCGCTTTCCACTTATTTGCCACTCAAGAACAGTAATGTGCCCAAGCTGCAAACAGAACTACAGATGGTTTGGTTTCATCATTAGCATTCCATGAGGTTCAATTCTCGGGTTATATCATCCATGACAAAATTCCAAGGAGAGCAAACCAGCAGTGGGTCCGATACACTGAGTATTAAATAAAGAGCAGAGGATAATCCTGAGATTTTTCTCTAGTACTGAAACTGACCTGTAGTTCCTTGAGAGAACAGTAATTAGTACATCCAGGCCCAGAAGTTGTTGAACCCTGGATCTTATAACATGTAATACATGTAACATTTTTCAAGCCAGTATCATATCTCGGATGAGGATGTATCTCTGATGCAGAGGTGATTGTTGGAGTTTATTTAATTTCAGAATGGGCTCTTCCGTATAGTAGACAAAGGTATAACAAGATGCCATGGCTGGAAGTTGAAACTAGACAAACTCAGACTAGAACTAAAGTGCACATTTTTAACAAACTGGATGTTTTTCTGGTTCAAACAGGAATGAATTCAGTAAAGTCCTATGGCCTGTGTTATGCAGGAGATCAGAGTAGATGATCACAATGGTCCTGTTTGGCCTTTTCTGAATCTATACCATTGAATAAGAACTGTAACAGCTTTTAGGAAGAGGCCTAAAGCCGCATGTTGGATCTTGATCAGCATCACATGTAAAAAGAGGGATGCAAGAGAGTAAACAGGATCTACAAGTTCCAGAAATCAACTGCACCGGTTTCAGCAGAAAAGGCCAAAGGAAGAATGCATTACGGAGACCGAACCTTTCGATCCTTAGAAATAGCCCATCAGAGCAGGGCTAAGCAGACTGGCAGACCAATGAAGAGGAAAAAAGTTTATCATTCCTCTGCCTATGCTGCAGTGTTCTACGTGCAGAGGACTTCCGTCTCAATTCCATACTTCTCATGAGTGACTAGAGATTCGCTAGTAATAAAGAATAATAGTAAAGAGTTGAAAACAAGCCAGTCCAATAAGAAACCCATTTTATGCAAGTCAAGGCACAATTTAACAAAAACCTCTCTCCTCCAACAACCAGGGCTTCACCATTGTTTTCTAAAGCACACTAGCTTGATAACAAATTAGTGCAAACTGAGCCTCAATTAAATTATATCCCTCTAAAATAAGTGTTTTATCGACTTAGTTGAGTCATATTGCCCTAATCTTTTTATACGAACAGATACAAGCTGTGCCTTCCCATTTAGTCTTTTTTAATCAGAAGTTTCTGCCACTAGTACATGATCTGTTTGCTCTCAGCTATTGCCAGAATTACACAAAAATAGGAGGCTAACGAGCAGGTTTGTATAAATAATAAATACTAATCTGTGCTTCTGTAACAACAGCTTTCCTCTGAGGATCTTCTGATCTACACTAGCATATGGAAGTGCAGAAGCAGGCCAGCCAGTATTTTGGACATTTTCTATCAGTGTTATTAAAGCCCTCATGGGGGAGACAAATCAGTGTAATTTTATAGCTAGACTCCAGAGAACGGTAAAACCAGATTTGCCCCTTCCCACCAATTCCCCTGCAACGCTGGCTGACATTTCTGTAGTGCATGTAATCCAAATGATCCCAAAGCTCAATAACTTTTACCTACTAATTACAAAACTATATGTATAGGACAGAATCATTTTACTCATCCAATTGAAATGCAGTCATTTTGGGGGTGAAAGAAAGTAGACTTTAAATAAAGAACAGCTACAAAAGAGTTCAGAGCAATGGGACAAAGCACTGAGATCTGCCAGATGCGTCAGCAGTCTGATCACTGAAGCCTCAATTAGTTCCCCCCGGAACGTCTGACTGAATAATGAGCTAATCAGAAGGAGAAGCTGGGGAGGTAAGGAACTAATTAGCCCCCAAGCTGACCAACAGGATAAAAGGTGGGAGGTGTTACCGAGGAGAGGGCTAGCTGAGCCTGGTCTGAAGGAGCTCCCTAGAGAGAGGGAGACCTCCTTTCCTCCTAGGACCCTAGCCAAGAAATGTTGAAAGAAGTAGAGGTTCAAACTGTGATGTTGCACTATATGGGTGTTGGTGGGTGGGTTTAGAATAAAATATAAACTGCACCCAAGAAGAAAGTGCGTCTGAACAGTTTCTAAGGCATCACAGGATGGGGACAGAGCGTGGCCCTGTCACAGGCAGAAAGTGAAGAATACCATATCATACTGAAACTACATGTGAATTTTTGGTTTGGAGAATGTAATTTCCTAGTTGGAATGTGGCCATGACATGGGATTAAAATCCTGAAGAATGGAGCCATGGCACCTTTAATGACCACAAGTATTCAGGATCCTGGTTTTACATTACATCCAAAAGTTGTCATGAGCAAACACTGGCTAGGCAGGTATTTGTAGAGAAGCCTATAAAGGTAGGAACCCTGTCCATAGCAGGTGATGCCAGTTTCACCCAGGGATAAAACCAATCTGGCTGAGTTTCAGTCATTAAGACTGGAAGAGTGATGATAGATTAGGGGAAGCAGGAGGAGGATCTGGTGAAGATTACATCAACCCGGCTGATGGAAGGTATTTATCCAACACTTGTGACTCAGGCTTGCCAGTTAGGTGCATTGCTAGATCCCCAGCTGTTATGTGATCATATAACTCAGCAGCAGCGCCCAGAAAGGCTTTTATTCGTCCACATCTGCACAGGAAGTTGTGACCTTTTCTTTCGGATAGCCACCACGATCCATGCCTTTATCTCCTCCGGATTAGACAACTACAACGTGCCACTCACTCCTTATGGCGCTACACTGTAAGTTCATTTAGAAATAGAAGCTGGTGCACAATACATCAGCCTGTGTATTAAGTAGTGTACCCCACCAGCACTTTGGGAGCTTCATCCACTTCCGTCAGGTTTCTGGGTGGAGGTAAAGGTGTGTTGACTGCAAGCTCGAAAGGGCTTGGAGCCTTCCACCTGAGAAACCAACCCTCTTCCTGTGAGACATTGCCACGGTTACAATCAAGTGATGCATTAGAGCAGGAACTTTCTTGCTTAACAAGAAAGGGAGCAGTTGGCAGGGTGGTCCTCTATAACGGCCCTTCAACTTTCATATTCATTCCCATCCTTTCTTCCAAAATAGCTCAGATTTGTTGACCTCGAGGCACTTACTTTTGCATACTTTGAAGGCTTTTTTGTTAATTGTTAGGGTGGCTGACGGTTGGGAAAGATTAATATTCTACATAAAAAATGAAATAAAAATAAAACCTCAAGGCCCAGGTCTGCATGGTGAAGAATAGGTCACGAATTGGACCCTACAATTAGGACAAACATTATTGGT
Source organism: Terrapene triunguis (assembly GCF_002925995.2). Lineage (NCBI taxonomy): Eukaryota > Metazoa > Chordata > Testudines > Emydidae > Terrapene > Terrapene triunguis. Next base: position 5,292,036 of record NW_020664453.1, on the reverse strand, counting down.
GGAGAGAAGAGGGAAATTGGCTCTAAAATCTAAAAAGCAACAACCAAAAGATCTTTATGTAATCTGAAGAAGGAAGCCACATAAATATGTTAATGAAACTAGATCTGCCTTTCTGATACGCTCTTCTATCAGGAACAGAGATTTTATCACTACACAGAAGCACCCAGACACCTTCCCAAGGCATTTATTTTTAAACTGCTAGGAAAGACCTGTCAGTTAAAGCTCTGTCTCAGCTGCTGCAATAGATATTGTCATATATGCAGAGTCTAGTTCTGCTCTCAGTTACACCTGATGCAAATGAGATGAAGATTAATGGAGCTAAACTGATTTTTAGATGCCAAACGTGGCTAAATTGGTTATTTCAGTGGAATTGCAATGGTGTAACCCAGAACAGAATATGTCCCACACCATAAGTGATAAATCCACAAAATCTAAAACAAAGAATTATTGGGACAACAGGTAAGAATTCTGAAAAATAAATACTTTTACAGGCTGTGCAAACCCATTTCAAATCTCAGCATGCTAAAAAGCAACAATGAGGAACTGATGCCCCACCCCCAAAGAAAATGTTGCCTATTATTACACATCCCATTCCCACAACTATTGTCATTCCCTAAAGAGATAGCGTGTGTCTGTAACGAAGATCATTTGTATTGCCTGTGGTGTCAAGGGCTAAGGGGTTGGGGGCCTCCCTTTGACAATGGACTTAGATGAAAGATCGGTTTGAAAATGGTTTTGCAATTAAATAAATTCATATTCAAGATGTGAGGATATAAAGTCAGCTCGTGAAATGAATTCAACAGGGCCCTATGAAAACAGAATGGAAACTATATGCAATGAACGAGAATAAAAATGGATGGATAGACAAATATCTAGGCCCCTTCACAACAGGGGTCTCAGTGTCACTTTTGCAGCATTTTACTATCCCCCTTTTCTTTTTTAAATACAAAATAAACATACCCACATGGGCACAGGGACATTTTGCATGTGATTTCGGTGAAAATAGTGCTGCTCTTGTTAACATTTCGTGACAACCTCCCACGCTACAAAAACACAACACTTCAGCACTGGGAATAAGGCAGATATCATCCCAAACCACTAGAAAGCTCACCGACTCCACAATTTGCCAAAAGCACATTTTACACAGTATCACCAACAGTGCAACCTACAAAGCCAGTACCTTTGGTATCGAGGAGTGGGGTCCGTGCCCAAATAAGGTAGGTATATCACACCCACTGGAATGAATCCTTGACACATACCAAGCATAACAGCACTTTCCTTTGGTGGCGCCTGCTGTGACAGGCAGGGTGGACAGGGAGAACAGCAGGAAAGAGATGCACAACACTGAGATTTATTTTATATGGAGGCGGGGCGTGAGGCTGGCTGAAGCAATAAATGGGGGAAGTGCAGCTGCTGCGACTTGGTGGCCCAGCTGCTTTTCTGTATATCTCAGGCCCATCCCAGCTCTGAGCAAATGCAAAAAGACTTATAAGGCAGCCATTTTGTTTTCTTTTAACTCTTGCACACCAGTGACTAGAGTCCAGATTGTCTCCAGCCCAACAAATCACTGATTTCACAGGGTACTTGTAAATGGAAGCAGTTTAGGATGAAAGAAAGTGACATAGCAAAGCGCCAAAGCAAGAACTGACCCTATATCCAATTGTGTTCACTGTATACATCAGCAACTTGAAATAAGGAAGGAGCAGTGTTGAAATCTGCTGATGGCACAACACTAGGCAAAACAACCTGTGGCAGCAGGGGTGGGAGCTGGCAATAAAATACAAAAGGACTTGGGAAGCAAAGGACTCAGGCAGATGCAAGTTAAAGTATGAAAACTGTGGGAATAAAGAGAGACACAAAAAATTTAAAAAGTGATCATATGCCCTCATTGCTCGTAACCAGGGTTGTGTGTATAATGCAATTTTGCAACTGTCAGCATGGCTACAGTGGCGTGTGTGTGTTTTAGTTGCTGCATAAATGTATTTCAGAAGCAAAGCACTCCTTTAACAAAATTAACTCTCTAGCCTTCAAGGTCACAAAGAAAACCTTTCAAATGTCAACTGAGATCTTGTCTACTCTGGGAATTGGCCCCAAATCCAACAATCAATTGATGGCCAGCCACTGCACCACTACAAACCCCAAATACAGGCAAGGGAAAAAATCAGATTTACTCTGCTCCTCTTTACACAAGGGAACATTCAATAAGATTTAAAAGGTGCAAAATTCAAACCGAGAAAAGGAAATTAATTACCTATTGTGTGAAAAGATACTATGGCAATGAGTTAAGGCGTTTAAGGCCAAGATCTCAACAAGATTCAAAAAAGGGATGGGACATTTATATGGGTAACAAGAATATCCAGACTTACCATAATTATAACAATTTTTTGTAGAAGGGATATTAAACCCCATGCTTCAGGGCTTAATCCAATCTCAATCTATTATTAGAGATGAGGATGAAATCTATTACGAGTGGCAAGTTACCTTACATCTGCCTACTGCAGAGTCTCTTAATTTCCTCTGAAGCAACTGGTGCTAGCCACTGTCAGAGACCGGACACTGGAGTAGATGGATCTTGGGTCTGATCCAGTATGACAATTCTTACTTTCCAATGAGTTTACCCTAGTTTCAAGCAGGGTTGAGCTCCACTGAAGCTGTGGCTTTCTTTGTCTACACTTGGGTTTACACTGAGACAGCTACATCAATGGCACTTGATCCTACAACCTGGCCTTATCTAAGTTGCTGAGTAAGGACTATTCACATAGGATGATTAATTAGTTTTAATTTTCTAAGGTTTCTCCATTGCTTGTGGGATTATCACTGAAAGGGCTGATGGAAGAAGTGTGCTCGGGGAAGGATATGTATTTGGATGGAGATCATTAAAGGAGGAAGCGGCATGGAAGAAGGCATAAAGTGGAAAGGAGAAAAAACAGTTGTCAGATGGAAGGCATCAAAGGAGCTGAGGCAGTGGAAAGAAATGAGCAGAGATAAAGGAAGAGATGTTCAGAAATGTGAAAGTGAGGACAAGGAGCATGAACTGGGAAAAGGGAAATAGCATCAAAAGTGAAAAGTTATTGGTTCAGGTTTTATACTCTGACATGTTAATGACACAGACAAGGAGAGATTGCTTTCAACTATGATGTATAACCTGATAACATTTTTTTTCAGTTATGTTCCTTGTAACAAACTGTGACAGAACCTGTACTCATTGGTAAGAACAACTAAGAACCAGGTTGCATGTTACAGAACATACTGTTTGGTAAGGAAGAATAAACATTTCATTCATCATAGGCTTGTCTATATGGTGCTTTAGTCCACACCAGAGGGATTCATCTGACGAAGTGGGTATTCACCCACGAAAGCTTATGCTCCAATACATCTGTTAGTCTTAAAGGTACCACAGGACTCTCTGTTGCTTTTTACAGATCCAGATTAACACGGCTACCCCTCTGATACTTGACACCAGAGGGATGTAAATTTTAATCTGTACTAGTTTGTTGTGCACTGCCTGGCTTGTGTAGACCCTGCTGACATGCACAGAAAGTTCTCTACTGGGCTTTAATGTAGTCCTGCTTCAAATAGTACTACATTAACCAGCACTAGGGAACTTTTAGCGAATGCCAGCAGGGTCCACATGGATAAGATAGTCCACACTAGCTTGTCATGCACTAAAATTCACACCCTCCTGGTGTGGACTAAAGCACCATATAATAACCCCAAGATGTTGCGGATATGGCAGCTGCACAAAGTACTATAACCACTGATCAATACCATGCCATTTACCTGTCTCGGGGGGGGGGGGGGGAATCTTTCCTTCTTCCAACACCAGCAACTTGCTATGTACAACCTAAAAGGTTATTTTATTTTCCCACCTCCTCCAATCCAAAAGGAATATTATTTATCTGTCTAGTGCTCAAAGTGTAGTGGCAGTTCTAATGGACGATGAAGAAAGCAAAGAAAAAAACAAAGCAAAAAGCTGGTAAAAGTATTCAACTTACTTCGCTTGCAGGGAAGCAAGGGCCTCAGGAAATTTGTTGCTTAGAAATAAATCCACAGCCATCATACATTCATCCAGGGCTACATTCAGGTCTGACGCAGATCTGTCAAAAAAAATATTAAAGAATGACAAAACCTACTACTTCCAATCCTGTTACTGAGCTTCTCATTTCTTGTAATGACAACATTTATGAGAAGTCCACTAATACACCACATAACAACTAACCCCCTAGCTTTGTAGTAAATATGCTGTCAGGAAATCAGAAATTAGTTATCACTTTAGATATTCCTTTATCTGTCCCTCATTCCCTCTCTCTCTCTCACACACAGCCTCCACCCATCACCTTCTGGTCAGTTTCTACTATAAGATCTTAAATCCCTTTGCATTAGGTTTGTAAGACACTGCCCTCTTGTCTTGGTGCCATGTTATCATATACAGACAGCATGTCACCACCTAAAGATGCACCATCCCCACATTATGACATTTTCAGATTCAAATTAAATCCAAGGCTCATTAAACTGCCCTGCAGATTCTAGGCTCACTGATCAGAATTGAGATCAGCCCATAAATCTTCGGATTGGTGGTAACCCTTCATTCAGTGCCATTCCTGAGCTAGTAAAAAAAGCTACAAAGACAAAGTGGTCCCTGCCCCAGAAGTAGAGAATAAGCAGTGCTCTTTGCCCCCTTTCACCCTGGAACAAAGGACTAAACGGACCCGAGATGGGACCCAAGCCGCACAGTTCAGGTGGTGGTTAAATGCAGGGTTTTGGTTTGGTCCATTATAGAAATAAGGACCAGCTGCAAAGTCGGGATCCTTACCTAAATGTTTCCAAAGTTTGGTGATGGTTGTGTAACCCACACCCCTCCGGGGTGTGGTGTTCTGACCCATCTAGTGGCACCGAGACCAGAGACAGAGATATTTTTTTATTTATATATATAGCCTTAGCTAAGACCCATGCAGTAGAGGCTCATGCACTAAGCTCTGGAGGCCTCAGGTTCGATCCCGCCTGCCGATGACCTGGGTCTGTCGGCGTTACAAGTGGGGGTGCTTGTCCGGGATTTCAGTTGGGAAGTCTCTGAAGCGTGGAACACGCTTCCTCAGCTAGGGGAAGTATGTAACCACACACCTCCTGGGTGTGGTGTTCTGTCCCATCTAGTGGTGTTCTGTCCCATCTCACTTACAGAGAGAGAGATTAAGGAGTCTGCTCTACAGCTTTCGCTAAGCCATATGGCTTTTAGCTCATGCACTGAGCTCCAGAGGCCCCAAGTTTGATCCCGCCCACTGACAACTTGGGTGTCGGTGTTACAGTTGCATCCAGGGTTTTGGTTCAGATCCATCTCTAAGATATCCAAAATTAATAAGGGCAGAACAACAACAACAACAAAACTGATCAGACCCTTCCTTTACCCTACCTACCCTGTAAGATGAGAACAAGAGCTCTCAATGAAATTAAGGAAAATACTTCTTCATACAGCTTGCTATCAGTCTATGGATTTCATTACTGCAGTGGGATCAGAATGTCAAATACTGTGCCTGGATTATTTTATAATAAAAACATTAGTAGTTAAGCATGCTAGAATATGGTATAAGCTGATCATTGCAGAGATCAGAAAGCAATCATCCCTTCAACATGCAGCATAACTGGCTAGTTGCAGCAGGGTTCCCCCCCCCCATCTTCTGAAGTCACTGCTTGAGACAAAATACTGGATTTGAGGGACTAATGGTCTCGGACAGCATGGAAACGCCTACATACATTGTTGCTGGAATGGCCTCGTGGCAGTACTGTTTAACCCACATTTTGTGCGGCCATCGACCACAAAGTATGAGAAAGAAATAAGTCACTACAGCTATGTATATTCAAATCAATTCAAATATCAGCCCCAATGTGCTAGTTTGAGTAAAAAATAGCTGCAATATGCAGGTGAAAAACCAAATGCAGCATACCGTAATCAGAGGATTACTTCAGTGCCTTACCCTGACTGCATCGGTTTTCTTTAGGAGACTCTGATATTATGGCCTGATGCGTCAGGCCAATCTTTGATGAGTGCTTCTCAGATGGTCTCAGAATGACTGGTAATGAGATAATAGACCAGCTGAAAAGTTCTGGCCAAAGTTCAACACAAGACATAAAATTGTTGTACATGAAATGGCAGAAAGAACAATAGACTTTGCACTGGCAAGGTTAATGTACCCTGGGAAATGTCGAAACAGTTGAAATATGGGTATTTTGCACCTTTTAAAGAAAGACTAGATTTCATTAGTAAATGGTGCACAAGCTAGTTTGGGTAATTTTTACGAAGTAATAAAGACTCATTTTCTCCTCCATCTCTCCCTGACTTTGGTTGCTCTAACTAGCAAACTGTCTTGTGACTTGGAATCTGTTGCTTCCTTTTAAAAAAAAATTGCAAACATATAACTATCAAACTGAAAAAGAAATAGACCTCGAAAACAGGAAGTGTGCTAACAATATCACCCTAATGAGAAAAAGATCAGAGCTCAAAATAAGGCAACGAGAGGTTAGTAATTACACTGAGGACTTTGCAATAATTTTTCTTTACAAAGCAAAACACTTTATTGAAGAAAAACAGCATGATTTTTTCCATGCTCAAGAACCAGGCTTAGAAATTTGAGAGAAACACATTATGTGACAGTGTCTCATAGCGCCTGTATCTTCACACTTTTCAGTTGTGCTACCTATTGTTCTGCTCCTGGAAGGATTTCAGACATT